>NC_092230.1:5286046-5298546 GCF_036320965.1 Panulirus ornatus | reverse complement strand
CAGCGCTCAGGAAGCTGGCCTCGTCCACCGGCCGGAACCACAGGTTATAAAGTCATGTGATATGTGTATGTGTGTGTGTGTGTGTGTATGTGTGTGTGGCTGAATTGAATATCATTCGCAGAAGGAAAGCACACACACACACACACACACACACACACACACACACTCTAAGCCGTGGTTAATCCCCCATATCTCCAATTACGTTGTCGGGCCACGTGACGTAAATGCCCGTAAAAGAATCAAGTTTTCTCTAAGTTAACTTGATGCTGAATGGATGACTTTCCAGGAAAATCTGACTACTGGAAGATGGATAATTGATTCACACTCGTAAACGATTCATAAAACGTTAGAGATAATGATAATTTTTGCGGTGTTTTGCTTCGTGGTGATATCTGATATAAATAACAAGTCTTTATCGATTATAGAACACTAGAACAGTAGAACAGACATGTTTCTATTTAAGGTTTAAGGCATTCAGAGAATTCCAGTGTTCCTGTGTTGCGTCCACATACGTGGAGGAAAACACCAGGGTAGCTGACCAGCCCTTGATAGTGATGGGAAAGGATGGGTATTAGTCCAGACCCATCCCCCATCCCTGTGGGTTTTTGATCCTGGAAGGACGTCGAAGTCAAGGACCGAGGACACACACACAGTCCAGCTCATGTGTAGGCGTCCTGTCGAATGCGAGACAGGAGTTCCGACAGAGAAAAATGGACGATAGTTGAAGATTACGTCCTGGACGGGACAGTGAATGTTACTGACCTGTTTATTCCAATTGGTTATGTTCTGTGTGTGCGCTGGAAACAGCCACCACAGACGCCTGTAGATTGGCCCACTGCGCCCTACCCTGCTTCAGGAGGAAGGCACAGACGTGTGTGTGTGTGTGTGTCTGTGTTAGATCTGTTGGATCACACACACAGAGACAAGTGGCAGAGCGGCGTCTGTGCTGCACCTGTTTCGAAATCGGTTGCCTAGCGTCCAGAGAGGCGATGGGCGCGAGAAGCGTCGCGCCCCAGCGAATGAATTTGAGAAAGGGGGACACGCTTCTTTTGAGAGAGAGAGAGAGAGAGAGAGAGAGAGAGAGAGAGAGAGAGAGAGAGAGAGAGAGAGAGAGAGAGAGAGAGGGCATTATTTTAGGCCCTGGCGTTTGAGTATGTGCAGCCAGGCAAGGTAATCGCTGGCCGCTGCTCTGTTGTTCTCTTTCATTAGCGGGACCTGCTTGGCATACCCCCCACCCTCCCATCCCCCTCACCCACACACCACCACTCTATCCATCCATCCCCTCCCCATTTCTTCCCCGACCCCCACCCATTTCTTGTCGTATCCTTGATGTTTGAGGAATGTAGATCTGGAAGCGAGACGGTACACGACCCCTTGAGCACGACGGTACACGAACCCTTGAGCACGACGGTACACGACCCCTTGAGCACGACGGTACACGACCCTTAAGCACGACGGTACACGACCCTTTGAGCACGACGGTACACGACCCTTGAGCACGACGGTACACGACCCCTTGAGCACGACGGTACACGACCCTTTGAGCACGACGGTATACGACCCTTGAGCACGACGGTACGACCCTTGAGCACGACGGTACACGACCCTTGAGCACGACGGTGCACGACCCTTGAGCACGACGGTACACGACCCCTTGAGCACGACGGTACACGACCCCTTGAGCACGACGGTACACGACCCCTTGAGCACGACGGTACACGAACCCTTGAGCACGACGGTACATGACCCTTGAGCACGACGGTACACGAGCCTTGAGCACGACGGTACATGACCCTTGAGCACGACGGTACACGAACTCTTGAGCACGACGGTACACGACCCCTTGAGCACGACGGTACACGACCCCTTGAGCACGACGATACACGACCCCTTGAGCACGACGGTACACGACCCTTGAGCACGACGGTACACGACCCCTTGAGCACGACGGTACACGACCCTTGAGCACGACGGTACACGAACTCTTGAGCACGACGGTACACGACCCCTTGAGCACGACGGTACACGACCCTTGAGCACGACGGTACACGACCCTTGAGCACGACGGTACACGACCCTTGAGCACGACGGTACACGACCCTTGAGCACGACGGTATACGACCCCTTGAGCACGACGGTACACGACCCTTGAGCACGACTGTACACGACCCTTGAGCACGACGGTACACGACCCTTGAGCACGACGGTATACGACCCTTGAGCACGACGGTACACGACCCTTGAGCACGATGGTACACGACCCTTGAGCACGACGGTACACGACCCCTTGAGCACGACGGTACACGACCCTTGAACACGACGGTACACGACCCTTGAGCACGACGGTACACGACTCTTGAGCACGACGGTATACGACCCTTGAGCACGACGGTATACGACCCTTGAGCACGACGGTACACGACCCTTGAGCACGACGGTATACGACCCTTGAGCACGACGGTATACGACCCTTGAACACGACGGTACACGACCCTTGAGCACGACGGTATACGACCCCTTGAGCACGACGGTACACGACCCTTGAACACGACGGTACACGACCCTTGAGCACGACGGTACACGACCCTTGAGCACGACGGTACACGACCCTTGAGCACGACGGTATACGACCCCTTGAGCACGACGGTATACGACCCTTGAGCACGACGGTACACGACCCTTGAGCACGATGGTACACGACCCTTGAGCACGCCTTCAGGCAAGGTTAGCTTTGTTACGCACACGGGTTTAGCGGTTTATGCTAACCCATAAACCAGGTTTTCATCAGCACTTACTCCTCGTTCGTAAAGGAGATAAAACAACACACAGGTGAGGTTCCTTACATATATATATATATATATATATATATATATATATATATATATATATATATATATATATATATATATATATAACCTAGCCTGAGCCAGGTACCCATTTCATCGAGCAACCGTTAGGGGTGGATGATGAACAGCTGGGTTGACTGTGAACCGACGACCGCAGTTTTGGACTCGAACCTGTATACCACGCTCGACCCTGGGCGGGCGGGCCCGTGGATACATCATGGTCAGGAACGCTAATCGTTGTTCCACCACATTACAGAATTCGTTCTATGTAGTCTGCTGTAATGCACGAATGGCCTTACAGCGTAATTCGTACACGAAACTTTGACGTCAGAACTTTTTCAGACCCGTGTTGGATTATCCAATATGGACTTGACGTATTTTTTTGTGCTTTTTTTTTCTTCGTTCTAAAAGTAATTTCCATGTCGCTCTCAAAGCCATATAAATGAAAATGCTCCAGACAAGCTACGGGGAAGAGTGGTACGAGATGGGACATTTTATACAGTGAAAAATATTCATTGTTTCCCCTCCCAAGACATCGGTTGTGGCCCTGTATAGAGCGTGACGCTAATGGCTACGGCCCTGGATAGAGCGTGAGGACATCGGCTGGCGGCCCTGCATAGAGCGTGAGGACGATGGTTGGCGGCCCTGTATGGGGCATGAGGACAACGGTTAGCGGCCCTGTATGAAGCGTTAGGACAACGGTTGGCGGCCCTGCATAGAGCATGAGGACAATGACTGGCGGCCCTGTAGGGAGCATGAGGACTACAGTTGGCGAGCCCTGTAATGGGGCGTGAGGACAACGGTTGGCGGCCCTGTATGAAGCGTGAGGACTACTGTTTGGCGGGAGCCCCCGTATGGAGCATGACGCCAAAAGGTCGCGGCCCTGTACTGAGCATCTCTCTCTCCTATTGTTGCCGGTCGTTGTATTTCTCTTTTATCTGACGTGGAAGTGTATTAGGAGGAAGATATGGCCATGGCGGACGCCTGGTGGTCACTTTCAACTCGAGAATTTATATACATACGCGCGCGCGCGCGGCGTAACGTGAATTATCAGGCGTAGGCCGGAAAGCGTAGGGCGTAAATTTATTTTAATGGGAATTAGCCAACAGGACGGAGTTGTGAGGGGGGGGGAGTGAGGCTAGCCAGTGTGTTGTGACTGTGTTGCGATGATGGCTAGAGAAGGGGAGTGTTGCCTGCGTAAAGCCAGTGTCTGTGTGTTAGTGTGTGTGTGTGTGTGTGTGTGTGTTATTGTGAGCATAGATGTGTGTGTGTGTGTGTGTGTGTGTGTGTGTGTGGTGTTATTGTGAGCATAGATGTGTGTGTGTGCGTATGTGTGTGTGTGTGTGTGTGTGTGTAGTGTGTGTGCGTATGTGTGTGTGTGTGTGTGTGAGTATAGGTGTGTGTGTGTGTTGTGTGTGTGTGTGTTATTGTGAGCATAGATGTGTGTGTGTGTGTGTGTGTGTGTGTGTGTGTGTGTGTGTGTGTGTGTGTGTGTGTTATTGAGCATAGATGTGTGTATGTGTGAGTATAGGTGTGTGTGTGTGTGTGTGTGTGTGTGTGTGTGTGTGTGTGTGTGTGTTATTGAGCATAGATGTGTGTGTGTGTATGTGTGAGTATAGGTGTGTGTGTGTGTGTGTGTGTGTGTGTGTGTGTGTGTGTGTGAGGGAGCGAGTGCGCTAGCGAACTGGGTAATTAAAATGTTATTTGACCAATTAACCTTCAGATTTGGGAGTTCGAGTTCTAATTATAGAACGTCTATGTGATGTGGGAACGGGTCATCGTCCGCTTGTGGTAATATGGTACAGAAATTTGGATAAACAGACTAAGTTACTTATGCCGACATACTTATATACTTATATGAATCTCACTTATGCACTTAGAAGAGACACTTAGATACTCCATGAACGTAAGAGTTACGTCACACACACACACATACACATACACACACATACATACACACACATACATACACACACATACATACATACATACACACACATACACACACTGACACACACACACACGGTGGTCGTACCCCCCCCCCCCCAACGCTCATCTCCAGCGTAATAAATACACTGTAAACACATTAACTGACCCCATTATTAACCCCCCCTTCCCCCCCCCCCCATTACCTTTGTTAAAAGTGAACTGGTAAACGAGGATAAATCCTTCAGAGCTGGCGCACACGGGCCCAAAAAAAAAGAAAAAGAAAAAAAAAAAGAGTAGAAAAAATGAAAAAAGCGTTAGCTCATATCGCTATAATGAGCGACTAAGCGACGACGGTTGTCTTTGTCTAGCGAGGCGGCCTAGCGGATTAAAAAAAAGGGGGGGAGGGGCCTGGGGGGGTGATGGGGGGGCCTGCCTCCCCCTCCTCCTCCTGGGGGGGGGGGGGGGGGAGGGAAGATTCGGTTTAAGTGCGTTCGTGAAAACGAGACGAGGTCAGTGGATGGGGGTCAGCGTATCTTGACAAGAAAACGGGGTCGATAGATAATGGACTTTGGTTCGGATAGATAGCCAAGGTTGTGGGGGGGGGGGAGCGTTGGGGGGGAGGGAGGGTTTGTGTGTGTGTGTGTGTGTGGAATCTACGACACGCGCCTGCGGGTATTCCTTTAAATGAAGGTGGCTAAAGAAAACGTGGTAATGGGTCACACTGCTAATGTACGGGAATGTGAAATATTTTCTTTTTATTCTAGAATAGAAATGGAATATGTCAGTGTGGCTCGGCGTTCTCTCTCTCTCTCTCTCTCTCTCTCTCTCTCTCTCTCTCTCTCTCTCTCTCTCTCTCTCTCGTTCACCTGTTGGGGGGAGAGGGGGGGCCTCTAATGTCATGTTAGGGGGGGGGGGGGCTCTTAAAGTATTCATCCTCCTCCTAGCCACATCGTTAGGACGTCCTATATATATATATATATATATATATATATATATATATATATATATATATATATATATATATATTACACATGACAGCTAGAGACTTAGTGTGAACGAATGTGGCCTTTGTTGTCTTTTCCTAGCGCTACCTCTCGCGCGCGCGTACGGGGAGGTGCTGTTTTTCATGTGTGGCGGGGTGGCGACGGGAATGGATGAAGGCAGGAAGTATGAACGTGTACATGTGTATATATGTATATGTCTGTGTATGTATATGTATGTATATGTGCGTGTGTGGGCATTTATGAATATATGCTTGTGTATGTGGGTGGGTTGGGCCATTTTTTCGACAGTTTCCTTGCGCTACGTCGCTAACGCAGGAGACAGCGACTAAGTGTAATAAAAAGTATAATGACACGAAATTTATATTCATGTCCATCGTTACGACTCTAATGCGATGATGGAAGATATTCATGTGTAAAACATAGACAGATCTTCAATTATCGCAACATCCAAGTGTCGATGCATAATGCACGACCCACTTTGTTTCGGGGGTGGATCGGTCATGCAATTCTGTACTGAGCAGGAATTTATATATATATGATGGCGTTATCATCTTCAGCAAATTGCAAAAGAACATAAGAAAAAGGAAAATTGACTTACTGATTTGATAATTACCCAAGGACTAGTTTATATGATGGTGTCGAAGTGTTAACCTTGGGTCGTCATTTTTTTTAAATGCCTTTTGGCACCGCAAGGTTGCGCTACTTCACGTAGCAGGGAAATGCTGACTCGTTTAGAAAAGTTCGTTACCGAGACTGTACCCCTGACGATACAGCCACGCCACAGGGGGCACTTCACGGTCGCTGTAACCTCTTGCAGGCGGAGTACGGTAACACCCAAGTCGAGCTCCCGCCTCCTACGCAGGGGACCCGGGTTCGATCCTGGCTGTTGGAGGTTTGTATGTTATATGGTAGTGTGCGTTCATATGCACTATCTGCATATATATATATATATATATATATATATATATATATATATATATATATATATATATATATATATATTGGAAAGGATCACAATTTTGCGCGTGAACAAGATTTTCCTATGAGTCCACGGAGAAAATGAAACACGAAAAGTTCCCAAGTGCACTTTCGTGTAATAATCACATCATCAGGGGAGACACAAGAGAGAAATATAACAGTCAGTTGATATACATCGAAGAGACGAAGCTAGCTTCGATTATTACACGAAAGTGCACTTGGGAACTCTTCGTGTTTCATTTTCCCCTCGGACTCATAGGAGTATATATATATATATATATATATATATATATATATATATATATATATATATATATATTTATATATATATATATATATATATATATATATATATATATATATATATATATATATATTATTCATTGTCAAGTTTTCTGGGTAGTTCATAGGCCCTTGAAGCCCTAACAGACCAACCAACCAACCTCTCTTGATGGTGTATCATTGGCTAGATTAAGGGATGAGTTAGAGATAGCTCCACTGGTTGTTTACGATGTCTGATATGTCGTCAATGTCTTTTGACGTACAAATGGTTAAAAAAAAAAAAAAAAAAACTCGGTTGGGGACGATCAGTTTTGAAATGATCGATACGATTCGTCTTATATCGATCAGGGTTGGTAATTGGGAATGTGCGACGAATTTCTTAAATTGGTTATGGCCGCCACAAATCTATAGTTATTCCCATCGAAATATGTAATCCGCGTATCATCTATATAGGCAAATGACAGGAAATGTTTGATAGCAATTGATATATTTCATCATGAAAAGCAGGGCTACGGTGTGAGGGCCAGACTCATGGGCATTTCTCAAAATGCTTCGTCTGTGGTGTCATATCGTTTCGCACGAAAGGTGGTCAGATACTTTTTTGGCTGTGTGTACGTACCTCGTAATGTTTTTCCCTGTTGATCAGAGGGACATTATAGATATGGGTTGCCTTCAGGTGGGGCTACTTCTGTTCTCCATCTTACAATTCTGTGTCCAGCTTTGTAAGTTTTATTTCCCTTTATTTTTATAACAGGAAGAATTGGAAACTGGTGTTGATAATGATAAGTGAATGGCCTGGTGATATAAATGTTGTTGCTGATTTCTAAATCGGGTGATAGATTAAAGTGTTTGATAATGATTTGGTGACGGTATAATCATCGACTGTTAAGTTACCAGACAGTTTGTTGATCACTTTGTTAAAGTCTTAATTGACAGTGATAATATAACTTGTAGATAATCATGATGATAATGATAATACAGTAAGGTATTGTTGATGTAGTGTGTATTGTTGACAATCTAACTTGTGTGATTGGAGCTGAACACTTAAGGTTCATGTAGTAGTGTTGAACAATTGTTGATCATTAGTTTATTAAGTAGTGTAGAAGAACACGGAACACTGATACCTCCTTGGGAGAGAGGAAAAAAAAAAAGAGAGAGAACTTGAAGATTGAACAAAGTTCTGAAGAAATGATTAAAGGTTTTAAAGAGTGAATATGCAAGAATGGTACGTTATACAAATATATTCGTAAATATTAGAAAGCTGCTTTATTTTTACTATTATTATTATTATCATTATTATTATTATTATTATTATTATTATTATCATTATTGTCATTATTATTTTTATTATAACTATTATCATTTATGATTATTATTATTTCTAGTGTAATATTATCCTTTTTTTTCCCTTTTTCTTCTTGTTTATTCCTACAATTACCATCACTTTAGCTTATGATGTTCGGTTTAGCTTGTTGGCAGTAATTTTGACAATTTTCTTTTCCCTATAACTTGCTTTTTAGTTACGAAGCTGCTGAGTAAACTTAGTTATACTTGCTTTTGTTGTCATAATGATGGCTTTTGCCGAGATGCACTGACGTAAAATTTATTTTTTGCTGCTGTTTCTAAACCCCCTTTTTTTTCTTTTTAGATTGGTATATATATATATATATATATATATATATATATATATATATATATATATATATATATATATATATTCTTCCTGTCCGTAACCTCCAAACATTAACTTTTAGCTGTAGTTAAAGTCGGTAAAATTTGGATAATGTACGTAGGTGAATAGTTTGTTGAAGCCTTCTTTGTTCAGTTGTCCTAAATAAATAGAGGTAATATCTGTTTGTGAGATTAAATCTTAGTGTACAGATATTGTTATTTGAGACTTAGATAAATATTTTTTTTTTCTAAAAAGTCCCAGATGATCAAATCTTGATAGAATATCCCCATTACAATAAGTCACTGTTACAGAAATTTCAGTTTTGGTTTTTTTTTTCAAGAAAAATTTTGTATTTCAATTTTGTGGCATTTGTTTCATATAGTGATGTTGAAGCTAATTACATGAATTTACGTCATTTTTAATTCATAATTCCTCTTCCCTGATGTTCACATTAGCTTCTGATATTCAATGAATATCATGAACAATATATCGACAATGTCTGACTCTCATCTCTCTCTCTCTCTCTCCCTCTCTCTCTCGGTCTCTCTCTCCCCTCCCTCCCTCACCCTGGGCCTAAACACACCCTCCCTCCATCCCTTCAACCTGGGCCCCGTATACACACCCTCCCTCCACCCTGAACCCCATATACACCCCCTCCCTCAACCCTGGGCCCGTATACACACCCTCCTCCCTCACCCTGGGCCCCGTATACACCGCCTCCCTCAACCTGGGCCCCGTATACACCCCCTCCCTCAACCCTGGGCCCCGTATACACCGCCTCCCTCAACCTGGGCCCCGTATACACCCCTCCCTCAACCCTGGGCCCTGTATACACCCTCTCCCTCAACCCTGGGCCCCGTATACACCCCGTCCCTCAACCCTGGGCCCCGTATACACCCCCTCCCTCAACCCTGGGCCCCGTATACACCCTCTCCCTCAACCCTGGGCCCCGTATACATCCCCTTCCTCAACCCTGGGCCCCGTATACACCCTCCCTTCCCTCAACCCTGAACCCCGTATACACCCTCCCTCACCCTGGGCCGTGTACCCTCCCTTAGGATGAAATCGAACCAGAGATGGCTGAAGCTGCGTACTACAGTTCAGCTCTCGGGCGCCCTCTCGTCCTCTATGAACAGAGCCAAGCCACCGCTCAAGCGGGAAGACTCTTTTATCAAGAGGTTCTCCACCAGACAGATCGCAGAGGTCCAGGTACGTGGGGCCCCTTCATTACCTCCTGTTGATGTGTGTACAGCCATGGTGGTGTGTGTGTACAGCCATGGTGTGTGTGTACTGCCATGGTGGTGTGTGTACAGCCATGGTGTGTGTGTGTACAGCCATGGTGTGTGTGTAGCCATGGTGTGTGTGTACAGCCATGGTGTGTGTGTGTACAGCCATGGTGTGTGTGTACAGCCATGGTGTGTGTGTACAGCCATGGTGTGTGTATACAGCCTTGGTGGTGTGTGTACAGCCATGGTGTGTGTGTACAGCCATGGTGTGTGTGTACAGCCATGGTGTGTGTGTGTACAGCCATGGTGTGTGTGTGTACAGCCATGGTGTGTGTGTGTACAGCCATGGTGTGTGTGTGTGTGCAGCCATGGTGTGTGTACAGCCATGGTGTGTGTGTGTGTACAGCCATGGTGGTGTGTGTACAGCCATGGTGTGTGTGTACAGCCATGGTGTGTGTGTACAGCCATGGTGTATGTGTGTACAGCCATGGTGTGTGTGTACAGCCATGGTGTGTGTGTACAGCCATGGTGGTGTGTGTACAGCCATGGTGTGTGTGTGTACAGCCATGGTGTGTGTGTACAGCCATGGTGTGTGTGTACAGCCATGGTGTGTGTGTGTACAGCCATGGTGTGTGTGTGTACAGCCATGGTGTGTGTGTACAGCCATGGTGTGTGTGTACAGCCATGGTGGTGTGTGTACAGCCATGGTGTGTGTGTGTACAGCCATGGTGTGTGTGTGTACAGCCATGGTGTGTGTGTGTGTGCAGCCATGGTGTGTGTACAGCCATGGTGTGTGTGTGTACAGCCATGGTGGTGTGTGTACAGCCATGGTGGTGTGTGTACAGCCATGGTGTGTGTAGCCATGGTGTGTGTGTGTACAGCCATGGTGTTTGTACAGCCATGGTGTGTGTGTGTACAGCCATGGTGTGTGTGTGTACAGCCATGGTGTGTGTGTGTGTACAGCCATGGTGTGTGTGTGTGTGCAGCCATGGTGTGTGTACAGCCATTGTGTGTGTGTACAGCCATGGTGTGTGTGTACAGCCATGGTGGTGTGTGTACAGCCATGGTGTGTGTGGAGCCATGGTGTGTGTGGAGCCATGGTGGTGTGTACAGCCATGGTGTGTGTGTACAGTCATGATGTGTGTGTGTACAGCCATGGTGGTGTGTACAGCCATGGTGGTGTGTGTACAGCCATGGTGGTGTGTGTACAGCCATGGTGTGTGTGTACTGCCATGGTGGTGTGTGTACAGCCATGGTGGTGTGTGTACAGCCATGGTGTGTGTGTACAGCCATGATGTGTGTGTGCAGCCATGGTGTGTGTGTACAGCCATGGTGGTGTGTACAGCCATGGTGTGTGTGTACAGCCATGGTGTGTGTGTACAGCTATGGTGGTGTGTGTACAGCCGTGGTGTGTGTACAGCCATGGTGTGTGTGTACAGCCATGGTGTGTGTGTACAGCCATGGTGTGTGTGTACAGCCATTGTGTGTGTGTACAGCCATGGTGTGTGTACAGCCATGGTGTGCAGCCATGGTGTGTGTGTACAGCCATGGTGTGTACAGCCATGGTGTGTGTGTACAGCCATGGTGTGTGTGTACAGCCATGGTGTGTATAGCCATGGTATGTGTGTAGCCATGGTAGTGTGTACAGCCATGGTAGTGTGTGTGCAGCCATGGTGTGTGTAAGCCATAGTGTGAATAGGCATAGTGTGTGCAGCCATGGTGTGCAGCCATTGTGTACAGCCATTGTGTACAGCCATTGTGTACAGCCATGATGTACAGCCATGATGTACAGCCATGGTGTACACCCGTGGTGTACACCCACCATCCCTTCGATATGCTCTGTACAGAGAGAGAAGGAATTCCATCTATGTCACTTAGAATTTTGACATTGATTTTTATTAGTAAATGCTATGTTCCTCCATGTCGCTCAGCACTTCACGTACGTGTGTGTCCCTGATAATACCTTGGCATTACTCCCTCATACTGTGCCTGGCTCAGCTATCAGGGATGTGAGACCCAGGTACCTCATACTCGAGTGTGAGGGTGAGTGAGAGCTGCCGGGACACGAATGAGAGAGACTCAGGTAGGTCCTACTCGAGGAGTGTGAGTGTGAGGAGCTGCTGGAGGAGGACCCGTGTTGAGAGATATATATATTTCTGTATTAATGTCTCCTCTGAAGTCTCCGGTTTTCGCTCAGGAGTGTTGAACCCGCTTCGAAATTCATGGGTTCTGAAGTGGAGGCTTTGGCAAACTGGTGGTTTTTTTTTATATATATATTTTTTTATGATGAAACATCTACGCGAGAGATAGAATAGTTCTTGGCCGTTGTACGCGAGAATTAGAACAGTTCTTGGCTGTTGTACGCGAGAATTAGAACAGTTCTTGGCTGTTGTACGCGAGAATTAGAACAGTTCTTGGCCGTTGCTCTTGGCTTCCTCTAGTGATTAATGTTTGTAGGTCCGAGTCTGAAATGTGCATGACTGGGTGGGAAAAAATGTTTGACGTGTGATCTTGTCTTGTTGAAGATGCAGTGGAAAACCAGAGTTGACATGCCTATGTACCA
>NC_092230.1:5271046-5278546 GCF_036320965.1 Panulirus ornatus | reverse complement strand
GTGTTGGACACGTCGACGCCACGGACCTGGAACCATTCTTGTGGTAACGTAGACTGAGAGATGATGGGGGTCCAAGAGGGAGAGACAGGAACTCGGGGGGGCTGGGCTGGGCTGGCTTTGAGGTGCATGGCTCTGTGAAATTTACAGTGAAGGAGGAGTAGAGGCGTGGGTACCTTAAGTCTCAAATGCCCGAGGAGAGTTTAAGAAAGGTTCGAGGAGGAGGAGGAAGGAAGAAGGAGGAGGAGGAAGAAGGAGGAGGAGGAGGAGGAAGGACGAATTGATTGGTTCAATAAGATATATCAAATGATAAAGGAACTCTTCCAAGATATTTTTAACGTGGAAGGTACTGAGGTACGCTAGCTAGCCAGACAGACAGAGAGCATTCTGTAACATACATTGCTTGCTATACCGTTCGTGTCTCATTGCTTGCTATACCGTTCGTGTCTCATTGCTTGCTATACCGTTCGTGCCTCATTGTTTTCGTACCACTTATCTATCACAATGAGCAACGTACTTGAACCTGGAGCTACGAAAAGACGTCTCGGATCTGGTGGCCAGAGAAAGAAATTCAGAATTCTCTTTGTTGGAAAAAAGAACATGAAAAATGGGAAGGTAGATGGCGCTTGGCAGCCACCCGTACATAAATCAACCAAACTACGTAGGATAAAGAAAGTTTCTCTTTTTTTTTAAACGCGCTGCATTCATTCTTTAACAGGAATTATCATTTTGAGGGGAATCTTTAGCGATAAGTGGATTTGGTCGTATTTATGCTGACCTTGGTCACGTATTGGATGGGAGGCCTGCCCAAATATGTGACAAATACAACTGTAACATTAATTTGGAATATGTACTCAGTATGTTCCCACGAAGTGCCAGAAATATGTGTAGGATTCCAAGTGTCATATGTGAATTGAATGATGAAATTGGAAGGATGTGAAATTACTGGAGAAATATGTATTGTCAATGGAAATAGACATACGAGCTTTCTAAAGAAAGCCAAAACATATCAATTTATATAGATAATTTTGAGGTTTTATATATATATATATATATATATATATATATATATATATATATATATATATATATATATATATATATATATATATTCCTGTGAGTCCACGGGGAAAAGGAAACACGAAAAGTTCCCAAGTGCACTTTCGTGTAATAATCACATCATCAGGGGAGACACAAGAGAGAAATATAACAGTCAGTTGATATACATTTCATTTTCCCCGTGGACTCATAGGACGCCATTTAGTTTACCAAATGGCGTCTTAGCTTCGTCTCTTCGATGTATATCAACTGACTGTTATATTTCTCTCTTGTGTCTCCCCTGATGATGATGTGATTATTACACGAAAGTGCACTTAGCAACTTTTCGTGTTTCCTTTTCCCCGTGGACTCACAGGAATATATATATATATATATATATATATATATATATATATATATATATATATATATATATATATATATATTTTTTTTTTTTTTTTTTTTTTTTTTTTTATACTTTGTCGCTGTCTCCCGCGTTTGCGAGGTAGCGCAAGGAAACAGACGAAAGAAATGGCCCAACCCCCCCCCATACACATGTATATACATACGTCCACACACGCAAATATACATACCTACACAGCTTTCCATGGTTTACCCCAGACGCTTCACATGCCTTGATTCAATCCACTGACAGCACGTCAACCCCGGTATACCACATCGCTCCAATTCACTCTATTTCTTGCCCTCCTTTCACCCTCCTGCATGTTCAGGCCCCGATCACACAAAATCTTTTTCACTCCATCTTTCCACCTCCAATTTGGTCTCCCTCTTCTCCTCGTTCCCTCCACCTCCGACACATATATCCTCTTGGTCAATCTCTCCTCACTCATTCTCTCCATGTGCCCAAACCATTTCAAAACACCCTCTTCTGCTCTCTCGACCACGCTCTTTTTATTTCCACACATCTCTCTTACCCTTACGTTACTTACTCGATCAAACCACCTCACACCACACATTGTCCTCAAACATCTCATTTCCAGCACATCCATCCTCCTGCGCACATCTCTATCCATAGCCCACGCCTCGCAACCATACAGCATTGTTGGAACCACTATTCCCTCAAACATACCCATTTTTGCTTTCCGAGATAATGTTCTCGACTTCCACACATTTTTCAAGGCTCCCAAAATTTTCGCCCCCTCCCCCACCCTATGATCCACTTCCGCTTCCATGGTTCCATCCGCTGACAGATCCACTCCCAGATATCTAAAACACTTCACTTCCTCCAGTTTTTCTCCATTCAAACTCACCTCCCAATTGACTTGACCCTCACCCCTACTGTACCTAATAACCTTGCTCTTATTCACATTTACTCTCAACTTTCTTCTTCCACACACTTTACCAAACTCAGTCACCAGCTTCTGCAGTTTCTCACATGAATCAGCCACCAGCGCTGTATCATCAGCGAACAACAATTGACTCACTTCCCAAGCTCTCTCATCCCCAACAGACTTCATACTTGCCCCTCTTTCCAGGACTCTTGCATTTACCTCCTTTACAACCCCATCCATAAACAAATTAAACAACCATGGAGACATCACACACCCCTGCCGCAAACCTACATTCACTGAGAACCAATCACTTTCCTCTCTTCCTACACGTACACATGCCTTACATCCTCGATAAAAACTTTTCACTGCTTCTAACAACTTGCCTCCCACACCATATATTCTTAATACCTTCCACAGAGCATCTCTATCAACTCTATCATATGCCTTCTCCAGATCCATAAATGCTACATACAAATCCATTTGCTTTTCTAAGTACTTCTCACATACATTCTTCAAAGCAAACACCTGATCCACACATCCTCTACCACTTCTGAAACCGCACTGCTCTTCCCCAATCTGATGCTCTGTACATGCCTTCACCCTCTCAATCAATACCCTCCCATATAATTTACCAGGAATACTCAACAAACTTATACCTCTGTAATTTGAGCACTCACTCTTTTCCCCTTTGCCTTTGTACAATGGCACTATGCACGCATTCCGCCAATCCTCAGGCACCTCACCATGAGTCATACATACATTAAATAACCTTACCAACCAGTCAACAATACAGCCACCCCCTTTCTTAATAAATTCCACTGCAATACCATCCAAACCTGCTGCCTTGCCGGCTTTCATCTTCCGCAAAGCTTTTACTACCTCTTCTCTGTTTACCAAATCATTTTCCCTAACCCTCTCACTTTGCACACCACCTCGACCAAAACACCCTATATCTGCCACTCTGTCATCAGACACATTCAACAAACCTTCAAAATACTCATTCCATCTCCTTCTCACATCACCGCTACTTGTTATCACCTCCCCATTTACGCCCTTCACTGAAGTTCCCATTTGCTCCCTTGTCTTACGCACCCTATTTACCTCCTTCCAGAACATCTTTTTATTCTCCCTAAAATTTACTGATAGTCTCTCACCCCAACTCTCATTTGCCCTTTTTTTCACCTCTTGCACCTTTCTCTTGACCTCCTGTCTCTTTCTTTTATACTTCTCCCACTCAATTGCATTTTTTCCCTGCAAAAATCGTCCAAATGCCTCTCTCTTCTCTTTCACTAATACTCTTACTTCTTCATCCCACCACTCACTACCCTTTCTAAACAGCCCACCTCCCACTCTTCTCATGCCACAAGCATCTTTTGCGCAATCCATCACTGATTCCCTAAATACATCCCATTCCTCCCCGACTCCCCTTACTTCCATTGTTCTCACCTTTTTCCATTCTGTACACAGTCTCTCCTGGTACTTCCCCACACAGGTCTCCTTCCCAAGCTCACTTACTCTCACCACCTTCTTCACCCCAACATTCACTCCTCTTTTCTGAAAACCCATACTAATCTTCACCTTAGCCTCCACAAGATAATGATCAGACATATATATATATATATATATATATATATATATATATATATATATATATATATATATATATATATATATATATATAACTCCTTTTCCCCAGTGAAGACTCTGGGTATAGGGTTCCCGCCGCCAAAAGTGGAAGGAACATGGACAAGATTAGGCCACAACCCACCCTCACAACCCACCCTCACAACCCACCCTCACAACCCCCCTCACAACCCCCCCTCACAACCCACCCTCACAACCCCCCCTCACAACCCACCCTCGCAACCCACCCTCACAACCCACCCTCACAACCCCCCTCACAACCCACCCTCACAACCCCCCCTCACAACCCCCCCTCGCAACCCACCCTCACAACCCACCCTCACAACCCACCCTCACAACCCCCCTCACAACCCACCCTCACAACCCCCCCACACAACCCACCCTCACAACCCACCCTCACAACCCACCCTCACAACCCCCCTCACAACCCACCCTCACAACCCCCCCTCACAACCCACCCTCACTACCCCCCTCACAACCCCCCTCACAACCCACCCTCACAACCCACCCTCACAACCCACCCTCACAACCCCCCTCACAACCCACCCTCACAACCCACCCTCACAACCCCCCTCACAACCCACCCTCACAACCCCCCTCACAACCCACCCTCACCACCCACAACCCACCTTCACAACCCCCCCTCACAACCCACCCTCACAACCCCCCTCACAACCCACCCTCACAACCCACCCTCACAACCCACCCTCACAACCCACCCTCACCACCCACCCTCACAACCCACCCTCACAACCCACCCTCACAACCCACCCTCACAACCCCCCTCACAACCCACCCTCACAACCCACCCTCACAACCCACCCTCACAACCCACCCTCACAACCCACCCTCACCACCCACCCTCACAACCCACCCTCACCACCCACCCTCACAACCCACCCTCACCACCCACCCTCACAACCCACCCTCACAACCCACCCCTCACAACCCACCCTCACAACCCACCCTCACAACCCCCCTCACAACCCACCCTGACAACCCACCCTCACAACCCACCCTCACCACCCACCCTCACAACCCACCCTCACCACCCACCCTCACAACCCACCCTCACAACCCACCCTCACAACCCACCCTCACAACCCACCCTCACAACCCACCCTCACAACCCACCCTCACCACCCACCCTCACAACCCACCCTCACAACCCCCCCTCACAACCCCCCCTCACAACCCACCCTCACAACCCACCCTCACAACCCCCGGGGTGGGGAGAGGGAGATTAGCTCCCCTGGGGTGGAGGAGGGAGGGAGGGAGGGGAGTGAGTTCTTACGTGTTCTGTTGCGTGTGTTGCTATCTGAAGTTTCTTAGGCGTCGAGGGAAGTTGTATAAGCGGCTTAAAATAATGATAATGATAAAAAAAAAATAATTAAGGCCATCGTAGGAGACTTTGTGACATGAGCTGAGGGTCGTAATAGTGTATTAGCTTTATTTATACATTTATCATCACGTAACTAATTATTTATTGGATCTTAATCATTTAATAGATTGATTTATACATTTGTCATTGCGTAACTGATTATTCATTCAATCTTATTCATTTATTAGATATATTTTTACATTTTTCATTACGTAACTAATTATTTATTGGATCTTAATCATTTAATAGATTTATTTATACATTTGTCATTGCGTAACTAATTATTTATTGAATCTTATTTATTCATTAGATTTATTTATACATTTGTCTTTGCATAATTAATTATTTATCGAATTTCAATCATTTATCCGATTTATTTACATATTTGCCATTACGTAACTATTATTCATCGTATCTTAATCATTCATTAGATTTACTTATACATTTTTCATTGCGTAACTAATTATTTATCGAATCTCAATGAACTGTTAGATTTGGTTATTTATTCACATTACGTAACTTATCATTTATCGAATCTTAATCATTTATTAGACTGATTTGTGTATTTGCCATTACGTATCTTTATTAATTCATTTACTGTATAAACGTAGAATCAGTTACTACTACTCCCATTTATCTAATAAATGACCTTATCTCCGTTACCAACACTTAGTGTGGAGGCAATACAGTGTCGAGGTGGAAGACGTATGTCATTAGGGGTTAGATATAAGCAGTACTGGACCAGTTCTTCGCTCTTGTGGTAAGCTATAGTCAATGATATATTGTCGTTGTCTTGCATCAGTGAAAAAAATAATGGTTAAAGATTAAGACAATATTGAAGTTATGGATTTAAAAGCCGTATTGAAGTTGTGTTTGAGATATCCCCTTGTTGACTCTTTATTGATAACAGTTATAAGAGAACAGAAAAGAGAACAGAACAGTTATAAGAGAACAGAACAGTTGTAAGAGAACAGAACAGTTATAAGAGAACAGGGCAGTTATAAGAGAACAGGGCAGTTATAAGAGAACAGAACAGAAAAGAGAACAGAACAGTTATAAGAGAACAGAACAGTTATAAGAGAACAGAACAGAAAAGAGAACAGAACAGTTATAAGAGAACAGAACAGTTATAAGAGAACACAACAGTTATAAGAGAACAGAACACGTAAGAGAACAGAACACTTGTAAGAGAACAGAACACTTGTAAGAGAACAGAACAGTTATAAGAGAACACAACAGTTATAAGAGAACAGAACACTTGTAAGAGAACAGAACACTTGTAAGAGAACAGAACAGTTATAAGAGAACAGAACAGAAAAGAGAACAGAACAGTTATAAGAGAACAGAACAGTTATAAGAGAACAGAACACTTGTAAGAGAACAGAACACTTGTAAGAGAACAGAACAGTTATAAGAGAACACAACAGTTATAAGAGAACAGAACACTTGTAAGAGAACAGAACACTTGTAAGAGAACAGAACACTTGTAAGAGAACAGAAGTTATAAGAGAACAGAACACTTGTAAGAGAACAGAACAGTTAGAGAACAGAACAGTTATAAGAGAACAGTTGTAAGAAAACAGAACACTTGTAAGAGAACAGAACAGTTATAAGAGAACACAACAGTTATAAGAGAACAGAACACTTGTAAGAGAACAGAACACTTGTAAGAGAACAGAACAATTATAAGAGAACAGGGCAGTTGTAAGAGAACGGAAGAATTCTTTAGGTGTTTTGAGCTGGTGTTTACCAGCACTGGAAGGTCTGAGTGAGGACAAGCAAGGGGTGCTTCTGCTGGACGGTTCTGGGGAAAAAAAAGGGGTTTCCACCTCCATATGGTTCTTTAACCCCAGGGTCTGTCAGGCGTGTGTGTGTGTGTGTGTGTGTGTCTGTGTGTGTGTGAGTACACCTCTATGCTACAGCATCATAGAGATCAGAGTAGCCTACGCGTGGGTATTTTCAATCAGTAGACAAGATAATATTCCATTATATTAGGGTTTTCCCGTGTTGCTGTCGCTGGGGGACAGGTGAGTGGGGGGGGGGGGGGGGGGGTGGAGGGGGAAAGGGGGGGGGACGAGATGTTATGTGTCAGCCCCGGGGGGGGGAGGGGGTGTTAAGGGGGGGGGGGAAGAAGAAGGGGGGGGGGCT
>NC_092230.1:5258546-5266046 GCF_036320965.1 Panulirus ornatus | reverse complement strand
GAGAGAGAGAGAGAGATGTGACTCGGCGTATTAAGGTGGTCGGTGTGTGTGTGTGTGTGTGACCATCTCATGTGGCGTAGGTGGTTAGGTAATGGTGGTTAGCGCCACATGCAAATAATTGGGGGCTGGCAATTGAAGGGTCATTTGCAACTTTTTGGGATCCCAACTTTTTTTGGGGGGGGGTTGGGGGACATGGGGGCCCCCCAAGGGGGTAAAATTGCTGCTCTTCGTCGTCCCTCAACCTTATTATATACTTTTTACTGGAAGAGGAAATTATTAAAACTTTTTCTCTCCTCTTCCGAATTGAAAGATGTATTTAGGTGGAATATATATATATAAACTTTTCAGTCGTATTGATGTCGAAATGTACCAATACCTTATGATGAAGTACCCAGTTTTGAGTCTTGTCGTATTGTATACTTAAGTCGAAATGTAATTGTTCATTAGAAAGTAATCATATGAAATCGAATCGAGATTGGAATGATTCTTGCGATTAGATGATGATGATAGATTGGTGATGTAAAATGTGTTGGTCAGTATTATTTCCATTTTCTTTTATATGATTTCGAATGAAAACGATTCTGAGTACGTCACTATACAAGGGAGTCGAAACGTAATTGCAGGAAAACGGACACATCAGTAACACCTTGATTCTCACTCACGAGTCAGTCATGACTTCATACAACGTAGCGAAAGTAGCAGATTCGGTCCCTCCGTGCTTTCGCCTGCTTTCTCCATCGAGGGGCATTGTTCACTCAGCCTCGCCATTATTCCATTTTTGTACCTCCCACATTGCCAGCACGACCTTCCCGCTCACAAATAACAAAATTTACTCGGGAAAACATGTCATCCCAGCAGCTAGCAATTCCTACCCTGCCAAAGAAAATGGATGAATTATTGGCAGTTGCATGTGGGGGTTAGTCATCGTGATTGTGGCAATTTCCACCACTTGCCTACGTACACAGGCTTGGCTCCCGTAGCTTGAAGGCTGCGTTGCATTCAGTAGTATGGAAATGGTGAATTCCTTTGTAATGAGTGTTCCTAAGAGATGTGTACTCCTTTTCGTCCACTGATGATGGTAGAACTTCGCAGTAGGTGACTTTTTACTCGCGGTGTAAGCTCATGCAGGGCGTAGTCCTGCGATGTACATGCGGTAGAGACCAGATTATTCGTTAAATGTTGGACTGTTGTCTTTATCTAGCAATTCAGTATTGTGTTTTTGAATTTGACAACAAATGTGATGTTAGAAATTAATAGTTAGAGGTGAACATTTTCTGATGATGTATTGGGTTGGAGGCAGACTCCATGTTAGAACAGTCTTGGATTAAGACATTGTCCTAAGGGTTTTAGGGTGATATATTCATTTGTCTCCGTCTAAAGAGATTAGAAATAGAGGGTTTTGGTACTGTCCTCCAGCAGATAACCTGGTCATAGACCATCAGGTCTTGTGTTATCATGTCCTTCCCATGTACTGTCCTCCAGCAGATAACCTGGTCATAGACCATCAGGTCTTGTGTTATCATGTCCTTCCCATGTACTGTCCTCCAGCAGATAACCTGGTCATAGACCATCAGGTCTTGTGTTATCTGTCCTTCCCATGTACTGTCCTCCAGCAGATAACCTGGTCATAGACCATCAGGTCTTGTGTTATCTGTCCTTCCCATGTACTGTCCTCCAGCAGATAACCTGGTCATAGACCATCAGTTCTTGTGTTATCTGTCCTTCCCATTTACTGTCCTCCAACAGATAACCTGGTCATAGACCATCAGGTCTTGTGTTATCTGTCCTTCCCATTTACTGTCCTCCAACAGATAACCTCGTCATAAACCATCAAGTTATGATGTAGGTATATTTTATTCTATTGAGCTTGCAGAAGTTAATGGTTCATCACATACCATATTTCGCGAATATAAAAATTTCTGTATAGCTTCATTCAAGGTAATGTTAAAAAAAAAATGAGGAATTTATAGTTTAATTAATAAAAGGAGCGAAAATGTAAGTGACCCTAATTTTTAAAGAAATATTCCTGGTCGTTCTAATGATATTAAAAGTCTTAATAGGTTGGTTGACGTTGTAATATGCGCGAATATCTGCGCAGGACGAACGACATTGTAACATGGCCCCCGTCCCCCGTCCATAATTAAAGGGTAATGTGGCATGGCACTCTGATCCTTCTGCCCTGGCGCACAGGGATGAAATTATCGCTCGGTGCTGAAGGGAGAGGAAGTGGGCGCTAAGGAGCGATGCAATATTATATAGGCTGATGTGGCCGGACCGCTATTGTCCTGTGTTTTAGACCCTTCATACCCTGAGGTTGTGATAAAGGGGAGGATGGAGTAGGGGTAGATGTAGTGAGGGAGGGGGGGAGAGGGGTAGATATGTAGAGGGAGGGAGGAAGAGGTAGTGTTGGTGGGAGGGAGGGAGAAGGGATGAGTAAAGGAGGAGGGAGAAGGGGATGGTAAGTGACCATTGGCAGTTCAAATGGTGGGCCGTTTTGATAACTGTTTCTTTCCTCACACCGCTTAGCTTTGGAAAGTCGGCATGTTTACGAATTCCTCAACACCTGCGACCAAACTTAACCTTACAAAGTTAGAAAGTCTTATCTTATATTTCCTCTTGCCTTCTCCTTACCGTTTTTTTACTATCTTTTTATCCCATTTTTTTTATGTATTTCATTCAAGTCCTGATGTATGAAAGAGAGAGAGAAAAAGAAAATAGGAAATGGGAGAGTAGAGATGTGAATACATGCGAACGGACATGAAGTTAATGTGAATTACTGGAAGAGGTGGGATGTCAGAAGTAGAGAGAGAGAGAGAGAGAGAGAGAGAGAGAGAGAGAGAGAGAGAGAGAGAGAGAGAGAGATGATTCGGAAATAGAGAAAGGCAGATGTTCGGGATTACAGAAAACGAGAAGAGGGAAGAGGTGTAAGGAGAGGTAAAGAATGAAAAGGAAGAATGAATGAAGGCAGGTGAGGGGGAATTCAGTACAGTAGAGAAGATAGGTGAAGGCGTGTGAATGAAGGTGACATGAGGGAGATGTGAGACGTGTGGTGGAGATGGGTGAATGTTGGGGGAGTGGGCGGCTGTGGGGAGTGGGCGGCACTTGGGGGCGTGATGTGGGCGGCTGGGGATGGCACCGGTCAGTAATGTACCGTACTGAAGTACTTAAAGTAATAAGTGTCCAAGTGTGCCATGAGGGATCGAAGAATGAGGCTATAAAGTACATGCAAGTAGAGTTAAGTAGGACGAAGAATGAGGCTATAAAGTACATGCAAGTAGAGTTAAGTAGGGGAATCAGAAGTGCAAGGAAGCACCAGAGAGTACAAGAAAAATATAAGTATGATTAAGTAGATGATAGTGTAAAGTGAGGTGGTGGGGGGAGGGGGGGTTGGCGTTTGTGAGTCACTCATAATTCCAGCCTCATAATGCCTCACAGAGGCAACAATGAGGAGGGGCTGTGTGTGTGTGTGTTTGTTCCACCTCGCTGGGCCCAGGTTTTAACAAGGAAAATGTCTTTGTTTTTTCTCCTCCTCTCCCCCCTCCCCCTCCCCCCCTTCTCCCCTTCCCGCCCTCCCCCCCCGCTTCCTCCCCCGCGTCCTCATTGTATCCATAGAACAATATATTAAGTGTACGACTATGTCAGACACTTTTTTTATCCTCCCCCTGTGTCCACTATATTGGATATATTATACTCCATTGGCCGAGTGATTGTGTCCCAATGGCACCCCTTCTGTACCTGGTAGGGACATAGTGGAATGTACCTGATGTAGGGAGAGAGAGAGAGAGAGAGAGAGAGAGAGAGAGAGAGAGAGAGAGAGAGAGAGAGAGAGAGAGTAGACAAGGTATATGATATAGATCTCGCCTCCACCCCCTTTTCTACCTATTTGGGACATATTGTACCTCTTGTAGAGACTACGGCAGACAAGGTTTAGGATGTAGATCTCTCGTCCACACACACACACACACACACACACACACACACACACACACACACACACACACACACACACACACACACCAGCTCTCTCTCTCCCTCTCCCTTGTAGAATTGTTATTGGAGATCTATAAACTCAACTTGGACTCGAGAGAACTTGAAGGGTCATATGAAGAGACTAGAAGGGGTAGATATATATATATTATTTATATTTATTCATTATACTTTGTCGCTGTCTCCCGCGTGAGCGAGGTAGCGCAAGGAAACAGACGAAAGAACGGCCCAACCCACCCACAGTACACATGTATATACATACACGTCCACACACACGGACATATACGTCCCTGTACATTTGAACGTACACGTACGTATACATAAGACATATTCATAGATGCTGCCTTCATCCATTCCCGCCGCCACCCCCGCCACACATACGTATGTAATTTTTTTTTTCCAGTGTTTCATGGATTATATTCAGTGGTGTGGGGGGAGGGAGGGGGCGCCGCTGACGTTGCTCCTACTGCTGTTCTTATATTACATCATTCTGGGGATTCAAAGGCACTTATTATGCTGTGTTTGTACTGGGGAGGAGTTGGTGCTGTGTTTTGATGTGGTAGAGCTGGTGCTGTGTTTGTACAGAGGAAGGAGGTGTTGCTGTGTTGTGCTGGGGAAGAGCTAATGCTGTGTTTGTGCTGGGGAAGAGCTAATGCTGTGTTGTGTTGAGGAAGAGCTAATGCTGTGTTGTGTTGAGGAAGAGCTAATGCTGTGTTGTGCTGGGGAAGAGCTAATGCTGTGTTGTGCTGGGGAAGAGCTAATGCTGTGTTGTGCTGGGGAAGAGCTAATGCTATGTTGTGCTGGGGAAGAGCTGTTGCTGTGTTTGAGGGTCCCATAAAGGTGAGGTTTCACAGGAGGAGGAGGTGTGTGTGTGTGTGTGTGTGTGTGTGTGGGGGGGGGGGGGGGGGGCTAGGCCGTCCTGGCCTTAAGATGAGGCGAGAGTGACCTCACAAGTTACCTCAGCCATACCTCATTATCCCGGGGACTCATACTTGTATGAGGGCGTAGAGAGAGGAGGTCTTAGGAGGTGGGGGGTTATGAGGTAGGGTGAGTGCCTGTGTAAGGGAGTGTATGTGAGGGAGGGTGTGTGAGGGTGGGTATGTGAGGGAGTGTATGTGAGGGAGTGTATGTGAGAGAGTGTTTGTGAGGGAGGGTGTGTGAGGGAGTGTGTGTGAGGGAGGGTGTGTGAGGGAGTGTATGTGAGGGAGGGTGTGTGAGGGTGTGTATGGAACAGGAGGATGTGGGAGAGTGTGAATGAGGGAGAGGAGCCATCTCTACATATGGCTCCTCTCCTCCTCCTCCTCCTCCTCCTCCTCCTCCTCCTCCTCCTCCTCCTCCTCCTCCTCCTCCTGTGTCGGTAATCCCGTCTACCCCACCGTAGAAGATGGGATTCTATAGAAGATGGATGGCGGTGATGGTGCCCTTGGTGCTCTGTGGGTTGGGGGGGGGGGGGTTATGGGGGGGATTGAGGGGGATTTCTGAGATAACTGTATAATGAAGGGGGGTGGAATGAGGGGGGGGAGGTAAGGTAGTTCCAAGGGGCAGGTTCGATTAAATGGCGTTGCTTAAGAAGGGTCGATTTGTCGACTTTTTTGATTGAGATTTTGTGGAGTGATTGTGTTAATGTGTGTGTGTGTGTGTGTCTGTGTCTGTGTGTCTGTGTGTGATTAGAGATTGGACACATACGAGGGTGATGTACATACATCATGGTTCGGGTCTGTATATATCCATCATGTCCTTATTCTTTGAACGCAGTTTGCTTAAGTATCGATGGTCGTAGAATATAGATATCTATACCTTGAAATTAAGGTCGTAGATTGTAGATATATACCCTGAAATGAAGGTCGTAGAATATAGATATCTATACCTTGAAATAAAGGTCGTAGAATATAGATATCTATACCTTGAAATAAAGGTCGTAGAATATAGATATCTATACCTTGAAATAAAGGTCGTAGAATATAGATATATATATATACCCTGCATGTGTTGCGTGAGATGGTATACATACTGGCCCTTGAGTGACACAATATTGGCAGGAGTCCAGGCCTCTGTCATGACCTCCTTCCCTGCCTTTCAGTCACGTCTGTGTACAACAGACAATAAGGACCCGTGTCTGTGAAAAGGGGTGTGGGGGCGGGGCGGGGCGGGGCGGGGCGGCCCCGCGGGTCAGGTATTTTGCAAGATCATTGTGCCTGACAAGGGACTGGACGTTGATTGGTTCGACCCAGTATTTTGGAAATGGGGTCACGATGGTCGTAAGTAAGGTGGGTCGTTAAAAGATGGAGTCGTGCATCAAGGATTGATGCCCCGAAGGTGATCCATAGTAAAAGATAATCAGATAAGATTCCACGTACCTGATAACACGTACCCGTATCCCTCTCTCTCATCGGGGGGAGATGAAACACGACGAGTAGTTCCCAAGTGCACTTTCGTGTCATAATCACATCATCATCAGGGGAAGACACGGGAGAGAAATATGACATTTAGTTGATATACAACGAAGAGACGAAGCTAAGGACGACTTTTTCTTTCTCCCATTTGCCATCTCGTGAGTGAAGACTTGCCTCTGGGGTTTACCCCTGGGGTCTTGGGTTTATCCCCTGGGGTCTTGGGTTTATCCCCTGGGGTCTTGGGTTTACCCTGGGGTCTTGCCCAGTGCTGGTCTTAAAGTCGAGTCTTCAAAATTTATTCATGGAATCCTGGACCAGTTTGGGACCGAATTCTTACGCTCTTTTTAGGTAGAATTTGAGGCGATTTCCCTTAAGCCATCTGGGGACATGGACCCATTGCCAGTAGATGCCGTTGTCTTGCCAGTAGATCGTGAGAGATGTAGATTTTCTACTCCTTTTTTCCGTTTTGATATTGAAGTTTGGAAATATGTTTGGTCATCGCTGGAAGTGTAGCCAGGTCATGAGCAGCAGACCTCATCTGTTAACCCAGTGGTTTCCAGTCCACTGGACTCTCTCGTCTGCCACTCGAGGGAGAGGTGGGGGAAAAGTAAACCTTTCCTACCCGTGTGTTGTGATTTGCATAGTCTACATATGTCTTGCGTGTGTAATGTAAACCACTTTAGGCGTGAAATGTAAACTACTTTGGTCTACATATGTCCTCTGCTTGTAAGGTAGACCAATTTGGTCTACGTGTGTCTTACTTGTGTAATGTAAACCACTTTGGTCTACACGTGTCTCCCGCTTGTAATGTAAACCACTTTGGTCTACATGTGTGTCGATGGTAGTACAGATACACACGAGCTACACATTCCCTCCCCCCTCCCTCCCCCCCCCCCTCCATCTTGGTGTGACTTACAGGTGTATACAACTGACTTGCCTCAACGTACATGTGGGTAGTGTGACGTAAGCTCGTGTGTGTGTGTGTGTGTGTGTGTGTGTGTGTGTGTGTGTGTGTGTGTGTGTGTGTGTGTGTGTGTGTGTATAGTCCTCGTCACAGCTCACAGCGCCACTGAGACGGGAGATCATCTCATACGTCTCGGGAAGGTATTTTTTTTTTCTT
>NC_092230.1:5241046-5256046 GCF_036320965.1 Panulirus ornatus | reverse complement strand
ATTATGTAAAGAAAGTGCACTTGGGAACTTATCACGTTTCATTTCCCCATGGACTCGTAGGAATATATATATATATATATATATATATATATATATATATATATATATATATATATATATATATATATATATATATATATATATATTTCAGGCGTGTGTGCCTGTTCGTAATTTGGCAAGCTATCAGAATCGCACGAGGTAAGAAAAGTGACAGATTTATAAAAAGATTTTCAGTGGGGTGAAAAATCCTGTGTAGGGTACACCAGTGGGTGAGGAGGTACTCTATGGTACACTGTGTGGTGTGTAGGGTACACCAGTGGGTGAGGAGGTACTCTATGGTACGCTGTGTGGTGTGTAGGGTACACCAGTGGGTGAGGAGGTACTCTATGGTACACCGTGTGGTGTGTAGGGTACACCAGTGGGTGAGGAGGTACTCTATGGTACGCTGTGTGGTGTGTAGGGTACATCACTGGGTGAGGAGGTACTCTATGGTACACTGTGTGGTGTGT
Organism: Panulirus ornatus; assembly: GCF_036320965.1. Taxonomy (NCBI): domain Eukaryota; kingdom Metazoa; phylum Arthropoda; class Malacostraca; order Decapoda; family Palinuridae; genus Panulirus; species Panulirus ornatus. The sequence continues at coordinate 5,255,537 of NC_092230.1, read as the reverse complement.
AGGGTACACCAGTGGGTGAGGGATGGTACCCTCTGTGTAGCATAGCTAGTACAATATTGTTTCCACCTCCTCCTCCTCCTCCTCCTCCTCCACCTCCTCCTCCTCCTCCTCCTCCTCCTCCTCCTCCAGTCGTTTTTGACCTCACTAGGGAGTCGTACTTTACGACCTAACGTGGGGTCGTAACGTGTAACGTACCCGTCACTGTCTCCCGCGTTAGCGAGGTAGCGCAAGGAAACGGACGACAGAATGGCCCAACCCACCCACATACACGTCCACACACGCCACATATACATACCTATACATTTCAGTGTATACATGCACATACATACACAGACATATACATATATACACTTGTACATATTCATACATGCTGCCTTCATCCATTCACGTCGCCACCCCGCCACACATGAAATGGCATCCCCCTCAACATGGAAGGTGTTGGACGGAATCAAAGTTTGGGAATTTTTTTTTAGTTGGTTTACATTTGTTTGTTCTTTAAGGCTATTGTTTGCATTTTTGTTCACAATTGTTTGTTCTTTAAGGCTTTTGTTTGCTTACCACTTATTTCTTTTTTTTTTTATACCAGCTGTGGTCCAGGGTCATTATCAGTACCTTTAAGAAAATATTGAGACGCCATCACAAAATGTTTTAGATGATGGTAGACGATGATGATTATATAGCCGTAATAAACTTTATTTTGCAATAAATGAAACGATAGGATTTTGGGGGGACCTAGTTATCAAAGTCTAAGTATATGTATATATATATATATATATATATATATATATATATATATATATATATATATATATATATATATATGTATGTATGTATGTATATATAAATATTCCTCTGAGTCCACGGGGAAAATGAAACACGAAAAGTTCCCAAGTGCACTTTCGTGTAATAATGACATCATCAGGGGAGACACAAGAGAGAAATATAACAGTCAGTTGATATACATCGAAGAGACGAAACTATATATATATATATATATATATCGCCAAGACAGACTATATTAAAAGTTAGAAGCTGAGTTAGAAGAGGAGATATGAATTGCCTGTGGCTTGGGTGTCTGTTTCCGGGGTCTTGAGTATGGAAATTTTAGGAAGTATTTCCCGTACGTGATAATTACTGTTTATTTCTGGTTTATTTCTGGCGATGGCTTGGGAGAAGTGATGTATTATAGTCGGAAGTCTGCCACATGGCTCTGTAATGGTGGCAAGATGAAAGGGAGACTCAGGTAGGGAGGGAAGATGACGGGTATGGAGTCGGGTAATAATGGGGAGGAAAGGGAGGGTGGGGTGTCAGGTGCCAGATGGGGGTCAGGTAGGTGCCAGGTCATGCCAGGTTGTGGGGGGGGAAGGGTGGGGGTCAGTCAAACAGGTACCAGACCAGGTGGGGGTCAAGCCTGGCACCACGAAGACGGGGCATAAAAACCAGTTGGTGCCTGTACACGTCCCAGCGCTGGCCTCACACGATTCTCTGGGGTGCGACTGCCTCCCTTCTCCGTGTGAGATACGAAGGTTGGTGGGAACCCATCTCGTTTGAGAACGCTCCCTCCCTCTTACTAGATACGTCGAGCTGTTGAACTCCTGGTGCCAAAGTACAGAGGGATAAATCACACACACACACACACACACTCACACACTCACACACACACACGGGAAAGATTGATTTCCGCTGTGGGAGCATGAGGGACATGAGCCAGTGGGAGGCACAGGTCGCCAACCACCACCTCTCTCTCTCTCTCTCTCTCTCTCTCTCTCTCTCTCTCTCTCTCTCTCTCTCTCTCTCTCTCTCTCTCTCTCCTCCGCCCATGTCCCAGGCGACGTGTTGGTCATTACAGGAGTGACGTGTTCGGATATTACCTCCGCCCGGCCATTCTCACACGCCCACACAGCCAACACTTCCTTCTCCGTAAATTGGAGTTGCAAAATAGCGTTACTGGGGTATAAGGGAATTCTCTTGTGTATTAATTGCAAGGGCAGTTGAGGACTGGGTGTTCTCTGTGTCTTCAAATGTTGAAATGCAATCTAAGTGATGAGGGATGTCGTGTTATGTTGAATTGATGTTCGAAATGTTGGAAGAGATGCGTGGTGTCCATAGCTTTGTGGGGGTGTGACTCGTGTGTGTCTGGGGAGTGTAGTTTCTGAGGTGTGTATGTCTGACGAGGTGGAGTTCATGTGATGTGGTTTGAGGGGGAGACTATTGTATGATGTTTGTTGGGCCATTTCGGTGTGATTGTGTTTTGCCTGCGAGGTGTTTGTGAGTACAGTTGGCTGAAGTGTGAAGCTAAGCTGAACATTTCATTTATGATGGGAGGGGATCACTGTGATGGCGTGGAACTGGGTGACGAGAATGTGGAGGCGAGCTTGCATTGGGAAGTATTTTTGTATTGCTATATATTGCTGGTGGATGTTTGTGATTGACAAGCAAACGTAGATTCTTTCGAGTACTCTTATGGTTTGTAGTTTTGTTATATTTGCTTTTTGAAGTGGTGGAGAACCAGGGAGGTGAGGCGTAGTTTAGAGTGGAGCAGAGGAATTGTGTGCGCGGTTTTGGTCTATTTTCGAAGCTGGTGACTGTGAGTGTTGTAAGGGGATTCAGTTTACCTTTGGACTCTATGGTGTGGGGGGAGTGGGCGTCATGTGTGTGTGTGTGTGTGTGTGTGTGTGTGTGTGTGTGTGTGTGTGTGTGTGTGTGTGACATATGCACACTTCCATCATGGTTGGAGTTTTTTTGAGTGGGAGGTAGTTGACCAATTAGGGTGTTGTGGGGGGTGGGGGGGACCTGTCTGTCAAGGGTTCATTAAGAGGGTAAAGGTCCATTGTCGTGGGGCGCGGCAAGCCTTTCCCCGACCACGCCATTGTTCGTCTGTATTGTTTTGCTGGTGATGCAGATGTGAGGTTGGTCTGGTGGGGGAAGGAGGAGGGGGGCGGGGCGCCGTCACACACACACACACACACACACACTGTGCTCTGCCGGGAGAGAGAGAGAGAGAGAGAGAGAGAGAGAGAGAGAGAGAGAGAGAGAGAGAGAGAGAGAGAGAGAGGATCTAGTAGGAAGAAACTGAAAAGGTTCGTAAGAGAAGACAGCTCCCTTAGGGAACTCCACTGAAGAGCTGATTTTCACGTACCCTTCGTAAAGTACCCTTAGTTACATAAGTTTCCTCAGTTATTTCATGTTTGATTATCACCTTTTCTCTACGCTATCACCCACGTTTATTTTTCTCGTTATCATTTCTGGTTCTACCTACGGGAGGAACCAGAGATCTCTCGTTTGTCTCCGCTTCTCAACGATTAACACCGTCCTCAAAGACAGAGGTGTTCCAGAATGGTTTTAGAATCTTCCCACAGCTTTACCCACACGCAGAAAAAAACCTCCACAGCTGTGATGTCTTCCCTCAGCTCTGCCTACCCACTGAGACAGAACCTCCACAGCTGTGATGTCTTTCCTCAGCTCTGCCCACACACTGAGACAGAACCTCCACAGCTGTGATGTCTTTCCTCAGCTCTGGTGCCCACACACTGAGACAGAACCTCCACAGCTGTGATGTCTTGCCTCAGCTCTGCCCACACACTGAGACAGAACCTCCACAGCTGTGATGTCTTTCCTCAGCTCTGGTGCCCACACACTGAGACAGAACCTCCACAGCTGTGATGTCTTGCCTCAGCTCTGCCCACACACTGAGACAGAACCTCCACAGCTGTGATGTCTTTACAGAGAGACAGCTGATTGCTGGCTGGCTGTCCCGTGCTGGCGAAGCAATGAACAGCAAGTTCAGATGAAGTTTATTTACCGGAGGCGTTGTCAGTGCCTGAAACTCCACACCAACACCACCACAGGCGATAAGTGAAGAGAGATAGAGGGAGGAGTTGGTCTGCTCTCGTGTGATAAATGAAGAGAGAGGAGTTGGTGTACTGTTGTGCAAACAGTCTGTTACTAGTGTCCCGTTCGTTGCTCTGATCCCGTTGGTCGCCTTTGGGATTAATTACTGTTGCACAGTCGTTGTTCAATTGCTACAGTATAGTCAGTCACTGTTGTACAGTCAGTCACTGCTGCACAGCCAGTCACTGTTGCACCGTCAGTCACTGTTGTACAGTCAGTCACTGTTGCACAGCCAGTCACTGCTGCACAGCCAGTCACTCTTGCACAGCCACTCACTGCTACACAGTCAATCACTGTTGTATAATCAGTCACTGTTGTACAGTTGAAACACACGTAATACCTTGTATTGTCCTCTGGACTGGAACTCCTCTTTCATTCCTGGAAGTCTGGAACGTAGAAAGGCTTTCAAGATGGCATGAGTGGTGTCCGGGCGTGCATCCTCCCACGCTGGGGTCTTGGATCTTCTTCGAAGGTGTTGGTGGGTGATCGAAATCACTTCGTTCGAGGTAGATCTTCATTCACAACGAAGTGGAGTGAATGAATTCCTCGGCCGTTGTGTGGTGGAGTTAGTGTGTCTTCTTCACCTGCTGGATCACCGTAACGTACCGGACCATTGAATGGTTTTGTCTTGTTGACTTTGGGAATGTCGGCTGGGGAGGGGAGAAGAAAATTGGTCGCTGGAAAATGTTCTGCATCTCATTTAGACGCTGAGAGACATGATTGCTGGAAAGTGTTCCGCGGTCTTGGTAGACGCTGTGAAAAATGGTTTTGCTAAGAAGTGTTCTGTAGTTTATTAAACCTCTAGGAAATGATTGCTGGAAAGTGTTCTGCATGGCGGTAGCTGCTGTCAAAGATGATTGCTGGAAAGTAGTCTGCAAGGTGATAGCTGCTGTCAAAGATGATCGCTGGAAAGCGTCCTGCATCATGTTAGACGCTGTGGGAAATGATTGCTGGAAAGTGTTCTGCGCCTTAGCGTGTACGTTCGCAACTGAGCGCTGGAAACTGGTATAGTCCTCAGACCATCATGGCTTCATGGTCGCTGCCGACAGATACAAAAGAAATGGAAAAATCAGTCATGACAGACGTAAATTCACGAGGGAATGGGGTTGTGTCCAAACCCCTCCCGCGACGTTGGCGGGAAGGGGTTTCCCTCAGCGATGGGAAAGGAGGGAAAAGAGAGAGAGAGAGAGAGAGAGAGAGAGAGAGAGAGAGAGAGAGAGAGAGAGAGAGAGAGGCGCTTTGCCTCAATTGATTTGACGGACGTCATGTTGTGTAAGACTTGCATGATGAATGGTTGAAGTTGGGAGAGGCCAGAGTAATAGACATGCCATCCTTGGATGAGATATTGTGTGTGTGTGTGTGTGTGTGTGTGTGTGTGTGTGTGTGAGGAGGGATGTGTCTCGGTCGTACCTGAAGCGCGAGGAGATGGGAAAGTGATTGGGGAATAAGAAAGAAATTCATGGTTTAACTTTGTCCTTGGCCATAGTCGGATGGATGGTTGTGATGTCACTGGAGGAAGGTCGCGTGTTTATGAATACTGTGTGATGGAAATTAAGGTAACACAAGTTTCAGATGGGAGATGGAACGAGAAATTAGATTATATACCGTAGTTTTAGTGTATGACGTCATATCTGATGCGGTTATGACACGCTGCGAGATGTTATAAACATGGGGCCGTCGGCAACTCAAGGGTGGGCCGTTTTGATAACTGTTTCTTTCACTACACCTCGAAGTTTTGGTCTGTACCATGCAGGTCATGACCCGTCAGGTCTGTCTGTACCCACCAGGTCATGACCTGTCAGGTCTGTTGTACCCACCAGGTCATGACCCGTCAGGTTTGTACCCACCAGGTCATGACCCGTCAGGTTTGTACCCACCAGGTCATGACCCGTCAGGTCTCTGTCCTCACCAGGTCATGACCCCAGCCTGACGCTGAACCTGGTTAACTATACGTTACATCAAGTGGGACGCGATGGTATAACCTCCCTTCCCCATCTCCCCCATCTCCCCATGTTCTCCCCCAGGACACCCCAGGCTCGTGTTAGTCTCCCAGTCGAGGTAATAACACCCCAATCCGCGCGGACACATTGCTTCGAAGGGAGGGGAAAAAAAGGAAAAAAAATAAAGGCCTTTTTTTCCCCACTTCTTTTTTTTCTTTTCCTGAAGGTGTGGTTAGACGGTCATGATATTTCAGCTGTGGTGAATTCAGCAGGTGGTAAAGGTTCTCTGTGAAGACCCCGGGATACCGTTTATAACTAGAGTAAGGGTTCGAACCCCACTGGCGGCGCCCACTAGTTTCAGTGTGGGCGATGGTTCCATATTCACCAGTGGGGGGAGTGGGGGGGGGGGGGTTTCAGTCGGAAGCTGTGCAAGGACTTCGGTCCAGACTTTAAGATTTCAGACTTCAGGACCCACACTCGTGTGTGGGGCTGAAGTGATCAGTGGGTAGTGGTTTAAGGTGGCCTGAAATGGGTGTATGGGTAACTTCAGTGGGTATATAGTGGCGTGAGGATGAGTAACACATAGTTCACCCATTATCACCCATTGTACAGTTGAGCGCGTGATCAAGTATACTCCTACGAGTCCACGGGGGAAAATGAAACGCGATAAGTTCCCAAGTGCACTTTCGTGTAATAATCACATCATCAGGGGAGACACAAGAGAGAAATATAACAGTCAGTTGATATACAACGAAGAGACGTAGCTAGGACGCCATTTGGTAAACTGACTTGTTATATTTCTTTCTTGTATCTCCCCCGATGATGTGATTATTACACGAAAGTGCACTTGGGAACTTATCGAGTTTCATTTTCCCCGTGGACTCATAGGAATATATATATATATATATATATATATATATATATATATATATATATATATATATATATATATATATATCCCTGGGGATAGGGGATTAAGAATACTTCCCACGTATTCCCTGCGTGTCGTAGAAGGCGACTAAAAGGGGAGGGAGCGGGGGGCTGGAAATCCTCCCCTCTCGTTTTTTTTTTTAATTTTCCAAAAGAAGGAACAGAGAATTGGGCCAGGTGAGGGTATTCCCTCAAAGGCCCAGTCCTCTGTTCTTAATGCTACCTCGCTAACGCGGGAAATGGCGAATAGTTTAAAAGAAAGAAAAGAATATATATATATATATATTATCCCTGGGGATAGGGGAGAAAGAATACTTCCCACGTATTCCCTGCGTGTCGTAGAAGGCGACTAAAAGGGGAGGGAGCGGGTGGCTGGAAATCCTCCCCTCTCGTTTTTTTTTAATTTTCCAAAAGAAGGAACAGAGAAGGGGGCCAGGTGAGGATTTTCCCTCTAAGGCCCAGTCCTCTGTTCTTAATGCTACCTCGCAAATGCGGGAAATGGCGAATCGTATGAAAAAAAAAAGAAAAAAAAAAAAAATATATATATATATATATATATATATATATATATATATATATACATATATATATATATATATATATATATATTCCCAGAACCTAAAATTCATGACAGATGACTTCTGCCAGACGGGCCAAAGTTTCAGGGCTTTCTGAAGAATCCTTTTGAAATCATTTAATGAAATTTGAGGCAAAAGTTGTTGTAGGCCCCACAGAGAAACTCTGACGTGTTTCCTTGTAGTTTTGCCTTCCATTAGAAGTTTGCTGTCTCTGGCTGTGGGTGGGGTGGGGGGTTTAGTGGGATGGGGTTAGAGGGTGGTGTTGAGTGGACACCCGGGCCTTCACACAGCCAAAACTCCCCACGGGGTGGAGGGGAGACTAGGTACCAAAGCTTGGGGAGATTAGAACATAGAACTCAGGGAGGGAGAAAGTCTTCTTAATTTGTATAACCAGTTTGGTGTTTTGCCTCGCCATATTATAATGTACTGCCCCAGTTACTTACCCAGTAGCCTTCTAGATCAATACCTGGCCTTCTAGATCATTGCCTGGCCCTCTAGATCATTGCCTGGCCCTCTAGATATTTTCCTTGGCCACAGGAAATATATTTTCCTTGGCCATAGGGAAGATATTCTCCTAGGCCATAGGGAAGATACTTTCCTTGGCCATAGGGAAGATACTTTCCTTGGCCATAAGGAAGATATTCCCAGGCCACAGGGGAAGATATTCCAAGGCCACAGGGGAAGATATTCCCAGGCCACAGGGGAAGATATTCCCAGGCCACAGGGGAAGATAATGAACAGGGTATGAGGGAGGAACATTCTATTGTCGAAGCTTTGGTTGTGAGGCTAACCCGGTCATGAACTTGTATGGCTGGTGTCTCAAGGTGAACTGTAGGGATATTGTGGGATGTGGGATTGTAGCGGGAGGGTTCGGGGGGGGAATTGGTCTTACCCACAGGGAATGTTGATGTAGGGGAGATTGAGCAAGGGGATGGGAGGGGAGGGAGGGAGGATTTACATCATTCGTTCGTCTGTAGTTTGATACTCTCCCCACACCCCACACATCCCGACCTCTCCCCCACACCCCACACAGTTCCCGACCCTCTCCCCCACACCCCGCCAACGTCAATACCACACCACTACGCCCCCACACCCCACACTAACGCGACGGCGGTGGCGGTCGTGTTCGGGCCCCGTAACAACTGAATGTGCATTACGTGGGTTCGACTCCCTCAAGGATGTCTTCTGTTCATGGTGTCGAGAATGGTGTAGGAATCTCTCTCTCTCTCTCTCTCTCTCTCTCTCTCTCTCTCTCTCTCTCTCTCTCTCTCTCTCTCTCTCTCTCTCTCTCTCTCTCTCTCTCTCGTGTGCGTTTGTGAGTTTCATGCCCCAATCACTGAGGCCACTACCTAGTCCAAACACATGGCCACTACGTAATCCAAACACATGGCCACTACGTAATCCAAACACATGGCCACTACGTAATCCAAACACATGGCCACTACGTAATCCAAACACATGGCCACTACGTAATCCAAACACATGGCCACTACGTAATCCAAACACATGGCCACTACGTAATCCAAACACATGGCCACAACGTAATCCAAACACATGCCCAACCAATCCAAACTCATTGCCACCACGTAATCCAAATAGCTGGCCACTACCTAATCCAAACACATTGCCACAACGTAATCCAAACACATGACCATCCAATCCAAACACATGACCACCACGTAATCCAAACACATTACCACCCAATTCAAACACATGACCACCCAATCCAAACACATGACCACTAGCCAATCCAAACACATGACCACCACGTAATCCAAACACATGATCTCTTCCTGATCCAAACATATCTGTGGATTTGCTGCGACCTCATTCACGAGAGTAATTTGCTGTGATGACATGTTCCTGTGTGATCAATGAAGATCTGGTCATTATCGCTAATGAAAACATTATTCATTATCGCCTCCTTTATCATCAGAGTACACGTCACGTGTGACTCATATGTATTTCCTGGGGTGGTCCTATGTACCAAGCTTATCAGTTAAGGTGTGAGATACAGGATATATGTAGTTTGATTATGTAAGTATATATTCTTTCATACTGTTCGCCATTTCCCGCGCTAGCAAGGTAGCGTTAAGAACAGAGGACTGGGCCTCTGAGGGAATATCCTCAGTATATATATATATATATATATATGTGTGTGTGTGTGTGTGTGTGTGTAAGTCCAAGAAAGGGTGCATGTAGGAGGAATGTGTGCATGTGGAGTTGGTACGTTAAGATAACTGAGTAAATGAAGGAATTCCTCCATGATTCATTCATAAATGAAGGAATTCCTCCATGATTCATTCATAAATGAATGAATTTATCTATGATTCATTCATAAATGAAGGCATTCCTCCATGATTCATTCATAAATGAAGGAATTCCTCCATGATTCATTCGTAAATGAAGGAATTTATCTATGATTCATTCGTAAATAAAGGAATTTATCTATGATTCATTCATAAATGAAGGAATTCCTCCATGATTCATTCATAAATGAAGGAATTCCATCATGATTCATTCATAAAAGAAGGAATTCCATCATGATTCACCAACAGTTGATTCGTACATCACTATAGTGTGAAGGCATGGCAATCACCCCCATCTATGGACTAGGGCAAGAACCAGATGGAAAGTCAAAAGGAAAAAAAAAAGAAAGAAACAGTGGATGTTTATCAAGGTGGATAGATATAGACAGATAGATGGATAGATGTAGCGGTGCGCGGTAGGTAGATGGATGGAGGGTTTTAGGTGGCGAATCGGTCGAGGAGATGATGATGGTGGTGTTGGAGGGTGGGGGAAGGGGGAAGGGATGGGAGGGTGGGGGGCGAATCCCCATATGGGTAGTGATGGGGGGGAGGGACTCTCCCTCTCCCCCCTTCCCTCACCTCCCTCCCTCCTCAAGCTTCCATCTTGGTTATTGGTGACGAAACTTTTCCCTTGGCGTCGGAGGGCATCACCATCTGTCATGGAGGGAGGGAAGAAGGAAGAAGAAGAATGAGGAGGAGGAGGAGGAAGAAGAAGAAGAAGAAGAAGGAGGAGGAGGAGGAGGAGGACGAGGAAGAAGAAGAAGAAGGAGGAGGAGGAAGAAGAAGAATGAGGAGGAGGAGGAGGAGGAAGAAAAGAAGAAGGAGGAGGAGGAGGAGGAGGAAGAAGAAGAATGAGGAGGAGGAGGAGGAGGAAGAAAAGAAGAAGGAGGAGGAGGAGGAGATAGAAGAAGAAGAAGAAGGAAGAAGAAGAAGAAGAAGAAGAAGAAGAAGAAGAGGGAGGGGAGGGTTAAGAAGGTGGAGGACATAGAGGGAGATGGAGGGGTTGAGAGAAGGCAGAGACTGGGGGAATGATTTTGTACACTCTGCTCTGGACCTTTTCGAAGACTCTCTATTGTGTATGTGTGGTGGTTGTGGTGGTGTCGACGGGCGTAGCTCCACGCCTGATTGGAGAGACGGGTAGCCGAGGGGACTCGGTGATTGGCCGAGCATGTGTCCCACACTCGGCAGAGGCTCGGATTGGCTGATCCGCAAGAGACTTGAAGGGCAGATCTAACAGTGTTATGATCATTTCCTACACAGGTTTAAAGTTTCTGATTGTCATTGTCATAAAGCTATGACACACACACACACACACACACATACACACACACACACACACACACACACACATCCTGTCCAACATGTCGACCTGAATCTCTCTCTCTCTCTCTCTCTCTCTCTCTCTCTCTCTCTCTCTCTCTCTCTCTCTCTCTCTCTCTCTCTCTCTCTCTCTCTCCTTCGTCCGCTGCCTTATCTCTGTCTGTCATCTCTGTGTGTGTCTTTGTTACTTGTTTTTTTTTCACCTTATCGTCCGTCTTTCTCTATCACCTTATCTTTCTCCCTCTCGCTATCTCTTGATCCCTTCTCTCTCTCTCTCTCTCTCTCTCTCTCTCTCTCTCTCTCTCTCTCTCTCTCTCTCTCTCTCTCTCTCTCTCTCTCTCTCCATCCCTTTTTCTATTTCTTTTCTTTCTTCCTCTTGGTCTCCTCCTTGTTTCTTTCCCTTTCTCTCATTACCTCTTTTTCTCCATTACGTATCCCTCTCCACCCCCCACCCCCCTTTCCCTCTCCCCGGCGTTCGTCCATTCTCTAGCTGTCATGTGTAATGCACCGAAACCACAGCTCCCTATCCACCACATCCAGGCCCCCACACACAGACCTTTCCATGGTTTACCCAGGGCGCTTCACCTGCCCTGGTTCAGTCCATTGACGTCACATATGTTGTTTGGCTCGGCTGAATAATGATGTTTGATCGTTTTGGGATTAATGTTTTCAGTCGTGTGTGAACGTCTCAGTTACTTTTAACACACTCGTTACCCTCTGTGTGTGTGTGTGTGTGTTGACTCGTTCCCCTCTGTGTGTGTGTGTGTGTGTGTGTGTGTGTGTTGACTCGTTCCCCTCTGTGTATGTGTGTGTGTGTGTGTGTGTGTGTGTGTGTGTGTGTGTGTGTGTGTTGACGTAATGCCTCTCTGTGTATGTGTGTGTGTGTGTGTGTTGACGTAATCCCTCTCTGTGTATGTGTGTGTGTGTGTGTGTGTGTGTTGACGTAATGCCTCTCTGTGTATGTGTGTGTGTGTGTGTGTGTGTGTGTGTGTGTGTGTGTGTGTGTGTGTGTGTTGACGTAATGCCTCTCTGTGAAGGGGTTTTGATGGCACATTGTTTGCGAGGGCGACACACTGGTTCCTGGTTTCATTCTTCCTATTTCTTGATATAGGAATATTCCCCTCCCTCTCTTCTCCCCGCCTATCTCTTAGACCAGCCCACAGCGGGCGTCCCTCCTTCCGTCTTTGATATTCAAATGGAATTCGTGTTTTCCCAGAGGAAAGCACGATTATGTTACGAGTTCTCTCTCTCTCTCTCTCTCTCTCTCTCTCTCTCTCTCTCTCTCTCTCTCTCTCTCTCTCTCTCGCGTTCTTGTGTTTACACCCTTGAGGAAGATGGTTCGAGACATGGGATCGACGGTACGACCCATTACCACGACGGTACGACCCATTAACACGACGATACGACCCATTAACATGACGGTACGACCCATTAACATGACGGTACGACCCATTAACACGATGGTACGACCCATTAACACGACGGTACGACCCATTAACACGACGGTACTACACGTTAACACGACTGTACGACCCATTAACACGATGGTACGACCCATTAACACGATGGTACGACCCATTAACACGACGGTACGACCCATTAACACGACGGTACGACCCATTAACACGACGATACGACCCGTTAACACGACGGTACGACCCATTAACACGATGGCAGGACCCATTAACACGACGGTACGACCCATTAACACGACGGTACGACCCATTACCACGACGGTACGAGCCTTGGGTATGATGGCTTGACCTTTGACCTGACCTTTAAAGGCTTAGGTCAAAGGCTAGGCTGAAACCTTGTACCGTCAGGATTCAAAAAAAGGGCCCATCGGGTTTTAAAATGGGGTGTACCTCAACTCCCTTTTTTACTTTAAACTGGAAGGGGGAAAAAAATATAATGCCGTTGTTTTCGAAGCGGTGTTGTGAAAAAAAAAAATGCCTTGTATAACCGAGCGAACCAGACTTGAGTAAATGTATTCTTTGGCCCCAAGCTGTTTGGTTAGGGTTGGATCACATAAAGATGATTCCACCACCCCCTACCCCACAACGTTCCTATGTCTATTTCTTCTCTCTCTCTCTCTCTCTCTCTCTCTCTCTCTCTCTCTCTCTCTCTCTCTCTCTCTCTCTCTCTCTCTCTCAAAATTCCTATACAGCCTCGAGGTTCCCCCCCCCCCACACACACACCCTTCATTTGCATATCATCTTTTGGTTTGCATATCAAACGTTTCACATTGTAGCGAGCAGTTACTCTCTGTTTGCAGACACAGTCGATCAATTACAGAGACAAACGTTGATGGAAACCAACGTTTTCCTAGAAACCTTCGCGTTTAAACGCTTCCGAATGAGCATTTAAATAACGCCCAACTCTATATATAGGTCAGTGCGTACGGGGAGCCATTCACACGTGTGTGAAAGCCATTTGAATGGCATTGTGGAAGAGGCGAGGTGTTGGCTCGTGTACCTGGTCAATTATGCGCCTGCAACACCTGAGCCCCTGGGATTTCTTTTCGTTTCTCCTGTATGTTGTCTACGTTGAGGGAGGTCATGTGTTTTGAAGCTGGGTACGAAGATATGGTCGTGTACCGTCGTGCTCAAGGGGTCGTGCACCGTCGTGCTTAAGGGTCGTGCTCAAGGGTCGTGTTCTGTCGTGCTCAAGGGTCGTAATGTCGTGTTCAAGGGTCGTGTACCGTCGTGCTCAAGGGGTCGTGCACCGTCGTGCTTAAGGGTCGTTCTCAAGGGTCGTGTTCTGTCGTGCTCAAGGGTCGTAATGTCGTGTTCAAGGGTCGTGTACCGTCGTGATCAAGGGTTGTGTACCGTCGTGCTCGAGGGTCGTGTACCGTCGTGCTCAAGGGTCGTATACCGTCGTGCTCAAGGGTCGTGTACCGTCCTGCTCAAGGGTCGTAATGTCGTTTTCAAGGGTCGTGTACCGTCGTGCTCAAGGGTCGTGTACCGTCGTGCTCAAGGGTCGTAATGTCGTGCTCAAGGGTCGTGTACCGTCGTGCTCAAGGGTCGTATACCGTCGTGCTCAAGGGTCGTGTACCGTCGTGCTCAAGGGTCGTATACCGTCGTGCTCAAGGGTCGTATACCGTCGTGCTCAAGGGTCGTATACCGTCGTGCTCGAGGGTCGTGTACCGTCGTGCTCAAGGGTCGTGTACCGTCGTGCTCAAGGGTCGTAATGTCGTGTTCAAGGGTCGTGTACCGTCTTGCTCAAGGGTCGTATACCGTCGTGCTCAAGGGTCGTGTACCGTCGTGCTCAAGGGTCGTATACCGTCGTGCTCAAGGGTCGTGTACCGTCGTGCTCAAGGGTCGTACCGTCTGGCTCAGAAGGTTGCCAGTTCGAAAACAAATTGCTCAGCGCTTTCGGTGCCAAAATTCTAAAATATTTTTTTTTTTCCTCCTTTCCCTTCTTCTTGTGAGACTTTTGTTTTGTGTGATGAAAATAGCCAACAAAAGACAAGTTATTTCCAAACTTACAAGAGAATCTTCGAGACGAGAATTCCTGTATTGAA
>NC_092230.1:5231046-5236046 GCF_036320965.1 Panulirus ornatus | reverse complement strand
GAATGACAGACCCTTCCAGACCCTTCTGGACGAATGACAGACCCTTCCAGACCCTTACAGACCCTTCCGGACGAATGACTTACCCTCCCGGACGAGTAACTCAATGCATGTATGACCTTGCCGTGGTACACTGTACACTGTAACAGACATATTGGTACACACACCACTGTAACAGACATATTGGTACACACACCACTGTAACAGACATATTGGTACACACACCACTGTAACAGACATATTGGTTCACACACCACTGTAACAGACATATTGGTTCACACACCACTGTAACAGACATATTGGTACACACACCACTGTAACAGACATATTGGTACACACACCACTGTAACAGACATATTGGTTCACACACCACTGTAACAGACATATTGGTACATACACCACTGTAACAGACATATTGGTACACACACCACTGTAACAGACATATTGGTTCACACACCACTGTAACAGACATATTGGTACACACACCACTGTAACAGACATATTGGTACACACACCACTGTAACAGACATATTGGTACACACACCACTGTAACAGACATATTGGTTCACACACCACTGTAACAGACATATTGGTTCACACACCACTGTAACAGACATATTGGTACATACACCACTGTAACAGACATATTGGTTCACACACCACTGTAACAGACATATTGGTTCACACACCACTGTAACAGACATATTGGTACACACACCACTGTAACAGACATAGTCATACCCAGCAGACATTCTGCCCCAGACATGTAGGTACAGAGGACAAGATAATAACAGACATGTCAGAGGAAAACGGACAGCGGAGTGAGGGCGTAAACCAGGCTCGGCGAAGATGAGGAGGAAGAAAACGTCAGGGAAGGATTAAATAGGAGACAGAAAACGGGATGCGGGTGGTGTTGGTGGAGCAACAGTGTTAGAATGGTGTACCGTAAGATGGTTCCTCTCTCTCTCTCTCTCTCTCTCTCTCTCTCTCTCTCTCTCTCTCTCTCTCTCTCTCTCTCTCTCTCTGGGTCGTTCGTTACACATTCATAGAGTTGGAAATAAACCTTGGCTGCCAATTGTGACCTCCCGTTTTTGGGTCGCCATTTTCAGCCTGCCTTTGGGGAAAATTTTGGGGTTTTTTTTTTTTTTTTGGTTAAGAAAACGGGAAAAAAATTATGATAGTTGACCGGGTGAAGAACATGGGGTGTGTGGTGCCTGGGGACATACACTGTGTGGCGCTGGCCTGGAAACCGTGTCGCGGTTACCCCACATTTGTGGTGGGCCAGCAGACACCATGTTGATTGGTCGTACAACAGAAATGGGGAATGTGTCTTCCGGAAGCTGGACATGTGTTGCATGTATACATACATACATGCATACATGCATACACACATACGTGCATACATACATACATACATACATACATACATACATACATACACACATACATGCATACATGCATGCATGCATACATACATACATGCATACATACATACATACATACGTGCATACATACATACATACATACGCACATACATACACACATACGTGCATACATGCATACATACATACATACATACATACACACTTACGTGCATACATGCATACATACATACAGACATACGTACGTACGTGCATACGTGCATGCATACATACTTACATACATACGTGCATACATACATACATACATACGTGCATACATACATACATACAGACATGCATACATACATACATACATACATACGTGCATACATACATACATACGTGCATACATGCATACATACATACATACATACATACATACATACATACATACATACATACATACATACATACGTGCATACATACATACATACGTACGTACGTGCATACGTGCATGCATACATACACACATATGTGCATACATACATTCATACATACATACATACATACAGTGAGTATGGATACTGTAAGGGTAGGATGTGATGGCGAGTGAGGTAGGGGGAGAGAGGAATACTTGGGAGGAAGGGGAGAAGAGAGGTAATGGGGATGGGGAGCTGGGGAGATAAAGGACGTAAAACTGGGGAGATGAAGGATTTGGAGCTGGGGAGATAAAGGATGTGGAGCTGGGGAGATAAAGGATGTGGAGCTGGGAGATAAGGCAGGTGGAGCTGGGAGATAACGGATGTAGAACTAGGGAGATAAAGCACGTACAGCTGGGGAGATAATGGACGTAGAACTGGGGAGATAAAGTGGAGGAGTGGCCTGCCAGCTTGCTGCCGCCTCCCCAGTGGGTAATGTGCTGGTGGTAAGGTTTTGTCTTTACGACCCGGATCTTCCAACCATCTCTGATGATCCACTTACGAGGTGGAGGGGGGGGGGGGGGCTGGTCCTGGCCGGGCCTTCCAGTTCACTTGCATTTCCAGGATTGTATACAGTGGGGATTACGTCCAGGATGGTATACAGTGGGGATTACGTAAGTTTATATACAGTGGGGATTACGTAGGTTTATATACAGTGGGGATTACGTCCAGGTTTATATACAGTGGGGAGTACGTCCAGGATTGTATACAGTGGGGATTACGTAGGATTATATACAGTGGGGATTACGTCCAGGATGGTATACAGTGGGGATTACGTAGGTTTATATACAGTGGGGATTACGTCCAGGATTGTATACAGTGGGGATTACGTCCAGGTTTATATACAGTGGGGATTACGTCCAGGATGGTATACAGTGGGGATTACGTCCAGGTTTATATACAGTGGGGATTACGTCCAGGATTGTATACAGTGGGGATTACGTAGGATTATATACAGTGGGGATTACGTCCAGGATGGTATACAGTGGGGATTACGTAGGTTTATATACAGTGGGGATTACGTCCAGGATGGTATACAGTGGGGATTACGTAAGTTTATATACAGTGGGGATTACGTCCAGGATGGTATACAGTGGGGATTACGTAGGTTTATATACAGTGGGGATTACGTCCAGGTTTATATACAGTGGGGAGTACGTCCAGGATTGTATACAGTGGGGATTACGTAGGTTTATATACAGTGGGGATTACGTCCAGGTTTATATACAGTGGGGAGTACGTCCAGGATTGTATACAGTGGGGATTACGTAGGTTTATATACAGTGGGGATTACGTCCAGGTTTATATACAGTGGGGAGTACGTCCAGGATTGTATACAGTGGGGATTACGTAGGTTTATATACAGTGGGGATTACGTCCAGGATTGTATACAGTGGGGATTACGTAGGTTTATATACAGTGGGGATTACGTCCAGGATTGTATACAGTGGGGATTACGTAGGTTTATATACAGTGGGGATTACGTCCAGGATTGTATACAGTGGGGATTACGTAGGTTTATATACAGTGGGGATTACGTCCAGGATTGTATACAGTGGGGATTACGTCCAGGATTGTATACAGTGGGGATTACGTAGGTTTATATACAGTGGGGATTACGTCCAGGATTGTATACAGTGGGGATTACGTCCAGGTTTATATACAGTGGGGATTACGTCCAGGATTGTATACAGTGGGGATTACGTCCAGGTTTATATACAGTGGGGATTACGTCCAGGTTTATATACAGTGGGGAGTACGTCCAGGATTGTATACAGTGGGGATTACGTCCAGGTTTATATACAGTGGGGAGTACGTCCCCCACACACCCCCAGGGACGTATATTTTATATACTGCCCGGGTTTGCGTCACCTCCGGCAGTGCGTAGTAGTATATGTAGCGGTTGCCTGACGAAGGAGAGAGACCCAACTGGAAGACACGAACCCGGTTGCCTGACGAAGGAAGGAGGCCCAACTGGGAGGCAAGAACCCGGTCGACTGACGAAGGAGAGAGACCCAACTGGAAGACATGAACCCGGTTGCCTGACGAAGGAGGGAGACCCAACTGGGAGACACGAACCCGGTCGCCTGACGAAGGAGGGAGACCCAACTGGGAGACACGAACCCGGTCGCCTGACGAAGGAGGGAGACCCAACTGGAAGGCAAGAACCCGGTCGCCTGACGAAGGAGGAACCCAAGTGGAAGACAAGAACCCGGTCGCCTGACGAAGGAGGAACCCAAGTGGAAGACAAGAACCCGGTCGCCTGACGAAGGAGGAACCCAACTGGAAGACAAGAACCCGGTCGCCTGACGAAGGAGGAACCCAACTGGAAGACAAGAACCCGGTCGCCTGACGAAGGAGGAACCCAAGTGGAAGACAAGAACCCGGTCGCCTGACGAAGGAGGAACCCAAGTGGAAGACAAGAACCCGGTCGCCTGACGAAGGAGGGAGACCCAACTGGAAGACAAGAACCCGGTTGCCTGACGAAGGAGAGAGACCCAACTGGAAGACAAGAACCCGGTCGCCTGACGAAGGAGAGAGACCCAACTGGGAGGCAAGAACCCGGTCGCCTGACGAAGGAGGGAGACCCAACTGGAAGACAAGAACCCAGTTGCCTGACGAAGGAGAGAGACCCAACTGGAAGACAAGAACCCGGTCGCCTGACGAAGGAGGGAGACCCAACTGGAAGACAAGAACCCAGTTGCCTGACGAAGGAGGGAGACCCAACTGGAAGACAAGAACCCGGTCGCCTGACGAAGGAGGGAGACCCAACTGGAAGACAAGAACCCAGTTGCCTGACGAAGGAGGGAGACCCAACTGGAAGACATGAACCCGGTTGCCAGACGAAGGAGGGAGACCCAACTGGGAGGCAAGAACCCGGTTGCCTGACGAAGGAAGGAGACCCAACTGGAAGACAAGAACCCGGTTGCCTGACGAAGGAGGGAGACCCAACTGGAAGGCAAGAACTTGGGTCCTCCTCCTCCTCCTCCTCCAGTTGTTCTTCTCCTCCCGAGTTCCAGCTCTGTTCTCGAGGTCGGTGGTGGCGCGCCCCATGAGTTATGGAGGCGCGTTATTACTGCCATAACTCCCAGTGGTGTGGAGGTGTGAGGAGGAGGAGGAGGACGGGAGAAGAGGAAAAAAAAAGAGATACGTGGAGCAGTAA
>NC_092230.1:5191046-5226046 GCF_036320965.1 Panulirus ornatus | reverse complement strand
CGTGATCAAGGGTACGTACCGTCGTGATCAAGGGTACGTACCGTCGTGATCAAGGGTACGTACCGTCGTGATCAAGGGTACGTACCGTCGTGATCAAGGGTACGTACCGTCGTGATCAAGGGTACGTACCGTCGTGATCAAGGGTACGTACCGTCGTGATCAAGGTTACGTACCGTCGTGATCAAGGGTACGTACCGTCGTGATCAAGGGTACGTACCGTCGTGATCAAGGGTTCGTACCGTCGTGATCAAGGGTACGTACCGTCGTGATCAAGGGTACGTACCGTCGTGATCAAGGGTACGTACCGTCGTGATCAAGGGTACGTACCGTCGTGATCAAGGGTTCGTACCGTCGTGATCAAGGGTACGTACCGCGTGATCAAGGGTACGTACCTCGTGATCAAGGGTACGTACCGTCGTGATCAAGGGTACGTACCGTCGTGTTTCAAGGGTACGTACCGTCGTGATCAAGGGTTCGTACCGTCGTGATCATGGGTACGTACCGTCGTGTTTAAAGGGGTAGTACCGTCGTGATCAAGGGTTCGTACCGTCGTGATAAAGGGGTACGTACCGTCGTGATCAAGGGTACGTACCGTCGTGATCAAGGGTAGGGTACCGTCGTGATCAAGGGTACGTACCGTCGTGATCAAGGGTTACGTACCGTCGTGATCAGGGTACGTACCGTCGTGATAAAGGGGTTTCGTACCGTCGTGATCAGGGTACGTACCGTCGTGATCAAGGGTACGTTACCGTCGTGTTCAGTTAACGTCTTTAACAAGGTGAGAAACGGTATATAAATCTGGAACACGACCATGAAAGATAACAGAAAGATAAAGACATACTAGAGAGAGAGAGAGAGAGAGAGAGAGAGAGAGAGAGAGAGAGGGAGAGAGAGAGGGAGGGAGAGAGGGAGAGAGAGAGAGGAGGGAGAGGAGAGAGAGGGGGAAAGAGAGAAGAGAGAGACCCTTGCGTGTAGGACCACCACAGGGCCCTCCTTCCTCTCTCTCTCTCTCTCTCTCTCTCCCTCCCGCGCGCGTGCGCCCCATTCATCAAATACTTCTCTCATCTTGGTTCATATGGGGACTTTTTTCGCCACCCCCATAAAAGTTTTCCTTTTTCCCATTTTTTCTGTCGTCTCTTTCTCTCCTTATCTCTCCTGGAGGTTAGAGCGTGCCGCTTATCTGTCTTCCGTGCTGGGTCTCTCTCTACTTTCTCTCTCTCTCTCCTCTCTCTCTCTCTTCCTTCTCTCTCTTCTCTCCCTCTCTTCTCTCTCTCTCTTTTCTCTCTCTCTCTCTCTCTCTCTTTTCTCTTCTCTCTCTCTCTCTCTCTCTCTCTCTCTTCTCTCTTTCTCTCTCTCTCTCGTCTCTCTCTCTCTCTCCTCTCTCTCTCTCTTCTTCCCCCTCTCTCTCTCTCTCTCTCCTCTCTCTCTCTCTCTTTCTCTTTCTCTTTGACCTCTGGACCCCCAGAATCATCCTCAGATTTCCTTGACACCCAAGATTTTACATGTTCCTCCTTCCCCTCAAATTCCCCCTCCTCCCCCCCATCCCCACACCCCCCCCCCCCCTCTTGCTAGGGCTCAATGGGGGGGGGGGTTGGGGGTCGAACCCTCGCTCGTTCTTTTTGTGGAGAGAAAAATTGTCGACGGAAGGTGTGGGTGTGGGTAATTGTGGGGGGGGGGGGGGTAAGGTGGGGTGGAGGGGGGGTGGGTGTGTGGTTCAATGTCGCTTGTCACTTTAATTCCACAAACTGGACGACAGGGGGCCCCCCCCCTTGAGCACGTCGGTACGGCCTTGAAGCACGACCCTCGAGCGCGACGGTACGACCCCGACCCCTCCCCCTCTTCCCCATTGATTTCGAGGGAGGGACGGAAACCCCCCTTATTGTAGTGATGACTGACCTTTGACCTGAGCTGGTGGAGGGGTAAGGTCTGGCAGTCACTGGCGTGTGTGAGATGGGTTGTAGTGGCGTCGTTAATGATGCTGTAGTGGTCTTCCGCTAATGCACACTTTACTTGGTGGAAACTCTGTCCTCTCCCACCCACTCTGTCCTCTCCCTCCCCACACAGACTCTGTCCTCTCCCCCCCACACACTCTGTCCTCTCCCCCCCACACACACACTCTGTCCTCTCCCCCCACACACACACTCTGTCCTCTCCCCCCCACACACTCTGTCCTTTCCCTGTCCTCTCCCACACTCTGTCCTCTCCTATACTCTGTCCCCTCGCCCTACACTCTCGCCATGTCCCTCTCCCACACTCTGTCCTTTCCCTGTCCTCTCCCACACTCTGTCCTTTCCCTGTCCTCTCCCACACTCTGTCCTTTTTCCCCACACACATATTTTCCTTCCCCAAAAACCCCTCTGTCCTGCCCCACACTCTGTCCTCTCCATACTCTGTTTCCCCTCTCTCTCCTCTCCCCCTCCCCCCCCACTCTCTCACTATGTTCCTCTCCCCCCCCTCCGCCGCGACCACACCCACACACCCACACACCCACACCCCCAAACACCCACACACACAAAACCACAACCCACACACACACACACCACACCCACACCACACACACACACACCCACACACCCCACACACACACACACCCCCACACACCACAGACACACACACACCCACACACCACACACACCCAAAACACACCACAGACCCACACAACACCACCCACACCCCAAACACACCCACACACCCACACACACACACACACACACCCACACACACCAAACCCCCACACCCACACCACAAACACCCACACAACACACACACACACACACACCCACACACCCACACCCACACACCCACAAAACACACACCCCCACACACCCACACACCACCACCACACACCCACACACACACCCCCCACACACACCCCCACCCCCACACCCCACAAACACCCACACAACCCCCCCAACACAACACACCACCCCCAAACAACACACACACCACCACAACAAACACACACCCACAAACAACAAACACACACACACACACACCCAAAACAAGACAAAAAACACACACACACAAAAAACACACACACACCAAAACACACACACCCCACACACCAACCCCCACACACACAAAAACCCACCCCCACACCCAAACACCCCCCCCCCCCCCCCCCCCCCCACACAACACCAAAACCCCCACCACAACACACACACAACACCACACCACCACAACCACACCACACACCACACACCAACCCGGAGCAGTCACTAGGACCCCGGGCGTTTTACCCCGCAATTTTGGGTGAAAAGCTCTGTATTCCCCTCCCAAAACCCACACCCCAATCCCCTTGTATTATTACCTCCCCTCCTCCTGTATCTCCCCTTCGTTCCCCGTTACAAGCCGAAGTGCGGGGTTGAAAGGGAATTACCCCAAAGTGTTGATGCCCATGTGATTTTTCAGACGAGGTAAATAAAGGGCCTGTGGTGTTTTGGGGGTGGGTGTGTGTGTTGTGTGTGTGTGCGGTGTGTGTGTGTTTTTGGGTTTTGGGGTGTGTGTCTGTGTGTTTTGTGGGGTGTTGTGTGTGTTTTGTGTTGTGTGTGTGTGTTGTGTGTGTGTGTCTGTGTGTGTGTGTGTGTGTCTGTGTGTGTGGTGTTGTGTGTTGTGTGTGTTTGGGGTGTGTGTGTGTTTGTGTGTGTGTGTTTTTCTGTGTGTGTGTGTGTGGTGTGTGTGGTGTGTGTGTGTTGTGTGTTGTGTTGTGTGTGGGGTGTGGGTTGTGTTGGTGTGTTCTGTGTGTGGAAAAGATAAAGTACATTTCAATTAAAAAGAGAGAGGAGAGGATGAGAGAGAGAGAGAGGAGAAAGAATCAAGGGTACGTAACCGTCGTGATCAAGGGTAGTACCGTCGTGATCAAGGGTAAGTACCGTCGTGATTCAAGGGTACGTACCGTCCGTGATCAAGGTAAGTAACCGCGTGATCAAGGTACGTACCGTCTGATCAAGGGTACGTACCGTGTGATCAAGGGTACGTACCGTCGTGATCAAGGGTTCGTACCGTCGTGATCAAGGGACGTACCGTCGTGATCAAGGGTACGTACCGTCGTGATCAAGGGTTCGTACCGTCGTGATCAAGGGTACGAACCGTCGTGATCAAGGGTAAGTACCGTCGTGATCAGGGTACGTACCGTCGAGATCAAGGTACGTACCGTCCGTGATCAAGGTACGTACCGTCGTGAATCAAGGGTAAGTACCGTCGTGATCAAGGTACGTACCGTCGTGATTCAAGGGTAAGTACCGTCCGTGATCAAGGGTACGTACCGTCGTGATCAAGGGTAAGTACCGTCGTGATCAAGGGTACGTACCGTCGTGAACAAGGTTTACGTACGTCGTGATCAAGGGTACGTACCGCGTGATCAAGGTACGTACCGTCGTGATCAAGGGTACGTACCGTCGTGATTCAAGGTTACGTACCGTCGTGATCAAGGGTAACGTACCGTCGTGATCAAGGGTTCGTACCGTCGTGATCATGGGTACGTACCGTCGTGATCAAGGTTACGTACCGTCGTGATCAAGGGTTCGTACCGTCGTGATCAAGGTACGTACCGTCGTGATCAGGGTACGTACCGTCGTGATCAAGGGTACGTACCGTCGTGATCAAGGGTACGTATCCGTCGTGATCAAGGTTACGTACCGTCGTGATCAAGGTTACGTACCGTCGTGATCAAGGTAACGTACCGTCGTGATCAAGGTACGTACCGTCGTGATCAAGGGTACGTACCGTCGGATCAAGGGTAAGTACCGTCCGTGATCAAGGGTACTTACCGTCGTGATCCAAGGGTACGTACCGCGTGATCAAGGGGTACGTTACCGTCGTGATCAAGGGTAAGTACCGTCGTGATCAAGGGTACGTACCGTCGAGATCAAGGTACGTACCGTCGTGATCAAGGGTTCGTACCGTCGTGATCAAGGGTAAGTTACCGTCGTGATCAAGGTTACGTACCGTCCGTGATCAAGGGTAAGTACGTCGTGATCAAGGGTACGTACGTCGTGATCAAGGTACGTACCGTCGTGATCAAGGGTAAGTACCGTCGTGACAAGGGAAGTACCGTCGTGATCAAGGGTACGTACCGCGTGATCAAGGGTACGGTACCGTCGTGATCAAGGGTACGTACCGACGTGATCAAGGGGTACGTCCGTCGTGATCAAGGGTACGTACGTCGTGATCAGGGTAGTACCGTCGTGATCAAGGGTACGAACCGTCGTGATCAAGGGTAACGTACCGTCCGTGATCAAGGTACGTACCGTCCGTGATCAAGGTAACGTAACCGTCGTGATCAAGGGTACGTACCGTCCGTGATCAAGGGGTACGTTACCGTCGTGATCAAGGGTACGTACCGTCGTGCTCAAGGGTACGTACCGTCCGTGATCAAGGGTACGGTACCGTCGTGATCAAGGTTACGTACCGTCGTGATCAAGGGTACGTACCGTCGTGAATCAAGGGTACGTACCGTCGTGATCAATGGTTCGTACCGTCCGTGATCAAGGGTACGTACCGCGTGATCAAGGGTACTACCGTCGTGATCAAGGTACGTAACCGTCGTGATCAAGGTACGTACCGTCGTGATCAAGGTTCGTACCGTCGTGATCAAGGGAACGTACCGTCGTGATCAAGGGTACTACCGTCGTGATCAAGGGTACGTACCGTCGTGATCAGGGTACGTAACCGTCGTGATCAAGGGTACGTAACCGTCGTGATCAAGGTACGTACCGTCGTGATCAAGGGTTCGTACCGTCGTGATTCAAGGGTACGTACCGTCGTGAATCAAGGGTACGTACGTCGTGATCAAGGGTTCGTACCGTCGTGATCAAGGGTAACGTACCGTCGTGATCAAGGTAACGTACCGTCGTGATCAAGGTACGTACCGTCGTGATCAAGGGTAGTACCGTCGTGATCAAGGTACGTACCGTCGGATCAAGGGTAACGTACCGTCGTGATCAGGGTACGTACCGTCGTGATCAAGGGTTCGTACCGTCGTGTTCAAGTTAACGTCTCTTAACAAGGTAGAAACAGCGTATATAAATCTGGAACACGACCATGAAAGATAACAGAAAGATAAAGACATACTAGAGAGAGAGAGAGAGAGAGAGAGAGAGAGAGAGAGAAGAGAGAGAGGAGAGAGAGAGAGAGAGAGAGAGAGGAGAGAGAGAGAGAGAGGAGAGAGAGAGGAGAGAAGACCCTTGCGTGAGACCCACCACACGTCTCTCTCTCTCTCTCTCTCTCTCTCTCCTCCCCGCGCGCGTGCGCCCCATTCATCAAATACTTCTCTCATCTTGGTTCAATCTGGGACTGTTTTCGCCCACACATCAAAGTTTTCCTTTTTCCCACGTTTCTGTCGTCTCTTATCTCTCCTTATCTCTCCTGGACGTTAAGAGCAGATAGCCGCTTATCTGTCTTCCGTGCTGGGGGTCTCTCCTACTCTCTCTCTCTCTTCTCTCCTCTCTCTCTTCTCTCTCTTCTTCTCTCTCTCTCTTCCCTCTCTCTTCTCTCTCTCTCTCTCCTCTCCTCTCTCTCCTCTCTCTCCTCTCCTCTCTCTCTCTTTCTCTCTCTCTCTTCTCTCCTCTCTCTCTTTCTTTTCTCTTCTCTCTCACTCTCTCTCTCTCTCTCTCCTTCTCTCTCTCTCCTCTTCTCTCTCTCTCTCTCTACTCTCTCTCTCTTCTCTCTCTCTCCTCTCTCTCTCCTCTCTCTCCTCTCTCTCTCCTCTCTCCTCTCTCTCCTCTCTCCTCTCTCTCTCCTCTCTCTTCTCCTCTCTCTCTCTCTCTCTCTCTCTCTCCTCTCCTCTCCTCTCTCTCTCTCTCTTTCTCTTTCTCTTTGACCTCTGGACCAGAATCATCCCTCAGGATTTCCCTTGACAGCCAAGATATCTACATGTTCCTTCCCCGCTCCTTTTCCCCTCAAATAAATCCCACTACTCCTAATAAAAAAAACCCCTCCCCCCGCCCCCAACCTCCCCACATACCCCCCCCCCCCCCCCTCTTGCTAGCGGCTCAAATGGTGTGGGGGGGGGTCCGAACCCTCGTCGCTCCTCGCTCGCTTCTTTTTGTGGAGAGAAAAATTGTGGACGGAAGGTGTGGGTGTGGGTAATTGTGGGGGGGGGGGGTAAGGTGGGGTGGAGGGGGTGTGTGTGGTTCAATGTCGCTTGTCACTTTAATCCCACAAACTGGACGACAGGGGGGGCCCCCCCCCATGACACGTCGGTCCCCGGCCTTAAAAGCACGCCCCTTTTTCAGGGGGTGCCCCGGTCCCCCCCACCCCCCCCCCCCCCCTTCCCCCTCCCCCCCCCCCCCCCCCCCCCCGTTTTTGAGTACAGGGAGGAAACGACCCCTCTCATTTTAGTGATGACCGGCCTTTAAACCTGACTGGGGGAAGGGGAAGGGGCTGGCAGTCACTGGGGGGTGTGGAATTTTTTTAAAGTGACGCCGTTAATGATGCTTAAAGGGGTCTTCCGCAAAATGCACACTTTACTTGGTGGAAACTCTGTCCCTCCCACCCACTCTGCCCATCTCCCTCCCCCAAAAAAACAGATTTTCTGGTCCCTCCCCCCCCACCCACTCTGCCCATCCCCTCCCCAACACACCACTCCTGTCCTCTCCCCCCCCCCCAAAACTTCGTCCTTTTTTTTTTTCTCCCCACCCCACTCTGTACTCCCCCCCCCTCCCAACCTCCCTTTTTCCCCCTCTCCCCCCCCAAAAACCCTCGTCCTTTCACTGTCCTCAACCCCCAACTCTGTCCCTCCCCCCTAACTCTGCCCCCCTCCCCCTTACCCCTCCCCCCCCCCCCCCCCCCCCTTTTAAAAACTCGGGCCCTTTTCCCTGTCCTCTCCCACACTCTGTCCTTTTTCCCCACACACATATTGTCCCCCCTTCCCCCCCCCCCCACACATCTGTCCTCCCCCCCCACTCTGTCCCCTAAATCCCCTTTCCTCTTCCCTCTCTCCTCCCTCCCTCCCCCCTCCCCCCCCCCCCTCTCCTTTTCCCCCCCCCCCCCCCCCCCCCCCCCCCCCCCCCCCCCCTTAAACCACACACACAAAACACACACACACACACACACACACACACAAAACACACACACACACACCACACACACACACCCCCGGACCCGCACTCACTCAAAACCCCGGGCGTTGAACGCAGAAATTTATTAGGGTTGTAAAGCACTGTATTCCCCTCCCAAAAAACCCCCACAACCCCCAAAAAAACCCTCACCTCCTTTTATTATTCCCTCCCCCCCCCCTCCGACTCCACCCCGTTCCTCTTTACAAGACCAAAAAAAAGTGCGCGGGTTATTAATTACCAATGGTTGATGCACCAATGTGCTTTTTTTTCAGAGAGAGTAAATAAGGACCTGTTGTGTGTTGTGGGGTGTTGTGTGTGTTTTTTCTGTGTTGTGTGTCTGTGTGTGTGTGTGTGGTGTGTGTGTGTGTGTGTTTGTGAAATGAAAAAGTACATTTAAATTTAAAAAGAAAGAGAGAGAGAAGAGAGAGAAAAGAAGAAAAGAGAGAGAGAGAGAGAGAGGAGAGAGAGAGAAGAGAATTTTTTTAAACTTTTTTTTAAACCAAAGGGGTAACTTAATGGATTGCATAAAAAAGAAATTTGTTTTAAAATTTTATGGGGGAAAACCCCAAAAGGGGGGAACATTGCCTTTGAAACGAAGGGAGATGGTGAATTTTAATGGAATTTTTTCAAAAATTATAGAAATATGAATTAAGTTTTGGTGTACATTTTATAAAAGTAAACTTGGAATATTATAATTTTCGTTTCCCCTTTTAAAATTCTAATGGTTTTAAACTATTGTGAATTGCCCTGAATAATGGGGGGCCCGCGACTACCGTTCTTCAAAACCCCCTCGTCAAGCGCTTGGCTCCAGCAGCTTCCTGTATTTTTATGTGTTTTGTATGTGTGGCCCAAAAACCACCCCAAAAGCAAAACCTTTATTTTAAACCCTCCCTTCCCCCGAAGGTGTGGCTGCCCCTCTGCTGTTCCCGTTTTCCTTTTCCTTTGAACTTTTTCTTGACCGTGACGCGCCGGGACGACAGACACAGGTACGAAGCTCTGGGGTTAAAGGCCCTTTCCCTTTCCCCTTCTTTTCACCGCGGGTTTTTCTTTCATCCCGGACTTTTTCCCCTTTACTCGATAGTGGGCCCAAAATCCCACCCCCTTTCGCCCCGTGTCCCCTACGAAAGAATGGAAATTACTGGGAAACTGGATGTAAAAGTTTAAATGATGTGTATATAATCGGGAAATTAAAATGGATAGAAAAATGAACCGGAAATATTTTTTTTAAAAGGAAGTTGATAAAAGAAGGAAATTGGATGGTTTTTTTTTTTTTTTTTTAAAAGGTAGGAGAGAGAAGTGATTGCACAGTCCAATTCGAAGGTCATGCGAAGCTGAGTTAGTAATGTGGTCTTGTGTGATGGTTGTACTAGATGAACCGGGTTTATGTTGTTAATGCTGGACACACACACACCAACATACACACACAAAAGGTATATATATATTTATATATTTTTATATATATTTTGTTTTTTTGTGTGTTTTTGTGTGCGTTGTGTATTTTATTATACACTACTATCCCTTTACTACTACTATTACTACTACTAACTTTTCTACTATAACAAATACTTATTTTCTACTACTACTAACTACAATTACTACTACTACTATATTATACTACTACTACACTTCTAGTACTACTTTACTACCACTATATACTTTTTCCCACTACTACAGCGTATTTTCGTACTGCCCAGGGAGATCCATTCTGCCTTACGAGATGTCAGCGCTGGAAGAAGCCCGTCCCCCGGTAACCCATAGAACTTTAAAGGGTCGTAAATTTTGCGTTTTAAAACCCAGAAAGGGTGGGGGGGGGGGTGTTGTGTAGGGGGGGAGCACTTAAAGGTGGGGAGAGAGTGTGTGGGGGGAGAGAGAGAGTGTGTGAGGGAGTGTGTTGTGTGGGGGGGGATTTTTTGGGGTGTTGTGGGGGAGGCTTTGGGCCCATGGGCTTTTCGATGGGGTTTTGGTTTTGGCGTTGCGTCACGGGCGGACCGCCCCCCTAAATCCTGTTCACGTGACCTCGGGCCAACCCCACGCTGACGGTGGCGACTGCCTCCGTCAGCGGCTATAGAAGATGGAAGACAGGCGGTGAAAGAGAACGGGAAGCGATGCGTTTGCTGTCAAGATGGAGAAGTGAGGGAGACGGTGTGGAAATGTGGCGGTGGGAGATAAGAGTTCGAAGGAAAGAAAGAAAGAAGGAAGGAAGGAAGGAAGGAAGGAAGGAAGGAGCGCGGATGGACAAAAGGGAAAGGGGTTTAATTTTGAAAAAAGAGGGGGAAAGAATACCAAGGTGGGGAAGATGAGCATTCATGTGAAAGGAAGTGAAGGGAAAGGGGAAGGGAAAAAAGAAGGGGAGGAGGAAGCTGAGTTTTGAACCCCCCCCCTAACCCTTTGGGTTTACCCCGGGGCCCCCCTTTCAAACCTTTTTACCCAGATTCCCCCTGTTTAAAACCCCTAGTTTACCATGCCCCCCCCTCAACCTCGTTCACCTACCCCCCTTTTAACCCCTAGTTCACCTGACCCCCCCGCCAAACCCTAGTTACCTGACCCCCCGCTCAACCCTTTTTCCCATCCCCCTGCTCAACCTCTGTTCCCAAACCCCTGCTAACCTTAGTTCAAAATGACCCCTGCCAATCTGTTACCCTGACCCCTGCTAATCTGGTTTCACCATGCCCCTGTCAATCTTTAAAAGCCCCCCCCTTTAATCTGTTAAAAATGACCCCCTGCCAACCCTCTGGTTTTCACCTAAACCCCCCCCTCAATTGTTCCCTACCCCCTTCAAATTATTCAAGACCCCCTGTAACCTTTTAAAAATCCCCCCTTTGATCAAGTTTTTCACTAATAAAAGTTCATAGATCAAGTTGTTCAATAATAAAATTCATAGATCAAGGGTTTTTCACTAAAAAAAAATTCATTGATCAAGTTTTTTTCAATAATAAAAGTTCATTGATCAAGTTTTTCACTAATAAAAGTTCATAGATTTAAGTTTTTTCACTAATTTTAAAAATTCATAATCAAGTTTTTTTCACTAAAAAAAGTTTAAGAACAAGTTTTTTCCCCTAATAAAAGTTCATAGATCAAGTTGTTCAAATAAAAGTTCATAATCAAGTTGTTCACCCAATAAAAGTTCATAGATCCCAAATTGTTCAATAATAAAAGTTCATAGATCAAGTTGTTCACTTAAAAAAAGTTTATAGACAAGTTGTTCAATAATAAAAAATTCATAAAATCAAGTTGTTCACTAATAAAAGTTCATAATCAAGTTTTTTTCACTAATAAAAGTTCCCTAGACAAATTGTTCAATAATAAAAGTTCATAGATCAAGTTGTTCACTAATAAAAGTTCATAGATCAAGTTGTTCACTAATAAAAGTTCATAGATCAAGTTGTTCACTAATAAAAGTTCATAGATCAAGTTGTTCAATAATAAAAGTTCATAGATCAAGTTGTTCACTAATAAAAGTTCATAGATCAAGTTGTTCAATAATGAAAGTTCATAGATCAAGTTGTTCACTAATAAAAGTTCATAGATCAAGTTGTTCAATAATAAAAGTTCATAGATCAAGTTGTTCACTAATAAAAGTTCATAGATCAAGTTGTTCAATAATGAAAGTTCATAGATCAAGTTGTTCACTAATAAAAGTTCATAGATCAAGTTGTTCAATAATAAAAGTTCATAGATCAAGTTGTTCAATAATAAAAGTTCTTTGATCAAGTTGTTCAATAATTTGTTCAGCTGAAGAAAAAAATGTGAAAATATTGAAATGAATGAAAAAAAAAAAAAGATACGAGAATTAAAGAGAAACAAAGATATTTTTCAAAAATCACGAAAATTCAAGAGAAACAAAAAAAAAACTGATTTAGTGAGATATTTTTTTGAGTGTTAATTACTGTAAAACTTTATGGAAAGTAACGAGAAAAAAAATGAATATGAAAAAGCATTTAAAAAGGAAAATTGAATATAGTTTGATGTGGAAACAGAACTTTACACTTGGTCTGTTTACATAACACCTGTTTACACTTTGTTTACATCCCTCTTCCCCCCGCCCCCCCAAACGTGGGTCAAAGGTCAAAGGTCACAGTGGGATGCAGAGAGGTAGATGTGGGTCGTTTGAGATTCGGTATCTGCTTACCCTCGACTTCTGCTTGAAGAATAGGTCGTGTACCGTCGTGCTCAAGGGTCGTGTACCGTCGTGCTCAAGGGTCGTGTACCGTCGTGCTCAAGGGTCGTGTACCGTCGTGCTCAAGGGGTCGTGTACCGTCGTGCTCAAGGGTCGTGTACCGTCGTGCTCAAGGGGTCGTGTACCGTCGTGCTCAAGGGTCGTGTACCGTCGTGCTCAAGGGGTCGTGTACCGTCGTGCTCAAGGGTCGTGTACCGTCGTAATCAAGGGGTCGTGTACCGTCGTGCTCAAGGGGTCGTGTACCTTCATGCTCAAGGGTTTTACCTCCTCCTCCTCCTCCTCATCCTCCACCTCCTTCACCCCCTTCTCCTCCTCCTCTTCCTCCTCCACATCTCCTCCTCCTCCTCATCTCCTCCTCCTCCTCCTCCTCATCCTCCACATCCTCCTTCAGCCCCTTCTCCTCCTCCTCTTCCTCCTCCTCCTCATCCTCCACCTCCTCCTTCACCCCCTTCTCCTCCTCTTCCTCCTCCTCATCCCACACCTCCTCCTTCACCCCCTCCTCCTCCTCCTCCTCCCCCCGTCCTCCTCCTCCTCCTCCTGCCCCCGTCCTCCTCCTCATTTCCTCACACTGGCGAATCTCCCACTTGCCTGAGGGAACCATTTCCTCCAGGTTGTTGTTGCCGAAGAGGAAGGGAAATAGACAGCCACATAAACTCCTCGCGATACTGTTAACACTGTATACGCGAAGACCACCGCTCACAATGGCCTGTTGATGAACCCGTGTACGTCATATACAAAGACCACCGCTCACAATGGTCTGTTGATGAACCCGTGTTCGTCATATACGCGAAGACCACCGCTCACAATGGTCTGTTGATGAACCCGTGTTCGTCATATACGCGAAGACCACCACTCACAATGGTCTGTTGATGAACCCGTGTTCGTCATATACGAAGACCACTGCTCACAATGGTCTGTTGATGAACTCGTGTCCGTCATATACTAAGACCACCTCTCACAATGGTCTGCTAATATACCTGTGTCCGTCATATACTAATACTACCTTTCACAGTGGTCTGCTAATATACCTGGGTCCGTCATATACAAAGACCAACTCTCACAATGGTCTGCTGATATACCTGGGTCCGTCATATACGAAGACCACCCCTCACAGTGGTCTGCTAATATACACGGGTCCGTCATATGCGAAGACCATCTCGCACAATGGTCTGCTAATTAACCCGGGTCAGCAATTAATGTGCGAGTTTTTTTGGGGGGGGTCATTAAAATGTAAGGTTTAGGTATTTGGAATATGAGGTTTAGGTAATTATTTGATGTCAAACGTAGCTAAATATATATATATATATATATATATATATATATATATATATATATATATATATATATATATATATATATATATATATATACATATCCTGGGGATAGGGGAGAAAGAATACTTCCCACGTATTCCCTGCGTGTCGTAGAAGGCGACTAAAAGGGGAGGGAGCGGGTGGCTGGAAATCCTCCCCTCTCGCTTTTTTTTTTTTTTTTGATTTTCCAAAAGAAGGAACAGAGAAGGGGGCCAAGTAGGATATTCCCTCAGAGGCCCAGTCGTCTGTTCTCAACGCTACCTCGCTAATGCGGGAAATGGCGAATAGTATGAAAGAAAAGAAAGATATATATTCGGAGGTGAGTTTGAATGGAGAAAAACTGGAGGAAGTGAAGTGTTTTAGATATCTGGGAGTGGATCTGGCAGCGGATGGAACCATGGAAGCGGAAGTGGATCATAGGGTGGGGGAGGGGGCGAAAATTCTGGGAGCCTTGAAGAATGTGTGGAAGTCGAGAACATTATCTCGGAAAGCAAAAATGGGTATGTTTGAAGGAATAGTGGTTCCAACAATGTTGTATGGTTGCGAGGCGTGGGCTATGGATAGAGTTGTGCGCAGGAGGATGGATGTGCTGGAAATGAGATGTTTGAGGACAATGTGTGGTGTGAGGTGGTTTGATCGAGTAAGTAACGTAAGGGTAAGAGAGATGTGTGGAAATAAAAAGAGCGTGGTTGAGAGAGCAGAAGAGGGTGTTTTGAAATGGTTTGGGCACATGGAGAGAATGAGTGAGGAAAGATTGACCAAGAGGATATATGTGTCGGAGGTGGAGGGAACGAGGAGAAGAGGGAGACCAAATTGGAGGTGGAAAGATGGAGTGAAAAAGATTTTGTGTGATCGGGGCCTGAACATGCAGGAGGGTGAAAGGAGGGCAAGGAATAGAGTGAATTGGAGCGATGTGGTATACCGGGGTTGACGTGCTGTCATTGGATTGAATCAAGGCATGTGAAGCGTCTGGGGTAAACCATGGAAAGCTGTGTAGGTATGTATATTTGCGTGTGTGGACGTATGTATATACATGTGTATGGGGGTGGGTTGGGCCATTTCTTTCGTCTGTTTCCTTGCGCTACCTCGCAAACGCGGGAGACAGCGACAAAGAAAAAAAAAAAAAAAATATATATATATATATATATATATATATCCCCGTTTTTTGTTCTTTTTTACGTTTTCTGTTTTAGTGGTAATTTGGGGTTTGGTGGTGTTCGTTTTATGAGGTGTTTATTGGTTTTTTTGGGGGGGTTGGGGAGGAGGGGGGGGTGGTAGACATTGAAGCGAAGACCATTACCAGGTCCTGTGGTCCGTCATCCTTAAAGATAAACCGCTACCAGACCCACCGCTGCCGCTACCACCACCTGCCAACACTGACAACACATCTACCTGCCAACACACACACACACACACACACACACACACACACACACAAATGCCACCTTCATTTACCATACTGACACCACCTCCACCTGCCAACATTGACAACACATCTACCTCTACCTGCCAACACTGACACCACCACCTCCACCTGCCAACACTGACACCACCACCTCCACCTGCCAACACTGACACCACCACCTCCACCTGCCAACATTGACAACACATCTACCTCTACCTGCCAACACTAACACCACCACCTCCACCTGCCAACACTGACACCACCACCTCCACCTGCCAACACTGACACCACCACCTCCACCTGCCAACACTGACACCACCACCTCCACCTGCCAACACTGACACCACCACCTCCACCCGCCAACATTGACACCACCACCTCCACCTGCCAACACTGACACCACCACCTCCACCTGCCAACATTGACAACACATCTACCTCTACCTGCCAACACTAACACCACCACCTCCACCTGCCAACACTGACACCACCACCTCCACCTGCCAACACTGACACCACCACCTCCACCTGCCAACACTGACACCACCACCTCCACCCGCCAACATTGACACCACCACCTCCACCTGCCAACACTGACACCACCACCTCCACCTGCCAACATTGACAACACCACCTCCACCTGCCAACATGAGAATTCATAGATTGAACAATTATAGTTACACCCAGTGTACCATAATGCCATTAACATGGTGTTGGCAGTGTAGAGTCATTCAGCCACGTGATCACAAACGTATGAACACTCTATGTTATAGATATAAGACCTGTGGATGTTGTTATACATGTGTTGTAGATATAAGGTCTCTGGATGTTGTAATACATGTGTTGAAGATCGTGAGAGGCAATATATATATATATATATATATATATATTATATATTTTTATACTTTGTCGCTGTCTCCCGCGTTTGCGAGGTAGCGCAAGGAAACAGACGAAAGAAATGGCCCAACCCCCCCCCCCCCCATACACATGTATATACTTACGTCCACACACGCAAATATACATACCTACACAGCTTTCCATGGTTTACCCCAGACGCTTCACATGCCTTGATTCAATCCACTGACAGCACGTCAGCCCCGGTATACCACATCGCTCCAATTCACTCTATTCCTTGCCCTCCTTTCACCCTCCTGCATTTTCAAGCCCCGATCACACAAAATCTTTTTCACTCCATCTTTCCACCTCCAATTTGGTCTCCCTCTTCTCCTTGTTCCCTCCACCTCCGACACATATATCCTCTTGGTCAATCTTTCCTCACTCATCCTCTCCATGTGCCCAAACCACTTCAAAACACCCTCTTCTGCTCTCTCAACCACGCTCTTTTTATTTCCACACATCTCTCTTACCCTTACGTTACTCACTCGATCAAACCACCTCACACCACACATTGTCCTCAAACATCTCATTTCCAGCACATCCATCCTCCTGCGCACAACTCTATCCATAGCCCACGCCTCGCAACCATACAACATTGTTGGAACCACTATTCCTTCAAACATACCCATTTTTGCTTTCCGAGATAATGTTCTCGACTTCCACACATTCTTCAAGGCCCCCAGAATTTTCGCCCCCTCCCCCACCCTATGATCCACTTCCGCTTCCATGGTTCCATCCGCTGCCAGATCCACTCCCAGATATCTAAAACACTTCACTTCCTCCAGTTTTTCTCCATTCAAACTCACCTCCCAATTGACTTGACCCTCAACCCTACTGTACCTAATAACCTTGCTCTTATTCACATTTACTCTTAACTTTCTTCTTCCACACACTTTACCAAACTCAGTCACCAGCTTCTGCAGTTTCTCACATGAATCAGCCACCAGCGCTGTGTCATCAGCGAACAACAACTGACTCACTTCCCAAGCTCTCTCATCCCCAACAGACTTCATACTTGCCCCTCTTTCCAAAACTCTTGCATTTACCTCCCTAACAACCCCATCCATAAACAAATTAAACAACCATGGAGACATCACACACCCCTGCCGCAAACCTACATTCACTGAGAACCAATCACTTTCCTCTCTTCCTACACGTACACATGCCTTACATCCTCGATAAAAACTTTTCACTGCTTCTAACAACTTTCCTCCCACACCATATATTCTTAGCAAGGATTTGTATAACCACCATACAGTTATGATGTATTTTACTATATGGTTATCTATTAGTTATACTCTGTCATTATATCATTGTAACAATTACATCAGTAGTCAAAGCCAATGTTTGAACCAAACGACGTGGAATGAAAGTGAATACGCTTCGAAGCTTCGCATCCCGAAAACATTTTTAAGCTAAGTTCAGAAGCCGCTGGTGTGTAATATCTTTGAAATGAGAGAGTGTGGACATTTGAACGAAACAACGCTAGATATTTTACCCATTTATACTGCAGTCCAGCGAGCATTGGACTGTCTGGCATAGAAAACGATGTGTTCGAAACGGTGAAACAAGCATTTTCATATTTTCTCTAAACGTTAAAAGTTCGTTTTTAGTGTGTTGCACTGTTTAATCTCTGAACGGAGATTTAAAAGTATAGGAGTATAATGGTACAGGTGAGTGGAATGATGATATATGACTCAGTATAAATGGAGGTTGGGTATAAGAGGGCAAGGTGGTGTAGTTCCAAATGTGCTACACTTGGTTAGACCTGCTGGTCGTATGTAAATTCGTGGATGATGACGGACGCACTGGATGGTGTGCTGGCAGCCAACAAACACCATAATGTTCGATGACCATTAGGATTATTATCAAAAGTAATAATGTTTAGATAATAGTATTTTTATGATGAAGTTTAGTCTCCCTTTGGTCTGCCGGAATTGCTTGCTATATATATATATATATATATATATATATATATATATATATATATATATATATATATATATATATAAGAATTGCAAGTAGATTGTGGACTTGTTGATTCAAACGATCCAAACGAAATGTTTGTTTACATTCCGAACGCTCAGACCTCCCCACGAATCGTGCTTCGCTCTCAGCTTCGAACGAACCATTCCTCCTCCTCCTCCTCCTCTTACGCTTATCTTTCATCCGCTTGATTAAGCTTATGATACCACTTATGTAACTGCCTCTTTGTATATCCAAGATAAGCGCTACGCTGTTTTTGGTCTATTTGGACGAAGGGGCAAGTCGAGAGCCGAGCGGTTCTGTTCGAGTGTCTTTGAATTGGGACTCGGCCGTGGTTCAGTCGGTATTGAGTTGCCAGACACGACCCCCCCCCCCGGCAGAAGGCTCGTTCAAGTGCACGTGTGGCGTTACCTTACCCTGCGCTCCATTAAGGAGGGGACGGTTGTGAGGTACACACATAGACACACACACGTCCCATCAGTTTCCAAAGGATTCGTGAAGTATTGTGTGATTATCTTGGGCTTCTGGGTGGAATCAACGAATTCCTATAGTGATATAATTGGTGAGTCGGATCAGATATGTATATAGTGTGGAACGAATTAAGTGCATTTATTTTAATGCATGTGTTTAAAGTCTTTTTATGTAGTTCTCTGTAGAATGTAATATTTTCTGTTAAGTATTTAAACATTCTTGAAGATTGTTCTGTGGTTCCACATTGGCATTTGATTCATATCATTTTGGGAGCAGTGAGGAATAGGCGCTAACTGCAGAATTGGTAGTTTCCGTTGTGATATTAGGGTCAGCCATGGATAATTGCATTATAATTTGTAGTTTGATAGCTAACGTTTTGCATATTATTAGAATGATAGACGAACAGGGTTAGAAAGGCGATAGTCTACGATTGATGGGTGGTTAAGAATGGTTCCCAAGATGGTTGCTACTTAACGAGTGGTTAGGGAAGCGATAAATGTGGTTCCATTATTAGCATACGCTCGAAAAATCATGCAATTTTGTTGGCAAAGAAAAAAATCTTAGAAATGTTTGTTTTGTCACATTGTTAGTCAATAACTACTTCTGTTACTGTTGATCTGTATGGTTCGTTATGATTATCGAATTACCTGCTGATAATCAATTTGATCATTATCATCAATTGAATGATTTTAGAAAGAGCAATGATTATCCGGGAAGATATGGCATTATGTAAAGTCGGTACCATCCATATATAAAGTCATCGGAACCTTTGAAGTCCTTAGTCAACTTGAGTCAAAATTTATATTTTTCATTCTTCTGGTTGTCGTATACCACCCCACACTTATGATAATGCATCGCAACGTGGTGATGTAAAGAAACAGACAACACAGCTACTGGCATCGCAACGTGATGTAGGGTAACATACAACATTGCTTGATCCCAGTAGCAGATAACAATAATGTTGCTTTACGTTGCCATATCTCTGCTATCATGTGTGTGAGGTTTACATGAGCTCTTTTTGTATTTTACGTGTGTATACCCCACTCATGCATTAACAAACCGCATATATTACCCTGTTGTCTTTAAACCCCACTTATACATTACTGAACCGCATGTTTTCCTTTATCTTTAACCTCTAACTTCGTATTTAGATATCGTTCAGTGAATTACAATGCTCCAGATTATTCTCTATAACCACAACACACTACATAAAAATCTAGAGCAGAACAGGCCATTTTTCCAAAGTTAGTTTCCACGCGAAAGTAAACTCAAAAATTCCCAAATGTTTAGTTTGATGGGTACTAAGGTTTGGAGGAGTTTTGGTTGGATCGTATGTTACAAAAGTCTTTAATTGATGTATTGGGTAATAGACGTCATTAGTGATAATTGTGGTTTGATAGAGGCGTCCTAATTGGGCAGACGAGGAGGAATGTGATTGGAAAGTTATATATATATAGGGAAGACAATTATGATGTGGTGTGTGTGACCTGGTAATTATGGAAAAGCAGATTGCATTCTGGGACGTGTAGATGATGACTTAGATGACCAATCTTAGATTTTGATATTTGTGGTTTGATGATCATTGAAGAAGAGACAGTGGAACGTTTGAAATCATAGATATGATAAGACTATACATAGTAGTGGATGATAGTGATATCAGTCATTTGGTGAACCAAATGAGCTTAACGTATTTACTGATAAGTCAACACTGGGTTAGGACGATAACAGCGGGTGATAAAGGGGGAATATGGGGGAAGGTTGGTTACATCAAATTGATGATTGTGGTTAGATGGGCCATCTCGGAAGAGGATAAATTACATTGCTAGGATCATTGTTCTTTTACAGACATAGTAGGAGGAGGATAGGCTGGATTGAAATAATTGTGATTTTACGAGCAGGCCGAGTGCAGGATAAGTTAGACTGAAATGACAGTTATCATTTGACGCGCTCCGGTTCTTAGCTAATTAGACTATTGCAGACGATTGGGTAATTAAGATCAAGAATGTCGTATTCTGTGATTCATCTTGTTTCTGATTTTCGATTGGACGGCTTGTGTGTGTGTGTATATATACTCTTGAATCTCACAGGTTTGACAAGTGATGTGTAGGATCAATACATTTGAATGTAAGGTTGACACGCCCAGAACCCTTGGGCTCAAAGGCTTTGATCCTCTTTGGAAGAGAACAATGACTCTCTCAGCGTTGTATTCCCCCATCCACACACACACACACACACACACACACACTGGGAACTTTCAGCTATTGACCGCTTGAGAGCTTGTCACTGCTCAAGTTTGTCACTGCAAAACTGCGCCTCGTTTGAAATGCTGGCCGACTTCCGCCACTCTGATTGCTCGGCCTTAATCCACTTGAGCGTTGCCTGGCCATCATGGGTCGGTTGGCAGAGGGGGTAACCCCTCCCTGTGTACGTAGAAGAGAGAGAGATGTGTTGATGGACTTTTATATTTTGTCGTGTGCAGAGGGCTCTTGTCTGGTCGTGATGCCGTCTCTGGGTAAATATATATATTATTATATTTTTTTTTACTTTGTCGCTGTCTCCCGCGTTTGCGAGGTAGCGCAAGGAAACAGACGAAAGAAATGGCCCAACCCACCCCCATACACATGTATATACATACACGTCCACATACGCAAATATACATACCTATACATCTCAATGTACACATATATATACACAGACAGACACATACATATATAGCCATGCACACAATTCACACTGTCTGCCTTTATTCATTCCCATCGCCACCTCGCCACACATGTAATGGGATATATATATATATATATATATATATATATATATAGAGAGAGAGAGAGAGAGAGAGAGAGAGAGAGAGGAAAAATCATATGGATCAATAGGTATAGTTTTGTTTGTACACTTTTTTGACAAAGCGGTTTGTCCATCCCACATTTGTTTCCGAGGCATTTGGCACCTGGGAGTGGTGTTTACGACAGTGTATTTTTTTACCAACACACACACACACACACACACACACACACACAGCGTATTGCTCCTCTTCACGATTTACGATAATTGGGTGTTCGGTCTCATCGTATCTACAATACGTGAGTTTAAAATACAATTTTGTGTCCATGGTTGTATGAGGGCAGTTGTATGGTCATGGAAATACTCGATCGCTTTGAAGAGAAGTATACAGGTTCGATGGGGTTCGAAGGAGGAGTTAACACCATTGAAGTTATAGAAATCGTGTTGTTTCGTTGTATCATGGTAATAAGTAGAGTGCTGGGTGTGTGTGTGTGTGTGTGTGTTATAGGTGTTGTATTGAAGTAGGAAAGGCTGTGTGGTTTATGGATGGGTTACCAACATCCCATTTATGGATGTGGTAAGGAGGGGGGAAAACACAGTCACACGGGCTAGGGAATGGAACGCA
Organism: Panulirus ornatus; assembly: GCF_036320965.1. Classification (NCBI taxonomy): domain Eukaryota; kingdom Metazoa; phylum Arthropoda; class Malacostraca; order Decapoda; family Palinuridae; genus Panulirus; species Panulirus ornatus. Next base: position 5,204,332 of record NC_092230.1, on the reverse strand, counting down.
ACAGACACCACAAGAACATTGGTCGAACAAGGGTCGATTGTGTACGAAAGGCATTGCCGCCCATCTAACGAAATACTTTAAAAAAAAAAAAGAAGTATTAAGAATTATGAAATAGAAATGATGTAGAGAGAGCTCCTGGGAGGATGACAAGTTTCAAAAGTGAATTGGCGTCCTTCTAGAAACCTCGCTGATTGTAATCTTTATCCTGGTGTGAAATGTCCTTCTTTGATGTAGGTTGTACACAGTGGCGTTTATTCTTTAACAGTTCCGAGTGTGTGTGTATATATATATATATATATATATATATATATATATATATATATATATATATATATATATACATACACACACACCGAACCTCCCCCACTTCCCACGCGACCTACATATTCTTATCACATATGTAGGCTTTGATGACAACACATTGGGGTTGTAACGTGTCCTATGTAGTTTAGATGATAACACCTGACCCTCATCTGCGTTGAAGCATTGAAAAGATACGATACGGAATGGGTAGACGAGGTCAAGGCTAATTACGTTTGAAAACGCAGGCTTGTTTACTTCCCCCAGTGAGAACACCGAGGCTTGTTTACTTCCAGTAGTGAGAACACCCAGGCTTGTTTACTTCCCTCAGTGAGAACACCCAGGCTTGTTTACTTCCCTCAGTGAGAACACCCAGGCTTGTTTACTTCCCCCAGTGAGAACACCCAGGCTTGTTTACTTCCCCCAGTGAGAACACCCAGGCTTGTTTACCTCCCCCAGTGAGAACACCCAGGCTTGTTTACTTCCCCCAGTGAGAACACCCAGGCTTGTTTACCTCCCCCAGTGAGAACACCCAGGCTTGTTTACTTCCCCCAGTGAGAACACCCAGGCTTGTTTACCTCCCCCAGTGAGAACACCCAGGCTTGTTTACCTCCCCCAGTGAGAACACCCAGGCTTGTTTACCTCCCCCAGTGAGAACACCCAGGCTTGTTTACTTCCCCCAGTGAGAACACCCAGGCTTGTTTACTTCCCCCAGTGAGAACACCCAGGCTTGTTTACCTCCCCCAGTGAGAACACCCAGGCTTGTTTACTTCCCCCAGTGAGAACACCCAGGCTTGTTTACCTCCCCCAGTGAGAACACCCAGGCTTGTTTACCTCCCCCAGTGAGAACACCCAGGCTTGTTTACTTCCCCCAGTGAGAACACCCAGGCTTGTTTACTTCCCCCAGTGAGAACACCCAGGCTTGTTTACTTCCCCCAGTGAGAACACCCAGGCTTGTTTACCTCCCCCAGTGAGAACACCCAGGCTTGTTTACTTCCCCCAGTGAGAACACCCAGGCTTGTTTACTTCCCCCAGTGAGAACACCCAGGCTTGTTTACTTCCCCCAGTGAGAACACCCAGGCTTGTTTACTTCCCCAGTGAGAACACCCAGGCTTGTTTACCTCCCTCATTGAGAACACCCAGGCTTGTTTACCTCCCTCATTGAGAACACCCAGGCTTGTTTACCTCCCTCCCCCCAGGGCTTGTTTACCTCCTGCAATATCTTACCCTATTAGGCTATGAAAATGGACCTTCCTTTATTACCCATTACGTGAGCGAGTGGAATCTGAAATGGGTGATTCTGTTGGGTTACTGCCCGGACATGGGCGGTCCATGGCTGGGGGGTCAGGTCGGGTTGGGGGCGGGAGAGATATTCGTACCGGATAGGTCGTGTGCCAGGCGTACGAGATTTTCGTGGCGGATAGGTCGTGTGCCAGGCGTACGAGATTTTCGTGGCGGATAGGTCGTGTGCCAGGCGTACGAGATTTTCGTGCGGATAGGTCGTGTGCCAGGCGTACGAGATTTTCGTGCCGGATAGGTCGTGTGCCAGGCGTACGAGATTTTCGTGCGTGCCGGATAGGTCGTGTGCCAGGCGTACGAGATTTTCGTGCCGGATAGGTCGTGTGCCAGGCGTACGAGATTTTCGTGCGTGCCGGATAGGTCGTGTGCCAGGCGTACGAGATTTTCGTGCGTGCCGGATAGGTCGTGTGCCAGGCGTACGAGATTTTCGTGCCAGATAGGTCGTGTGCCAGGCGTACGAGATTTTCGTGCCGGATAGGTCGTGTGCCAGGCGTACGAGATTTTCGTGCCGGTTAGGTCGTGTGCCAGGCGTACGAGATTTTCGTGCCGGATAGGTCGTGTGCCAGGCGTACGAGATTTTCGTGGCGGATAGGTCGTGTGCCAGGCGTACGAGATTTTCGTGCCGGATAGGTCGTGTGCCAGGCGTACGAGATTTTCGTGGCGGATAGGTCGTGTGCCAGGCGTACGAGTTCATTCGTTCTATGACCAATTACACACGCAACAGGAGTTGGTATTATATGTATTTTCCTTCGTGCCCAGTTAAAGCAGTTATTGATATTCGTGTCAATCGGTTTTTAGAAGGGCTGGTACAAAGTGGGTAAACGATAAAGGAAATTTAAACGCCTTTTGAGGCGAGGGGGGGAAAAAAAATGTTCGATTCTAAACGCTGGTATTTTCCTCTGGTCATTTAATGTGCTTTATCTTTGCATAGGCGACAGTGTGTGTCTATAATGAACATGAATTGTTATCAATTCGAGGGAAATTTATGGACCTTGGTGGTGTATAGCGGTTGGTGTTCGAACCCTGGGTGCAGCAGTCAGCCCACAGTCAACCAAGCTGTTCATCCTCTTTTAGGGGGGTTAGTCGATAAATTGGGTACCTGGCTTCGTATAGGGTGTTATATAGATATATAACCTTAATGAGATGGCCTGGATTAGGGTGTTTGTTGACCCATTACGTCTCAAGTTCACGTAAACAAAAACACAAAAAAAAATAACTCGAAATGCGCTATTTAGATTATATTTCTTTTTCTCTCTGGCACAACCACCTTTTCCCAACTTTTATGTGATTCTCCTCTCTCTCTCTCTCTCTCTCTCTCTCTCTCTCTCTCTCTCTCTCTCTCTCTCTCTCTCTCTCTCTCTCACACACACACACACGCTTGGCATTTTGCTTTTTTTTTTTTTGCTTTTTTTCTTCTTTTCTCTTCACTCGACGCTCGTCATCTTGGAACACACTGCCCCCCCGCCCCACTTGCCCCCCATCCTCGCAGCTGGGGAAGGTGTTTCTCGCCCAGGCTCGCGTGTGTTGCGGCTGTGGTAAATCTCGTTAGTTTTTGGCGAGAGGAAACGTGCTGAGGTCGCGCCCGGACGTTTGTGTGAAAAAACGTTTTAACATGACGTCATCTTGATGTGTTAGGACAGGCGGAAGAGCGCCGAGCGCACTCTTCAACGTGAATATATATATATATATATATATATATATATATATATATATATATATATATATATATATATATATATATATTCCTATGAGTCCACGGGGAAAATGAAACACGATAAGTTGCCAAGTGCACTTTCGTGTCATAATCACATCATCAGGGGAGACACAAGAGAGAAATATAACAGTCGGTTGATATACAACGAAGAGACGTAACTAGGACGCCATTTGGTGAACATAGTGTTAGTGGACTCCCCCTGCTTGACGTTACACTGCGAGTGAAAAGTCACCTTTAGCGAGGCCCACTGCCGGCCTAGATCTTCATCCTTCCCTCGGGGCTGGTCCATGAACGGGTACCTGGCATAATTTGGTGTGTGTGTGTGTGTGTGTGTGCTCACCATCTCCCTCTACTTCGCCTCCCTCAAACTTTTCCTCCTCTTCTTTCTGCTGTTTCATTGTCTTCCCCTTCTGCTTCACCCCGTCCCTTTCTCCATCTCTACTTCCCTCACCTTCTCCATCTATACTTTCTCCGTCCTTCCCTCCCACCTCCCTCCATCCCTCTTGGTCGCTACATCCCGCCACTTCTTGCCTACATTACTTTCCAACCCGTCCTACCGCTCTCGACCCAGTGCTTCCTCCTATCCCACGTCCCCTCCCTCTCTCCCGTCCTACCTGCCCTCCCTCCCTCCTTCCCTGTGGCAGCCAATCACAGCCCGAGCACAGATCTCCTCCCTCACCTCATTAGAACGGCAATTTGCCAGCTCTTTGGCACACTTTTGCTGCACTTTGGCACCCTGGGAAGGGAGCCCGGCAGCCATTGGCTTAATGGCACCCAGCCGGGCTGGGCTGGCTGGCGGGAGGGCTGGCTTCTTGCCTCGCTCCCTCATACTCCGACATCGTAGGGGAAGGTTTTTGGATGCCATTGTCTTCGCCGTGGTATCCCGACGTGGAGGGATTTGCCCTCAGCGTCCCGTGTTGTGGTAGGAGGAGGAGGAGGAGGTGGTTGGATGGTGGTGGTCGTGGCGGCTTCACTCCATACGCGCCCATCCCCTCCTGACGGCGACGGTGGCTGTCGACTGAGTCGTCTGGTTCTGGTGTGGATGCCGCCAGAGGTGTGTGTGTGTGTGTATATATCCGTCATCCTGGTCACGGTGGTGATGTATCCTCCATAACTCGACGTTGAACGACTCTACCTCCTCGTTGTTGTTGATGATGTCATCCTGCCGGCGTCTGTCACCACTGAACTTATCCCTCCTGCTTGTATTCACCTGGTCCAGGGGCCTACGAGTATGTTCCCCCCAGGGTTCAGGTGGGTGAGATGGACGGTGTAATTGGTACGCCTCCTTGTGTGTTCAGGGAGAGGGGGGAGGAGCAACTGATCCTCGCCCGTCTATACCTTCTGTATCTAACGACTCGAACGTGCCGCTCTTCGTCTTCGGGTCCATGGTTAAAGGAGGTGTAGCGATCCACTGTTCTTATTTCTTCCGTCTCCACAAAAGAGAAAGTCTTTTGACATTCTCCTTAAATCACACTTTCGCGTGCGCTCCCAACCCCATTCCTCCTCTATGATCACCCAAAATGGTCTTCAAGGCTAGGCGAGGTCTGCAGATGGTCCGCGAGACTCGCTCCGGAGGGAGGTGGTGGGTCCTCCTCCTCCCTCGCAGGGATGTAGGTCAAGTCTTTTGTCGTGGTCCTCGACGTCCCCCAAAGACCATCGGGCAGTGTGTGGTGCACGTCTTCGCCTCCCAGGTTTCCCTCCCTTGACGCCTCGTGTGACCTGGTGCACAGCGCGCCCCCTGCCTTTACAGTCGACCCCGCCGCAGGAGTCGCTCTTGGAGCGACGACCTCTTAACTGCCAACCCTGTTAACTGTGGGCCCACCTCAAGGTTCCCTCACACCGACGACTCTCTCTCTCTCTCTCTTTTGTCGTCCTGTAACCCCCCCTGTGTCCCCCTCTTGCCGATGGTTTCCAGTCTACATGGATGTACCCTGCCCTCCCTCATTCTTCTACCATGACTCAGAGGTGTGGTGCAACGTCTCTGGGGTTGGGGGGGGAGAGCAGTCGTAAACATGGTTTAGTAGGGGCTAAAGTGCAGGTTTTATGCTTGCTGCTGAATGTCTGCCCCCTTTTTCCCACCCCTGTATTGTTTCATTTCAAAACGCCACAGCCACGTCCTCCGATCGATCCTGGTAACAACACCCCCTACTTGATCAACAACACAAGAGTCTTGCTTGGCAAAAGCTCGGGGTGTGTGGGTGTTGCCAAGGTGTCGCAGTTGTTTTTCTTGTAGGTGTAACGTGTATGTGTAAGGGTTCTGACTCTCCCTCGCATATCTGCCGTGGCTCTTCCTCCTCCTCCTGTTCATCGGAGTGGAATCTGAAACCTTCCACCTTATGAACTCGCCTCTTTTCAGCAGTCCCCTCTCCGTCCGTAGTGATGGGGTTGTCCTCTCCGTCCGCAGTGACGGGGTTGTCCTCTCCGTCCGCAGTGATGGGGGTTGTCCTCTCCTCTTCCACCTTGTTATTACATTACCTTACCTTCCTGGCTCGTCTGTAGGGGGGGCCAGAAAGGTGGCGCTCAGGAAGTCGGCCACTTCTACCTGGGCAGGACCACAATATGGAGTGTGATGATGGTGTTTTTGTCCTTTGGGATGAGTTTTGGGGTGTGCACAGGGTAATTGAGGAGTAGGAGTTCAGCGTCTGTTGTGTGGCAATTGCATCGTGGGCGGGGATGATGTGTTGCAAAAGTGTGTGAGTGTTTGTGTAATTAAGAGATGGATGACGTCCATAGCGCAAATGAGAATGCATGACTCGAACATGTCTGGGGAATATAGTTTCACATGATGTAATTTGCTGGTCGAATGGTATTTAAAGGGAGTTTGGTGGATGGTTCTTCACTGCTTCCGGGGTCATTTCTGTGTATATACATATATATTCTGTCAATGATATGTTAAGCTGGGGTAGAGGGGGCTTGTGAGTTTGTAAAGTTGACGTTTGAGGAAGGGATCATCATTTTATTTCAATTTATGGATTGGTGAGTGTTTATGGAGTGGTTTTGATGGGAAGGGCGTCTTGCTGTTATATAATACTGAACACTGAGCATTCGTCTTGCTGTTGTATAATACTGAACACTGAGCATTTTTCTTGCTGTTGTATGATACTGAGCATTCGTCTTGCTGTTGTATGATACTGAACACTGAGCATTCGTCTTGCTGTTGTATAATACTGAACACTGAGCATTCGTCTTGCTGTTGTATAATACTGAACACTGAGCATTCGTCTTGCTGTTGTATAATACTGAACACTGAGCATTCGTCTTGCTGTTGTATAATACTGAACACTGAGCATTCGTCTTGCTGTTGTATAATACTGAACACTGAGCATTCGTCTTGCTGTTGTATAATACTGAACACTGAGCATTCGTCTTGCTGTTGTATAATACTGAACACTGAGCATTCGTCTTGCTGTTGTATAATACTGAACACTGAGCATTCGTCTTGCTGTTGTATGATACTGAACACTGAGCATTCGTCTTGCTGTTGTATAATACTGAACACTGAGCATTCGTCTTGCTGTTGTATAATACTGAACACTGAGCATTCGTCTTGCTGTTGTATAATACTGAACACTGAGCATTCGTCTTGCTGTTGTATAATACTGAACACTGAGCATTCGTCTTGCTGTTGTATAATACTGAACACTGAGCATTCGTCTTGCTGTTGTATAATACTGAACACTGAGCATTCGTCTTGCTGTTGTATAATACTGAACACTGAGCATTCGTCTTGCTGTTGTATAATACTGAACACTGAGCATTCGTCTTGCTGTTGTATAATACTGAACACTGAGCATTCGTCTTGCTGTTGTATAATACTGAACACTGAGCATTCGTCTTGCTGTTGTATAATACTGAACACTGAGCATTCGTCTTGCTGTTGTATAATACTGAACACTGAGCATTCGTCTTGCTGTTGTATAATACTGAACACTGAGCATTCGTCTTGCTGTTGTATAATACTGAACACTGAGCATTCGTCTTGCTGTTGTATAATACTGAACACTGAGCATTCGTCTTGCTGTTGTATAATACTGAACACTGAGCATTCGTCTTGCTGTTGTATAATACTGAACACTGAGCATTCGTCTTGCTGTTGTATAATACTGAACACTGAGCATTCGTCTTGCTGTTGTATAATACTGAACACTGAGCATTCGTCTTGCTGTTGTATAATACTGAACACTGAGCATTCGTCTTGCTGTTGTATAATACTGAACACTGAGCATTCGTCTTGCTGTTGTATAATACTGAACACTGAGCATTCGTCTTGCTGTTGTATAATACTGAACACTGAGCATTCGTCTTGCTATTCTATAATACTGAACACTGAGCATTCTCACATGAGATTGTATTGGTAGTATTTGTGTTTGGGCAACTTGTGGTCGATCCGAGTCCTCTGGTTTTTGTGATACCCAACTTTGTTTACTTGCCTTTGACGGTGGAGAACCCGGTGGTGTGAAATGTACTTTTAAGTCAGAGACACTTAATCGTTGGTCGAGAATAGTGAGGGATTCTTCTTTCTTCTTCTTGTCCAAACATCGAGCTAGTTAAATGTCCCAAGAGCTGTTCGTTCGTGTTGTGGCTTTTGTGTTGGTGTTCGAGGTGTGGAGAGTGAGTGAGTGAGTGAGGAGTGAGGTGTGTGGGTGTGTGTGTGTGTGGCTGGTGTCCTGTCAGGTGTGAGTTGATCAATGTCAACGTTCGTGGTAATGGGAGGATGTTGGTTAGTATCAAGTCTGCCAAGGGTTGAATGTGTTAACCGCTGGGTTCCTGCGATGATGCAGTACATCAGTTTGATTCAGAGGGTTTCATATTTTGGTGCGGGGCGGGGGGGATTTTGTCACTGTACTAGGAATGGTTGAAGGTGTCTTGAAGATCCTTCGATTACCATAGGGCGCCAAAGTGTTTTACGTGGAAGTTTAATATGCAGTCAGGGCCTTCCGAAGGGAGTTCTATCTTAATAACATACCAAGCGAGCGTTCGCTAATTATGATGACCCATGATGGGCACTGTGGCGATCAGGGAGACTTTTGTATCAAACATCTTAGTTTTACTGTGATAACAGCGGCTCTGTTTCAATTAATGATATCAAGGCATTCGTGTAATGCCTGAATGATGATATAAGCTGCATAATTATGATAATTCACTTTGTAGTTTGAGTTGGAACTGTGTCAGAATGATTATCTGTCTGTGGCCTTTGCAGTAACGTTAACACAGCTGTACAGGTGGTATAATGGTCGTATGCCACGGGACGTGAAGTTGTACAGGTTAATAGTGATGATGTACTACTTGGCGTGAAGGTGTACTACGTCACTGTAGTGATGATGTGCCACGGCGTGAAGGTGTACTACGTCCCTGTAGTGATGTACCACTTGGCGTGAGGGTGTACTACGTCACTGTAGTGATGTACCACTTGGCGTGAAGGTGTACTACGTCACTGTAGTGATGATGTGCCACTTGGCGTGAAGGTGCACTACGTCACTGTCGTGATGATGTACATCCCATGTAGTGTGTGACCTTTGCCCCTGTCGAAATTTAAGACCAACTTCGGTATCTCTCTCTCTCTCTCTCTCTCTCTCTCTCTCTCTCTCTCTCTCTCTCTCTCTCTCTCTCTCTCTCTCCCCTTCCTCTGTGAGATTAAAAAAAACATATGTTTACCTTTTTTTAAGCCTTCTTTTTTGTAGTAGTAGTTGTTCTTTTGGTGGTGTGGACGTGACCTGACTTCCTACCTCCTGAGCATGGCCGGGATCCATCCTGTTGTGAGGTTCATACTAAAGGCTACGGACCTCTACATGACCACGGGAGGTTCATTTTAGTATTGTGTGGCATTGTGTGTGTGTGTGTGTGTGTGTGTGTGTGGAGGGAGACGGGTGGGTGGTTGTGGTGTGTGTGTGGAGGGAGACGGGTAGGTGGTTGTGTGTGTGTGGGGAGACGGGTGGGTGGTTGTGGTGTGTGTGTGTGGAGGGAGATGGGTAGGTGGTTGTGTGTGTGTGTGTGTGGAGACGGGTGGGTGGTTGTGGTGTGTGTGTGTGTGTGTGTGTGTGGAGGGAGACGGGTGGGTGGTTGTGGTGTGTGTGTGTGGAGGGAGATGGGTGGGTGGTTGTGTGTGTGTGTGTGGAGACGGGTGGGTGGTTGTGGTGTGTGTGTGTGTGTGTGTGGAGGGAGACGGGTGGGTGGTTGTGGTGTGTGTGTGTGTGGAGGGAGACGGGTGGGTGGTTGTGGTGTGTGTGTGTGTGTGTGTGTGTGTGTGTGTGTGTAAGGTTTATACAAGGCCAGGTGTCGACTCTGCGAAACTCTGCAGGGGATAAAATGGGTTCGCCGTCGCTCTTAGGTCGAGCAGACAACATTTTTAGTCGGGTGTTTAAAATACCTTTCATGATGATGGTGATGATGATGGTTGTCGTTTGCATTTGCAGAAGTAATTAGGTGCTTCATGGTCCCCTTTTTTTTTACACTAGACCAACCATGGGGGGTGGGTGGGGGAATTATTCTAGTAAGGTTAAATGTAAATTTACAATCAAATGAGACGCCTTTCTTTTTTGAAGGTAAATTTCTGGTCGAATGAGACACCTTTCTTTTTTTTTTAACGTAAATTTACAGTCGACCGAGACACTTCTTTAACCAATATATTTCGACGATATTTTCATTGTAATTTGTATCTCATGCCCCGACCCCATCCTCTGGGGCGCGCCATTTACCGTACACGGAAATTGTGAACATGCACAAAAATGCACGGGAATTGTGGAAATGTTCCAAAAGTATGCGTTGCTCTCATAATAACCTGTGCGTTCGACCGGTCAGAGGATCGGGTCATACTAAGGTGATTATACGGGCCGGGCTCTTGCTGTTGGGCAGAGGATCTCCCGTTGGGGGGTGAGGGGAGGGGAAGGGGTATTATAACATTCATGAATGTAGAAATTTGTATTAAAACCTGAAGGCAAGAGGAGGGAAGGGATGGGAGGGATTGGGGTAGAGTGGAGGTGGAGGGTTTGAGGGCAACATGAAATATTGGATATGTTGGCAAGTAATTCGGGTCGTGTGTTTGCGGTGGGGTGAGAGAGAGAGAGAGAGAGAGAGAGAGAGAGAGAGAGAGAGAGAGAGAGAGAGAGAGAGAGAGAGAGAGATTTACCTGCCCGTTTGTACAGGACGGGGAGGGGGAATGTTCCCCACACATTCGAGGTGAGGGATGAGGGAGGGGAAGCCTCATCACTCGACCCTTCACAACTATGATACATCTTTTTTGTTAAACTTGTTTATGCTTTCGTTATTTACTATTTCCTCAATTTAGTGTATTCCTTACATCCGCCACTCTTATGCAGTGTGTCCGCAGTGAACCTTGTCCACCTTCCTCAATACGATTTCAAAGTCGATGTCACACTCGTATGTTATTACTTTATCTCTCCCTCTGCCCTTGATCACCATCTGCAGACGTCCGGGTATGGAACTGGCAAGGTTCCTGAAGTATTTTTCTTGGTCAATTTTTTTGTGGTCCGGAGGGTCTTGATCTGCTGAATGTGAGGCGAGGCGCTGATGAGGCGTTGCAGGAAGCGGCCGCCTGATCTTGCCTTCTGAGCGCCCACACATTTTCTTGCTTCCAGGTGAGAATTTGGACTTTCTCCTCTTGAGGAAGGTAAGAGCCGACCCTTTTGAGACACAGGTGGAAGAAATAGAGCGCCCAGAAGGGAAATTCCCAATATGAAGTGGCAGCCAGAAGAGTAGAGAAAGAATATTTTTCCCTTAAGATAGCCTAAGGCACACTGAGGTGAGTCACTGTTTGCTCACACCGTTAGAAACACCAGTCTCGGCGACCATATGTACGATGATTTCACCCTGAGATCGTCATATGCTTATACCTATAATAATCCTTAGACGTGTATCGTCTTTGGAAATATATAGGGGTGACGCACAAGGCTTTTTGAGGACACTGTACTATAAAAGTACGTCTTGACATCTTTTCTAACAAAGTTTCTCCCCTCATTATTTCATCTGGTTGTTTTATCCCCACATCTTTCAAAGAACTGTTCTCTGTCCGCGTCATGAATCTGGTATTATAGCTTAAAGTTTGTGATCAGGTCACCCCTCACTCTTCTCTCTTCCATGGTGGGCACATTGAAGACCTCTAACCTACCTTTCCCTGTAACTCGCCTTTCTCATTTCTGATACCATTTTCTATATTATTTTCCTTCGCATCTTCTCTGTTAGATCGTTGTGCTTAAGTAGGATGACCAAACTAGACGAGCATATTCTAGTTTTGGCCTTTGTAGACCGTGAACAACTCTCTGAATATTTCCATGTCCCTTACTTTTCTTGTTGTTTTGATATATTTGCTCACAGACAGTTGGCCTCCTTAACTATTCTCGTGATGTGAAACTTTGTCGTCAGGTTAGGGACGAAAATATCATGTCCCAGGTCCCTCTCGTATACAGATTCCTGCAGCGTGTTTCCTGCCAGATAATGTTTGTATTGTGACCATTTTCTCCAGGCAGTTACACTTACCTCGGGTTGAATCTCATCGACCGTGTGTCGAACCAACTTTGGAAAACGTTTGCCCATGTCCCCTTGCAAAGTGATGCAGTCATCCTCGCATTTCACGTCCTTAATCACCCTGGCATCATCCTCAAACATGTTTAGACGATACGCCAGTCCTACTGGCAAGTAATTGAAAGTCCCTTCTCTCCTCTCTTCATCTTCAGCTCTCCTCCTTCCTCTCTTCATCTTCAGCTCCTTCCTCTCTTCCTTCCTCCTCCTCCTCCTCTTCTTGTTGCTCCCCGTGGCTGGTGGAGGGGGCTGGGGGGTTTCTCTGGCCGACCATTACCGGACTGGAGTGGACATTAAGAACAGCAGTCTTGTCTGACCTTTGATTAATGAGACGTGAGCTGCATCAGGTTGGAACAATGGACTCGCCAGTTTGTTTTATGACAGTCTCCCCTTCTCATTTTTAATTTGACCGCCTGAGCACGATGGTACGACCCTTGAGCACGACGGTACGACCCTTGCCCAGGACGATGCGACTTTTCAACTCGACAGTACGACCCTTGAGCACGACGGTACGACCCTTGCCCACGACGATGCGACTCTTGAACTCGATGGTGCGACCCTTGAGCACGACGGTGCGACCCTTGACCACTGCGGTACGTCCCTTGAGCACGACGGTACGACCCTTGAGCACGACGGTGCGACCCTTAGATACGACGATACGACCCTTGAGCACGATGGTACGACCCTTGAGCACGACGTTACGACCCTTGACCACTGCGGTACGTCCCTTGAGCGCGACGGTACGACTCTTGAGCACGACGGTGCGACCCTTGAGCACGACGGTACGACCCTTAAATACGACGATACGACCCTTGAGCACGATTGTACGACCCTTGAGCACGACGGTACGACCCTGATGTCGTCACCCCTGCGTCTGTCTGTCTGTCTGTGGAGACAGTCTTGTAAGCAGGATAATTTGTGAACAGTACATGTAATGGGACCTTCATATATATACACCATAGCTAACCCCTTTTCTGGGGGGGGGGGTTTACATAATTACATAAATTTGCATATTAATTAGGAAAGGATTATGATTTTTCAAGGGGGCTGGATGATGGGGAAGTTCACATTAATAACATATTTACCAGGCCAAGGCCATTGGAGTGGAGTCAATATGTTAGCAGATGAGGTCATTAACTCTCTCTCTCTCTCTCTCTCTCTCTCTCTCTATATATATATATATATATATATATATATATATATATATATATATATATGTGTGTGTATATCGTGATTGATCATTAGGTTAAGTAGATACATATTGTTAATGATGGTGTTATCTCTTGATTATAGTGAAGATAGTGATGATAATTTGCGATGGTAGTGATGATAGTATCATATAAATCCTCGTCTATAGAGTTGAACAACATTTTCATTGATTAATCATAAAACGTTTCCGTATTCTCCGCCAGATGGCAAATCCTGCTCCGTTTTCTGT
>NC_092230.1:5136046-5186046 GCF_036320965.1 Panulirus ornatus | reverse complement strand
AATGCTGAGTAAGCTTTGTTAAGGTAAGGGAATTGTGGTGTAGGCTGTGGGAAATGCTGAGGAAGCTTTGATGAGATATGGGAATTCTCCTGTTGGCTGTGGGAAATGCTAAGCAAGTTTCGTTAAGGTGTGGGATTGTTGTGTATGTTGTGGGAAATGTTGAGCAAGCTTTATTATGGTGTGGGAACTGTTATGTAGGCTATAGGCTTTGTTTAATCACTGAGTAAGCGTTGGGAGGGGTTCTGTAAGCTGTGGCAAACCTTGAATTAAGCTTTTGAGTAAATTAGAGGAACGGGCGTAATGAATAAACCTTGGCAGATATTGAGCAAATTGTGGAGCAACAGTGGAGTAAACTGTGGCTGGTGGTGGTTAATAAGTCAGCTGAGGTTTGACTAGAGTGGGGGAGAATAAGTCGAGAATATCACAAAAGATAGCCTGAGGGACATGCGAGGCGGTGGTGCATGCGAGCGAAGGAGAGAAATGGAATATTGATATTGTTTGGATGTATCAGCAGTACTGTGTGTGTGTGTGTGTGTGTGTGTGTGTGTTTTGGCCAGTACTTGACTTTGTCTTAACCAACTGTTGGTTTCTCCTCCCGCAGGTATGTGTATAGTGTGCAGTTCTGCCTTAGCCATAACCCAGCAGCGAGGTAAGTCTTAAACTCTCTCTCTTGAGCCAGGTCAGGTCAGGTCAGGTCAGGTCCAAGATGGGTCTGTTGAGTGGAACTGGAGACTGTTAAAGTCGAGGGATCTCCAGTTAGACCCGGCCTGGTCGGGCCTGCCTCCTGAGATGGGGCTGTGTTCGAGTTGGGCCTTACCTGCATTGTTCCCTACTTGAGTCATGGGTCCTGCTTATGATGGACGCTGCTTGAGTCATGGGTCCTGCTTATGATGGACGCTGCTCCAGTGGCACCCTACACGGGCTGGGACTTGCCCTGGTTGAACCTAGTGTGAGGTGCTGGAATTGTGTTCACATCTGCTGCTGCTGCTCTGTGTGTGTGTGTGTGTGTGTGTGTGTGTGTGTGTGTTTGCATGGCAGACTGCCAGGATTCTCCTTCCCTGCTCTTGTCCCAGAGGCAACCAGACCACAGTGTGTAACCAGACCCATAACAAAACCCCCTTACCCTTCATGCCAAGGTCCGTTTTCTATGTACCATTTCATCCCCGATAACTCTCTAGCTTCAGCTCATTGCTCGATATATATATATATATATATATATATATATATATATATATATATATATATATATATATATATATATATATTAATATATATATGGATTGCAAGACTAAATAAATTGGGTATTGTGTCATAAATGATATTTTTTTGTATTATGTAAAACTATTTTCAATGGTAGGTAAGTTATGAGACCTGTCACTCTTGTTTTGAAACTATGTTTTACATGTGTTGATGTCTTCAAGCTTTTTTTTTTCCCCCGTTTTCTATTGGCAGCTTGGGACCCCATGTTGTTGAGCTTTGTTGGAAGGCTTTCTTACTTTATCTTTTAAGCAGTTTGACCTTCTGGAACGAGTTGTTAGGTTTTTTTGGTCATTATTCATACCCATCTTGTCCCTAGAGGAAACTTTGAGGTCAGAAATAAATGAAAAAAAGGCAGATTATCTTTGTAAGATAAGCGTGGGTCTTGGCTTTGTGGTGTGGCAAGCTGTGGCTGTGGTTAGGTGTGTGTGTGTGTGTGTGTGTGTGTGTGTGTGTTGGCGGACGGTAAAGTAGCGCGTAGCTCCCACATTCATTAACCCTGACGCATATATATATATATATATATATATATATATATATATATATATATATATATATATATATATATTCTATAAACCTCTGACCATTTATATATTCTATATAATCTCTGACCACGGGTTTGAATGATGATGGGTGATCGATTTCGATAGACAGACGAGGGTAGGTTGACTGATAGATGTGTCTTCAGATCCCCTTTAACTGTAATTAACGAAATTCGAAGAGGCTCACAATCCGGGGAGAGTCTTGTGTCCATTGCATCCGTGTGAGAGAGATTGCAAAGATCAAAAACAGAAGAAGGTTGAAGTGTTTGAGTTGTAGCCAGTTCGAACAAAGGGCCCGGACATTGTCCTCCTTCAGCCACCATCCCTGGGGCCTCCCACAGCTTAGAGGTAATATTAACGCACACGGGTTTAGACCTCGTTCAAGGATCCCATATCGTAACAAGGTCGTTTAAAAAGGTGAATAGCCAAGTGCGTGCGCGCGCGTGAGTGGCGCCATCTCCCTAGCGATGATGGACGACTCGTTCAAACATCATGTCTGGGCTTAATGTTTTCCCGGTCGAAGCAATTGCCCGCGTCAGTACCCGCGTCAGTCAACCTGTAATTGCGTTAAACGAGGCCGCCGGAAATACGCACACGAATGTATACGTGATGGCACGAACGGTCAGCTTGGTGTTCGTGTGTGTGTGTGTGTTTTCGTGACGGCCTTGGGGCACCACAGGGGAACAGAACACCTCACCCAGATGACGATGTGTGGAAAGCAGCGACGGGAGCCTGACAGATGGTTGTGGGGTACGTGGTAGAGAGAGAGAGAGAGAGAGAGAGAGAGAGAGAGAGAGAGAGAGAGAGAGAGAGAGAGAGAGAGACAGACAGACACACACACACACACAATGTTCTAATGACAGTATGTGACCCGACGCCCCTCACTCGAGCCCATTTAGCCGCACAGTGAGGCAGGTGGGGTCTCCCCGGCCCAGGCTGGTGTGGGAGGAGACAGGGAACATAGCCCAGGCTTCTTCCTACACGATGCTCCTTAGATCCCATACCTCATGACGAAGGAGGATCAGGTCCTACTCACGACTTAGTAACGCTGATTGACGAAGGATCAGGTCTTACTCACGACTTAGTAACGCTAATTGACGAAGGATCAGGTCTTACTCACGACTTAGTAACGCCGTTGACGAAGGATCAGGTCTTAATCACGACTTAGTAACGCTAAGTGACGAAGGATCAAGTCCTACTCACGACTTAGTAACGCTGATTGACGAAGGATCAAGTCTTACTCACGACTTATTAACGCTAATTGACAAAGGATCAAGTCTTACTCTGAACTTACAAGTCGCTGGTGATGTGCGTGAGAAAGGATTGATGAAAGGGTTGGATGATATCTCAAGAGAAATGTGTCGTAGTTCTTACCAGGTGTCGGAAATTTTAACGACAGACGAGGGAAAGAGACTGGAAAGTTTCTCTCATCTTCTCAACTACTTTTTCACTTATTCTTGTTTCTTGAAAAGTTTTTAAGATAAGGAATATTCTTATTTGTAGACGTCAGCTTCATTATATATATATATATATATATATATATATATATATATATCACATGATACCCTCCAACAACAAGGACTCTAACCCGGGACCTTTTGCGTGGTAGTCGGGAACGCTAACCGCTCAGCTAATGGCAAATTGTTTCCCGCGCCACCTCTGCTACGAAGAGAAGAGAAGAAAAAGAAATATAAAGATCTGTGGCTCGTGAACGCAGCGTTGCTATACACGTCACAGAGATGCACACGGCAACGGCAGGATGTATGTAGCGGAAATGTGTTCATGTCCCCCTTGTGAAGATGGCCACTGTGAGACCAGATATTTTAACCCAGCCACCGAGGTATGGTTTTTTGCGGGGTTTGGGGGGAGGCCAGCCTCCGGTTGCCAGGCCTCGATACCAAAAGGCGTGGTGTCTACTCAAGCGAATACACGGGGTCAACCCGGTTATTGCATCGCAAGCACCGACGGCGCTCCTCCAGGACTTTGAGCAACAAGGACGCGAGGTGATATTACGCCCTCCAGTTTGGGGAACGAAGTCTTTTGATGTTGGACTCGAGGAACAGTCATCTTATAGCTTGAACTCGAATGATAATTTTTTTTTTTTGCGCCTTAGAACCTTACACACACACACACACACACACACACACACACACACACACACACACACACACACACACACACTCATGGACGTTCGTGATTTTAAAATTGGCCCATCTATAAACTTTCTGTCAACTTTATGATTTACATATGTGTGCGTGTATATATATATATATATATATATATATATATATATATATATATATATATCTTTTTTTCTTTCAAACTATTCGCCATTTCCCGCATTAGCGAGGTAGCGTTAAGAACAGAGGACTGGGCCTTTGAGGGAATATCCTCACCTGGCCCAATTCTCTGTTCCTTCTTTTGGAAAATTGAAAAAAAAATAAAAAAAAACGAGAGGGGAGGATTTCCAGCCCCCCGCTCCCTCCCCTTTTAGTCGCCTTCTACGACACGCAGGGAATACGTGGGGGGAAGTATTCTTAATCCCCTATCCCCAGGGATATATATATATATATATATATATAGAGAGAGAGAGAGAGAGAGAGAGAGTAATCGCGTCTGAAAATATAATTCGCTATCCAGTTTCCAGCATTGAATGTGAAAAAGCAGAAAGGTACGATTATATTACGAAAGGATTATATTCCGGGAGGATTATATTCCGGGAGGATTATATTACGAGAGGATTATATTACGAGAGCATTATATTACGGGAGGATTATATGACGGGGGGATTATATTTCGGGAGAATTATATTACAGAAATCATCTGTTCCCCGAATTCGTGGTTCGTGAGTATCTTGTGCTCCTGTGTGGTGTACACACACCCCAGACTAAGGGGGCCCAAGGACACCATACCCCTAACCAGGGCCTCTGGGGGTGGTACCGGAGCTTAGTCTCCGGGGGCCCAGATCTCTGGGGGGTAGGGGGGACCCGGAAGAAAGGGGGAGGTGAAATCACAGAGATATATCGACATTCTGTGGCTGTGGGCTCCGTCTCCGTGCTGGCACCCTGTGGGTGCTGTGTGCCAACCCTTGTCCATAGACCCGGGTCAGCTCTTGGTGAAGACGATGTGTTGTGTTTCAGAGAGGGGGAGGGAGGGAGAGGCGTTACCGGACTCCTCCGTCTTGGGGCGCCTCCTTTTGGCGCGGCTCTGTCACAGTCAGTTGGTGAGACGGGGCATACATGCTGTCTCGTTAAAGAACTCTCTCTCTCTCTCTCTCTCTCTCTCTCTCTCTCTCTCTCTCTCTCTCTCTCTCTCTTCCGAAGGAGTCCCATCCTGCCCCAGCTGCTGATTGTAGCGCAGGCTTAAAGCTCCAGGAGCCCCTGGATGACAAGTGAACGCGGTCCAGGGGGCGCTGCGTAATGATCAAGGTGTTAATACACTGTTGTTTTCCCAGCTATGGTATTTCTCTTGACCTCGAGTGAGCTGTGAGCTGCCACGCTGGGAAATCCCCTCTCTAAATTTTGAAACTTTATGAGAGGCAGTTGTGGCCAGGCGAGACCTGCATCTCACGAGAAAAGACGTGGCAGAATGCGGAGGAACACAAGTTTTGAGTTGCCTCTGTGTGTGTGTGTGTGTGTGTGTGTGTGTGTGTGTGTGAGCGGATTTTCGTTTTTCGTCAGAAAGTGTTGATCGAAGAAAGAGAGAAAGGTGAACGGGGGAAAGAAAAAAAAGAAAACTCCGTTGGGGACAGGATAGGAACCTGGGGGACGCCACTGCTCGCTGAGGGGAAGAGATTAATCCATCAACAGTCGTGGAGATGTACTGGCCGGAGGTGAGCGGGGCGGGGCGGGAAAGAACCCAGCGAAGGGAAGAATGTCAGGCGAAGGGGAGGAGGCTGCAGCAGAAGACCACACCGTGATGCCCCTCCGCCAGAAGGCATGCAGATGTCAGGTGTCAACGAGAATAGGGTTCCCCCAGAGTCTCTCAGAGAGAGAGAGAGAGAGAGAGAGAGAGAGAGAGAGAGAGAGAGAGAGAGAGAGAGAGTGTGTGATGGCTCGACCTCAGTAACGGTGGAAGGAGGAGGACATTACTGGTGGTTCTCGCTTTTGCCACGTCCATAGTGAAGACTTGTGGGGAGGGAGGGAGGAGTTTTGGATGGATTGAGAGATGCTGAAGGATAGTGTTGAGGAAAGAGTCGAAGATTGCCGGAGATATTCGAAGTCGTGAGGGTATTTGGGAAGGGTTCGAATACTCGTGTATGTCTGGAGGGGTGTGTGTATATATGTATAGGCTGTATCAACGTACTCTTGCTGGACGAAGAAAAAAGGGGGATGTTTATAGACGCAGACGAAAGACTGGAAGCAACACTATGGCTGTTTGAAGACGAACGAAATCTGTGGCTTAAAAGTAGCTACTTTGACCGACGCATGTGACCCTGGCGAAGCTGGCTTTGAGTGGGAGGGAGAGAGGGGGAGGGTTTTAACTCCCCCTTTGTTGTGAGTGAGAGAAGGATTGAACACCCCCACAGTATCTGTGTCCTCTCTCTCTCTCTCTCTCTCTCTCTTCTATCTCTCTCTCTCTCTCTCTCTCTCTCTCTCTCTCTCTCAGCCGTAAAATGCCATAGCGACGCCCTCCCTCGGGGTTTTGTATGTTGTGCAAGGCCCTGATGGATGATGGGCTTATGTCGCTCAAAGAGAGAGAGAGAGAGCGAGAGAGCCTCTCCCCCTCCCTCTCCATCTCTCTCTCTCTCTCTCCCTTGCCTTTCACAGCAGAAGGTCAGAGGGCAGTTAGCTTAGGGAGACGTTGTGGACCAGGTCTACATCATTAAAGTCGACACTCTACTACAACCCGGGCCTAAAACATCACTCTGGCCTGTGTGGTCCGCCAGCTTGGCCATGGGGGCCCCAGCGAGAGGGGGGTCTTCTACCCCCTCAGGCCACGTCTCGTCCAGCATTGCTACTCACTGACGAAGGACGATGTTTGTAAATGATAAACTATTATCTTTTTTACAAGTATTTCGTAAAAAAAACAATAGTTTATTGTTTACAAATCTTATGCTGAAGAAGTGTAAGGTTTGTAAATGATGTAGTTTTTTTTCCTTTTTTTTTACAAGGACTTCCTGCTCAGAGCTTCGTAAAATGAACAAACTTTGATATTTTTACTTTTGTCTTTTTTTTTTTTTTTTTTTTTGCAAGTTGCTCATATCCCTAAAGTCACCGTAGAGGCATTAGAATTGTACACAAGATGAATGATTTACAAGTCCTGTGTTCCTCATGGGTGATGATGGTGGTTCGAAGATCCTGGGATGTCCACGACTACATCACGGACCACCATTTCTTTCGGGGGGTCCGTGTTGAATGGTCGTGAGGGAGAGAGAGAGAGACCCCACACACACACACACCACTCGTGGGAGACTGGTTTGGTGAGTGGGAGATCCTCCCCAACACACACACACACACACACACACACACACGTAACTCAACCAACACGTAACTTTAAAAGAGTTCCCTTACAGTGAACGCTACGGGCCTAGACTTTCCCTCGGGGCCCAAACCTCCTTCTTCAGTACCCCTCCCAATCCCAGACATGTACTTACCCACTACCATTCATCGAGTCCATCCCTAAGCAGCGATGTATATCCCTAAGCAATGCATGTACATTTGCCCGTTTGGGATCGTATGCAAATTGGAGCCGTGCCTTGTGTAAACACCCCCTGGAGGCAGGTGTGGGTTGTGGGTTCTTGATGAGGAAGCCATGTTGACAATCCCAATGTCTGCCTCGGAATTATAACCTGAATTATCGAATGGTTCAGGGAAGGCAGTAGGAGGAGGAGGCCCCCAGATGTTCTTGTACTTTCTATATTAAGTAACTGGGTCACTTGTCATATCCACACTAAACTGGAAGATTAGGGGGCCAGAGTATATATATATATATATATATATATATATATATATATATATATATATATTGGAAAAGATCACAGTTGTGCGCGTGATCAAGTAAATTCCTTTTGTATCCACGGGGGAAATGAAACGGGACAAGCTCCTAAGTGCACTTTCGTGCAATAATCACATCATCAGGGGAGACACAAGAATGGAATATAAGTCAGTTGATATACAACGAAGAGACGTAGCTACGATGCCATTTGGTGTATGTGTGTGTGTATGTATTATATATATATATATATATATATATATATATATATATATATATATATATATATATGCTATTATGTTTACCGTAGGAATCTTATGCCGTAGGTACTGGGGTAAGGGAGGTCATATTTTTGGCCAGAATATGGTTGAATTAGATGTACAAATGTGTACGTTCCTATTTCGTGTGCGTATTGCGTCTGTGTAACGACATTGTAAGACGCACATTTGAGCTTCAGTCAGTGAAACGTAGACGCGTGTGAAGCGACGCATTCCGAAGAGAAAAGCAGAAAGACGAGAGTGATTGCAGTATGATTGAAGAACACTCGATCGATGTCTCTGGAAAGGAGGGTAGATAAGAAGTCTTCACGCGAAGCATAGCCGCCTCTCGATAAAGAAAACGGGGTGAGGGTTCATTACGAGGGGTCTCTGCTCTAGTCTGACCAGACCAGAATCAGGAGCTAGGGGTACAGGTCTGGTCTCCACGTCACCCACAGACCCAGGAGATGGTCTCCACGTCATCCAGAGACCCAGGAGATGGTCTCCACGTCATCCAGAGGCCCAGGAGATGGTCTCCACGTCATCCAGAGACCCAGGAGATGGTCTCCACGTCATCCAGAGACCCAGGAGATGGTCTCCACGTCATCCAGAGACCCAGGAGATGATGGAGACCAAGTCTCGGGTGATGATCTACCATCCTTAAAGCCTTTTCGTGGGCGAGGATGTCGGAGGGTGTGGAGGGTAAGCAGGAGTGGAGGGAGGGAGGGTAGTGCCGCAGATGGAGGGAGGTGGAGGGTTCCGTATGTGGCGCGGGAGGGAGGCGTCCGCCAGCACTCGCCTTCAGGTAGCTCCTCTCCCGCGCCACTGCCAGCCGTGCACATCATGATGCAGCCGACCGTGTATGGTGTCCCTCCCTCCCACACACACACACACCTTCCCCCATCATCTCAATGACGGGTGATTAACGCCACGCGCTGGGGAGCCACGGGGCTTTATCCCTTAATGTCGTCAGCAGCTGGGGCCAAGGGTCGTCAGCAGCTGGGGCCAAGGGTCGTCAGCAGCTGGGGCCAAGGGTCGTCAGCAGCTGAGGTCAAGGGTCGTCAGCAGCTGAGGTCAAGGGTCGTCAGCAGCTGAGGTCAAGGGTCGTCAGCAGCTGAGGTCAAGGGTCGTCAGCAGCTGAGGTCAAGGATCGTCAGCAGCTGAGGTCAAGGGTCGTCAGCAGCTGAGGTCAAGGGTCGTCAGCAGCTGTGGTCAAGGGTCGTCAGCAGCTGAGGTCAAGGGTCGTCAGCAGCTGAGGTCAAGGGTCGTCAGCAGCTGAGGTCAAGGGTCGTCAGCAGCTGAGGTCAAGGGTCGTCAGCAGCTGAGGTCAAGGGTCGTCAGTAGCTGGGGCCAAGGGTCGTTAGCAGCTGAGGTCAAGGATCGTCAGGTCGAGGATTGTCAACACCTGTAGTCAAGGGTTGTCAGGTCAATGATCGCTAGCGCCTGTGGTCAAGGATCGTCGGGTGAATGATCGTTAACAGTTGTGGTCAAGGATCGTCGGGTCAATGATCGTTAACAGTTGTGGTCAAGGGTCGTCAGGTCAGTGATCGTTAGCAGCTGTAGCCAAGGCTGTACGCCTGTTCTTTCCACAGAGAGTGAAGGTTGGTGGGGGGTGGTTGCCATTCATTAACTACCGACGGTGGTTATCGCCAGCACTAACTGTCCAGAGTCTAGGCCCTCGTAACAGACGCCAGAAGGACTTAACTACCTTATCCGTATGGCTAGCACAAGACCTCTGGGTCCCCTCCTCAAACAACCATTACCCTTCCCTGACCATCTCTGATCATCTACCCGCGCATATGACCTCTTTGTCTAACCACCTAATCACCTCTCGGCGTCTTTTAAGGACGATTATCCCAGCAAACAGCAGCGACTTACGTCGTAAAGAAGCAGGTATTATTATTTCTTCTTCGGCACTGTCTTGCCTCAAGAGGCCGATTGGGTCGATCTGTGTTGTTTTGCCAGCCTTCGTAAACGAGATATCGACCATATTGATCGTAATTAGATTTTTCTGTCATACAGCCGTTGGTGGGGGGGTAGGGAGGTTTGTCTGGGGGGGGGTGGCTATTCTGCCTTGTTGAGTGGGGGGTGGGGGTAGTGTGTCTGTGTGGCATTTCATTATAGATTTTCCTTCGTTCTTCTACATTTTCTTTCCGAGGTAATTCCTTTTATATATATATATATTTTTACTCCTTCGTTTTCTAATTCTTTTGGGGGGGTTGTATTTTTTTTAGTGTTGTGAGTTGTCCCGAGTTTTTGAAAGTTAATTTCGTACGTGTGTTTGTGTGTGTGTGGCTGTGTGTGTGTGTGTGCGCGCGTGTGTGTGTGGGTGTGTATGTGTGTGTATATGTGTGTGTGTGTGAGTGTGTGTATGTGTGTGTGTATGTGTGTGTGTGTGTGTGTGTTGTGGTCGACTGTGGAGGGTAATTAGTGTGTTTCGTCAGACAATTATGACAGAAAACTGGAGAGAATTACCTTCTTAGCTCTTATAGACATAACTGAATAATTTCCTTGTGATTGACAGCTGAGGGAAAAAATGGAAATTTCTGTACAGCTTGTGTTCGTTATCACGTAAAAATCTCTCTCTCTCTCTCTCTCTCTCTCTCTCTCTCTCTCTCTCTCTCTCTCTCTCTCTCTCTCTCTCTCTCTCCTAGATTATACTTCTTAGGCACCCCCGACCACCCCCCCCCACCACCCCATCAACCCCCTTTTACTACTAACCAACCAAACCCCGCCCCCGACCTCCTTACTACCCCCTCCACCATCTTACGGAGGCTCGTGTTTCATTCTTCCTTCCCCCACCCCACCCCCTTCTCTCTCTCTCTCTCTCTCTCTCTCTCTCTCTCTCTCTCTCTCTCTCTCTCTCTCTCTCTCTCTCTCTCTCCATCATCCGGGCTTGGCCCATTCATCCCTTGCCTCCTCATCTTTTCATCTCCCCACACTTCACTTAAATTTGACATCAAATGGCACTCACTCCGTCACGCGCGCGCGCGCACACACACACACACGCACACACACGGTGATAGCCCTCCCCATCTTTCCAGTCAGCTTCCTGGAAGGCGAAATATGTATTCCCTTTTTTCATATATGTTGTATGGAATATGAGCGCTACTGGCGCGCGCGCGCGCGCGTGTGTTGTGTGTGTGTGTGTGTGCGTGCTTCTTGGAAAGAGAGCGGAAGAAATGGGGCAGAAACCTTCTTTGAAAGCCCTTCGTGCTCTCTGAATTCTTCGGCAGGAGGTTCATCTCCCTCGCGTTCCAGTCCATTTCTCTTTCTCTCTTCTCTCCTCCATGTCTCATCTCACGGACCCCGTGGAGGATCTACTCTTATGACTTATTATCCTTAAGTATGACGGTAGCTTTCTTGGTACATTCTGTGTTACCGACGCTTAAGACAGCTGCAATTTGCAGTCAAAACGTCCTTCTCTTCGCTCAAGAACCCAGCTCAACATTCGTATCATTTCCAGCACTCGCACCAGGCCAGCCAAGCCTCAACCAAATACAGCTGGATACAGCATCATCTTAACCTGAGTTTTTTTACAGTTTTTTTCGTCGTTTTCATCTTCGGGAGCAATTGAGCCATTTCTCTTCCAGACCCGCCTCCTGCACTGGACCGTCGCTCCACCAGCGCTTGTATATTTTCTTTCATTTCACACTCGCCTGGACCTACTGTCACCCATCCATGCCCTCCTGCTGGAGAGCCATGTCTTCACCCGACGTCATTTGCGGTCGAGCTTGACCCAGTTTACTGGGTTCGGGGCCAACGAGTTGCCAGACCTCGGGTTCAACCAGTTTTCAGACTCGGGGTTAGCCAGTTTCCAGGGGGTTGGGGGCGGACGGGTTTCCAGAACTCGAGGTTTCCCAGTTTCCACGGTTCAGGTTCAGTCAGTTTCCAGGACTCGGGTTCAGTCAGTTTCCAGGACTCGGGTTCAGCCAGTTTCCAGGACTCGGGTTCAGCCAGTTTCCAGGACTCTGGTTCAGCCAGATTCCAGGACTCTGGTTCAGCCAGTTTCCAGGACTCTGGTTCAGCCAGTTTCCAGGACTCTGGTTCAGCCAGTTTCCAGGACTCTGGTTCAGCCAGTTTCCAGGACTCTGGTTCAGCCAGTTTCCAGGACTCTGGTTCAGCCAGTTTCCAGGACTCTGGTTCAGCCAGTTTCCAGGACTCTGGTTCAGCCAGTTTCCAGGACTCTGGTTCAGCCAGATTCCAGGACTCTGGTTCAGCCAGTTTCCAGGACTCTGGTTCAGCCAGTTTCCAGGACTCTGGTTCAGTCAGTTTCCAGGACTCTGGTTCAGCCAGTTTCCAGGACTCTGGTTCAGCCAGTTTCCAGGACTCTGGTTCAGCCAGTTTCCAGGACTCTGGTTCAGCCAGTTTCCAGGACTCTGGTTCAGCCAGTTTCCAGGACTCTGGTTCAGCCAGTTTCCAGGACTCTGGTTCAGCCAGTTTCCAGGACTCGGGTTCAGCCAGTTTCCAGGACTCTGGTTCAGCCAGATTCCAGGACTCTGGTTCAGTCGGTTTCCAGGACTCTGGTTCAGTCAGTTTCCAGGGCTTTGGGCGAACGAGTTTCCAGGGTTCGTTTCAGCCAGCTTCCAGGCTGTGGCTCAGACACTTTCCAGGATTGTGATGTGCGAGTTTTCGTCACTCTGGTTTGGCTAGGTTCCAGAGGTTGTGTTTTTCCAGTTTCCAGGCTTGGGTTTAGCCAGTTGCCACTACTTGTGGTGTGCGAGTTTCCAAATCCTGGGCTCAACCAGTTTCCAGGGCAAAGGGCGAGCAAGTTTCTAGGGCTTGGATTCAGCCTCTCCAGATTTTGGCTCTGCCAGATTCCAGAAGCTCTAGTGCTTCCAGTTTCCAGGGTTGAGGTCCAGCCATTATCCTGGACTTTGATCCAGTTTTAAGGTCTTGAGAGCACAGAGATTCCAGGGGTCTGGACCACTGTGTGCCCAGGGCTCGGAACCAACGCGCCAACATTCCGTTTGTCCTTGTTATGGAAATGGCTTTTATGAGACGTGGAAGGATCATATTATTATTTATATAGACAAGGGTCCTAGGGTCGGAAGGTTATATATATATATATATATATATATATATATATATATATATATATATATATATACATAGGGGTCGACGTGCTGCCAGTTGAACTTTACCAGGGCATGTGAAGCGTCTAGGGTAAACCATGGAAAGGTCTGTATACGGGCCTAGTTGTGGATGGGGAGCTGTGGTTTCGATGCATTACACACGGCAGCTAGAGAATGGATGTGAGTGGATATGGGCTTCCTTCGTCTGTGTTTGGTGCTACGTCGCTAACGCGGGAAACGGTGATCAAGTAGAGAGAGAGAGAGAGAGAGAGAGAGAGAGAGAGAGAGAGAGAGAGAGAGATGAACAACCCTTCCATTACTTTGAGTAATATACATTCCTCTTTTGTAAAGTAAATATTTCTTAAAGAAGTAACATTTCCTGTACGCGTCTCTCTCTCTGTATCTTCTTCCGAGTCTTCAAGTGAAACATTTCCAGTCTCGCATCAGCTTAAGAACTTACTAATACACTTAACCCCCCAGCCAGGCCCTGATTAACGCTTGTACAGTCGTCTTGTTCAAGCAATTACCGGACAAGGTTGTTAGTGTCTTCGTTTCATGCCTGTTAAGTCTTCACCCAAGACCTCGTTAAGCCTCCAAAGAAGTTACCATCTTATCAACTTCAGATCTTAATCAGTAAACTGTGTTTAGCGCTGGCTCAGCGAAAATATGTATAGAGGTGTTAACGAGTGTACTACTTTTGTGTTTAATTACCCATCCTGTCAATATCGTGGCTGTCAGTTTACGTATCCTGTCTCGTTTTCGTAGTGCAATGGCGATTGGGTAAAGTGGTCTCAAACGACCAGTTTTAGTGCCCTAACTCGTCGCTTCTTTCATACCTTGTTGGCCACTTCCATGTTGTACCCCAGTTGGGACCTGGCCAATGCGCAATCGCCTCTCGACTGAATGTTTATCTGTCCGTCCGGCCAAGAGAAAGAGAGAGAGAGAGAGAGAGAGAGAGAGAGAGAGAGAGAGAGAGAGAGAGAGAGAGAGTAGTGTCTGGATGGTCACACAAAGGTGGGGGCGCGCGCGGGGAGGCGCGTGTGTGAGAACTCTTCGTGTTCTTCAGTATGTAGGTACGACAGTTGCCTTGCTTTGCCCAAGGGCTTCCTTCTTCGCCAGGTGACGCTAGTTACTAGGGGGTTCTCTCTCTCTCTGTAGCTGGTTGACCTGGCCTGCCATTCCTAGTCCTTGGTGGGGGGGGGGGCTATGGATACGCCCCAAAAAAGAAAAAGAAGAGAAAAAGAACTCCTTGGTTCGTCGCCACACGACGTCCCCCACCCACACTACTGCTGGTGGTGGTGTCGTTGTGAAATCCAATATTGTATATACCTGGGACAGAGGGCGTCTGTGATGGGGTTCATGTGACCTATTGGTAATGCCTGTGATATTCGCCCTTAGCCTTCATGACCACTAGGGTCAACCCAGGTCCCCATTAATGTCAATTTAAATGGTATTTTAAACGTCTTTTTTTTTTAATATTATAAACGTGCTCTCGTCTCTGTTAGCCTTTGTATGTTGGTTTGGCCTTGTCTGTGGTTTCACAGCTTCGGAATTCACTTGTTTTGAAGAAAATGAGAAAAAAAAAAAGCAAATTTTTGTGTCTTCGATGGTATGGTGGAGTTGACATGTCGTCCAGAAGTGCTGCTCCGGGTGGGATATTCTTCCTAATTTGAATATTCACGACAGACCCCGGGCCTCCTCCCTGTGTTTAACGAACTGGGTACAGAGTAGATGATGATAGATAGATGGACATTAAGGGTTAATAGCAGTTGATTAGGCGTGTAGCGCGATTGTAGATAGATGCCACGTTGATCCTGGAGTAAGATTGGATCGCTTTCCAATCCCTTAAATTTCTGGATAAAAATCTTTTTTTTTTTGTCTTTAAACTGTTGGTGGAGTTTTTAAGTTTAGGATAAATATTTATTTGTTTTAGTTTCATTTATCAGGCATGATCGGCCCGTGTTAGTGATAACGAAGATTGGGGTAATTGACCAATCCATCTGCCCACCACAGTCCCTGCCCACCACAGTCCCTGCCCACCACAGTCCCTGCCCACCACAGTCCCTGCCCACCACAGTCCCTGCCCACCACAGTCCCTGCCCACCACAGTCCCTGCCCACCACAGTCCCTGCCCACCACAGTCCCTGCCCACCACAGTCCCTGCCCACCACAGTTCCTGCCCACCACAGTTGTGGGAAATCAAGAACCAGACACGCCAATGAGTTTGAACGACCAGTTACCATCGTTCCCAAGTTGACCCATCGTTAACCTCAGGTCGTAATGGTAAATGACCTCGTTCCTTGGTGGTGTTAAACGACCGCCAACCGCCACTCAACTCTAAGCTCAACGAACGTCCCTCGTTGGTCAACGTTGAAGCAAGCGACCACCCCCCACCCCGTTTTCCAACCGCCCGTCTTCATGAGGCAGCCAGGTAGTTAAACGAACGTGCGCGAACGACTCGCATGGTGGAGGCGAACGGCGGCAGAAAGGGGTCGTTAGCAGTAGTGGCTGTCGAGAACAATTGAACGTCACCTTGAGGGAGGGAGAGGAGGGGAGGAATGGGCCCATTAAGGCAGAGAGAGAGAGAGGAGGGTGAGTTAAGGGGGTAAGGGGGGGTGGGGTAGTAGTATAGGCGGCCTCATTAACGCTGACTAGTGATGGATCGTCGCCCCCCCCCCCCCCACCCTACACCCACTTACACACCCCCCCCATATAATGCCTACCTTACCCCTTACCCCCCCTTCAACATCCTACCCACCCATATTATTATTATTACTAATTCGTTTTCTTCGTCTGTATTATCATTATTATTAGTAGTAGTATCATCATTACTACCATTATTACTACTACTACTATTTCTACTATTACTAATACCACTGATGCTACTGCAGTTATCATTATCTTTATTATTTATCAATGATATTGAGTTGACTGACATAGAATTAATGATTTATCGACTCTGGCATTAACTGTATTCATTTTCACGGCGTCACGTAAACATATGTTTACCTTCACACATCCCGGAGTGTGTGGGGAAGTAAGTATAAGAATCTGAACATGTCTGGAGGTTTGGGTTTTGATATTGACGTGAGAGACGGATCACTGAGCTTTATTAGGATCCAATGCTTTGTTGCCGTTTGAATTCCTTTGTATAGAGTGTGTCGTGTGGTAACACACCTGGACACCTTCAGTGTCGGGTTAAAACTAAGCCAACACCTACCCACTTACCCACCCACCTACTTACCTACCTACTTACCCACCTACCCACCTACTCGTCCACCCACCCAGACACTCTAGATGTGAAGAGAGAAACTATAAAGACAGAAGAAGGAACTTGCAATGTGAACACTTGGATCCATATGGCAGAGCTGAATGAGTGTGCACACATGATGGACGACCGCAGGATCCTTTAGACAAGTCCTAGGGGAAAGAAGGACTTTCGAACATTGGTCTTAGAATGATAGTCAAGCGCTGCTGAAGAAGCTAAGCTTCAAAAAAATCTAACCCAAAATCTTTGTAGGAGGTTCGAAGAAAGACCCCAAGCCATGATGATGGTGTTAGACACTACGTCAGTAGGAATTAAGTGTGTTGGAGTGATTCATATTCGTAGTTGGGTCGGCTGGAGAGCTCCCCACGTCTATGAGGGTGTGTGTGTGTGTGTGTGGGATGTGGTGCCACGTCGTTTGGAGAGGTGAGGAGGGAGGGTGGTGTTGGTTGGTTGGTTAATGCGGTGAGACTTCATCGTCAGCAGCGTCAGAAGATGACGCACCGGTGGGCCCGGCCAGTTCAAGACCAGGAGGGCAGTTTAGACTGGCAGAATCATAATGAGGAGGAGGGAGGAGGAGGGAGGTCGTTCGTGCATTATCAGTGCGTTGGGTGAGGGAGAGAGGGAGGGACGCACCAGTGGTAGGACTGCCCTGTGTCCTGCTTAATGTTCCAGAAGGCTGTGTTTGGTGTGGGCCCCCGCCAGTTGAACTCTGGTGTTCAGTGTCAGGCTCGAGCAACACTTGGTCGAAGAGGACGTCATTAAACCTGTAGTGATGGACACACACATACACACACACACACAGATTATATATATATATATATATATATATATATATATATATATATATATATATATATATATATATATATATATATATATTCATTCATGTGTGGCGGGGTGGCGACGGGAATGGATGAAGGCAGCAAGTATGAATATGTACATGTGTATGTATGTATATGTCTATGTATGTATACGTTGAGATGTATAGGTATGTATATTTGCGTGTGTGGACGTGTATGTATATACATGTGTATGTGGGTGGGTTGGGCCATTCTTTCGTCTGTTTCCTTGCGCTACCTCGCTAACGCGGGATGACGTCGTCAATTGCCCATGGTCGTTATAAAAACGAGGTAGTTTGAGAGGTCAAGTTCCAGTACGGAGAGGAAACTACGACAGGAGGTGGAGATGAGAGAGAGAGAGAGAGAGAGAGAGAGAGAGGAGAGAGAGAGAGAGAGACTCCCCATTGGCGCCCACACCCTACATTCACTGGCCCTCACACCTGTCCCTCGTACACCTGACTTACAACAGCTTTAACACTGTGCTCAGTTTTACGTTTCTGCACACCCACACATACACACACCTGCCAGTCACACTCTTCCTCCTCCTCCTCATTTGCCAGTCACTCCTCCTCACACACCTGCCAGTCTCACTCCTCCTCCTCACACACCTGCCAGTCTCACTCCTCCTCCTCACACACCTGCCAGTCTCACTCCTCCTCCTCACACACCTGCCAGTCTCACTCCTCCTCCTCACACACCTGCCAGTCTCACTCCTCCTCCTCACACACCTGCCAGTCTCGCTCCTCCTCCTCACACAGCTGCCAGTCTCGCTCCTCCTCCTCACACAGCTGCCAGTCTCGCTCCTCCTCCTCACACAGCTGCCAGTCTCGCTCCTCCTCCTCACACAGCTGCCAGTCTCGCTCCTCCTCCTCACACAGCTGCCAGTCTCGCTCCTCCTCCTCACACAGCTGCCAGTCTCGCTCCTCCTCCTCACACAGCTGCCAGTCTCGCTCCTCCTCCTCACACAGCTGCCAGTCTCGCTCCTCCTCCTCACACAGCTGCCAGTCTCGCTCCTCCTCCTCACACAGCTGCCAGTCTCGCTCCTCCTCCTCACACAGCTGCCAGTCTCGCTCCTCCTCCTCACACAGCTGCCAGTCTCGCTCCTCCTCCTCACACAGCTGCCAGTCTCGCTCCTCCTCCTCACACAGCTGCCAGTCTCGCTCCTCCTCCTCACACAGCTGCCAGTCTCGCTCCTCCTCCTCACACAGCTGCCAGTCTCGCTCCTCCTCCTCACACAGCTGCCAGTCTCGCTCCTCCTCCTCACACAGCTGCCAGTCTCGCTCCTCCTCCTCACACACCTGCCAGTCTCGCTCCTCCTCCTCACACACCTGCCAGTCACTCTCCTCCTCCTCACACACCTGCCAGTCTCACACCTCCTCAGTACATCACCACCACCATGATAACATCTCTCTACTCTGCATATTTGACCTGTGACGTGACGTGAGGCATTGGTCGACGGTGGGTAAGCAGCGCGACCCTAGACACAACGCCAGTAGAACTGGTCGACCAGGCGAGGCCCCCCGGAGTCTGGTAGGCCCCCGGAGTCTGGTAGGGGCTATGGAATGACATCACCCACATGGGAACTGATTCCAGGATCATGGAGTAGATTTCGAGAGGCGCCTGCACTCCCGCTAGTGTTGCCACAAGTGCAGGCGATGCGTGAGGCTTTTTGGGGATGTGAATGCTCTCCTGTATTGAGTGAAGGTAGGGAGGGGGCAAGTGGAGTAAGCAGAGGTTCGAGTAAGAAAGCGGTTCTGGCAACGATAAAGACAGAAGGTAAGGTGTCAGTGTGAATGTGGAAGGCGTGGAGGGCTGTTGCTCGCAGAGGGATGGTGGAGATGTGGTGTGGAGTTCAACCAAGAGGGACAGAATTGGAATCCTTAAGATTACCTCTTGTGTAATTACCCACTTGCACCGTACGAGGAGGGAGTTCTACACTCCTAAACGTTCTTTACCGTCGTACAACGTTGTAAACTTTTGTGTAATGACGTCTTCATTCATAGTGTCATACATTCAACTCTTGCCTCATTCCATTCGCGCACTGCTCAAAACACAATGAAAGCATTTATGCACGTATTTTCTAAGTATTTTTCTTTTTCCCCATAATTTCATGTAATGGCCTTTGGCTGTCGTGTCCTTACCATTTTTACGCAGACTTGTTCTGATTCTACATAGTCCAATCGTTTGGAGGACAAACCTCACTCTTTGAATATATCTTTCGTAATTCTGGTACAGCATTTCTTTCCCTTCCTCTGGACCTTCTCTATCAATTCTTTGTTGTTGTTTTTTGAAGTGTCTGTGACCAGAGACTTGAGTCACATATTCTTGGTTTGGCCTTAAAATGTCTTGTGTATAATTCTTTTAACCTTCGTGTATACCCTTGTACGTAGACGTGTGTTGCTGATGGTAGGCTGATGTCTCGACATGGTGCGTCCAGGGGCTCCTCACACACACACACACACACACACACAAACGCAGTCCTCCCAGATCTCTCTCTCTCTCTCTCTCTCTCTCTCTCTCTCTCTCTCTCTCTCTCTCTCTCTCTCTCTCTCATTCGTTGAAGTCATGAGAAATTTCAACGCCTGACCTCTTTTTTTCCTTGAATACATCTGGGGCTGGTTGTCGCCACGTTTCACCTCCTTCACTGTAAGTTTTAATGAAATTTTTCACCACAATGTGTGTGTGTGAGAGAGAGAGAGAGAGAGAGAGAGAGAGAGAGAGAGAGAGAGAGAGAGAGAGAGAGGAAAAAGAGAGTTTTGTGTGTGTGTGTGTGAGAGAGAGAGAGAGAGAGAGAGAGAGAGAGAGAGAGAGAGAGGAAAAAGAGAGAGTTTTGTGTGTGTGTGTGTGTGTGTGTGTGTGTGTGTGAGAGAGAGAGAGAGAGAGAGAGAGAGAGGAAAAAGAGAGAGAGTTTTGTATGTGTGTGTGTGTGTATGTGAGAGAGAGAGAGAGGAGGGGAAGAGAGAGAGTTTTGTGTGTGTGTGTGTGTGTATGTGAGAGAGAGAGAGAGAGAGAGAGAGAGAGAGAGGAGGGGAAGAGAGAGAGTTTTGTGTGTGTGTGTGTGTGTGTGTGTGTGTGTGTGTGTGTGTGTGTGTGTGTGTGTGTGTGTGTGTGTAACAGGATCCAAGAGATGGGTATATACAGAAGGGTGCTTCTGAAACTCGTACAGCGCTTGACCGTCTGACAGTTTCCCATTCTGGGGAAACTTTGAAACGTTCGCTGGAGATGCAAGTTTCGTGAAGCAGAAGGATAAACATAGGAGTGCATTATACGTTTCCCAGGCTGGTTAAATTCTGTCTGGAAGTTTATTACAAGCCAGAAGAGGCAGCATGTATACGCCTGGGTTTCGTGGCCAGAAACAGATGTTCTGGAAGGATTGATTGGAAAAGTTTTAAGAGGCACTGGATAGCTTTTGTGGGGTAGGAAACATTCAGAGGGGCTGGAAAGCTTCGTAGGGATCTGAAAGTTTTGGAAGGGGCTGGAAAGTTTCAGAGTGGCGAGGAAGTTTCAAATGGACTGGGAAGTTTTAGGGTGGGGCGAGACAGTTTCAAAGGACCTGGATAGTTCCAGAGGGGGGGCTAGGAAGTTCCAGAGGGGGTCCAGAAAGTTCCAGAGGGTGTCCAGAAAGTTCCAGAGGGTGTCCAGAAAGTTCCAGAGGGTGTCCAGAAAGTTCCAGAGGGTGTCCAGAAAGTTCCAGAGGGTGTCCAGAAAGTTCCAGAGGGGGTCCAGAAAGTTCCAGAGGGGGTCTACAAAAGTTCCAGAGGGAGTCCAGAAAGTTCCAGAGGGGGTCTACAAAAGTTCCAGAGGGGTCTAGAAAGTTCCAGGGGGTCTAGAAAGTTCCAAAGGGGGGCCAGAAAGAGTCTGGAACGCCAAGGGATATGCCAAATTGTGTTGTGTTATTGTGGTTGGTCGATGTCACATTTGTGGTGACGTGTGCCACTTTAGGTTCTGGAGGTGACGCAAGTCTTGACGCGGGGGAATCCACCATGTCAACGTTTGACGGGGGGGGGAGTAGGTGGGTGTAATGATAGGGGGGGGGGCATGGTTGCTGTGGCGTTTACGGGGGGGGTGTCGTTACTCATGTCAAGCCGATGAATCAATGACTTAAAGGATGGGTGGGAGGATGAGTATACAGATAGATAGGGTTGGAGGATGAGTGAGGATACAGATAGATGGTTGTGAGTGAGTCTGTGGGGAAAGATGAGTGGAGGAAGGGGTGGATGATGATGATGATGGATGAATAGCTACACATTATCGACTGGGGTGGATGATGTTTGGATGAACAGATGCACATCATCGATAGATGGATATTTTATCTTCGAGGCGAATCTATGAAAGTCGATAATTAAATAGATGGTTCTATTCTACTAGGGGAAGAAAGAAATTGACCATCTCAGTTGATACCCAGAGTGCAGGACGAGCCATATGACACTATGTTCCACTCCATCCCACCTTTCATTCGACCCAAGATTGGCAGTTTACAAGAACCCGCTCAAAAGCCATCCGACTGTCAACTTCTGCTTGTGTGATGGACATGTATTGGTATCCACCTGTAGCGAGACGACAGCAGATGCTGTGGCATTCTCTCTCTCTCTACACACACACACAGAGTGTCACATCTCGGCGAGAGTTTACGAGCAGAGTTGAGCATTGTGTTTGGATGTAAATGGCCAGGCTCGGTGGGTGGGTCATGGAGGGACGGACCCAAGAGAAACATTATACAAATATGAAGAAAGGTGGGTCCAGGTATGGCGTTCCTCTTTTGAAGTGGTAGGAGGAGGAGGAATATTCGCCATTTTTGACTTGGTTCTCTGTGGACTAAGGATTGGTCATAGTGTGTTGACCTCCTGGTCACTTAATGAAGGGAGGACCTGACCCAGTATGTGACCCCCTGACCCAGTATGTGACACCCCCCTGCTGCTGCAGTGTTACCATGCAACAGGGACTAAAGGAATGCCCAAAAATAGTGTCACAAAGTCAGATATGAATTGTGTGAAATTTTAGATAATATTATTTGGGAATATAGACTGCTGAACTATCTAAAGGAAGCCAAATGTAACGATATTAATTCAGTTTAGTTGTGTTTACGCAAAGCTGTGTTGTTTAGTTTTAATTATGAGTTTGGCCACAAGAGGCGCTTTTTCTTCTTATTGGATCACGTATAAGGTAATTTCTTAGGAATTTTCTAGATTTTTAAATGTCTGGAAAAAAAACGATATATAATTCTTAGTAGCTATTTCATTTTCGATGTGTTTTACGTTATAGAAAGCACTTAATTAAATTGACTAATAGGGTTTGGCGTTTTATAAATTCAACAAGAGATCAGATGGAGAGGATATGCAGGAATATGAATAAGATGATGGATAGGTGAAGAGGTAGCTTTATGGTTGAGTGGATAGATGTGCAGGTGGTTGGATAGGTAATAGGAGAGGTGGATAGGTTGAGAAATGTGTGTGGTTGGGGTCATAGGGGGATGGACGGTTGATGTGAGTAGACTAAGACAAATGGATGGTTGGATGGATAGAGGATAGAGGCATGTTCCTGCCTCTAGCCCCTCTGCTTTCAGTGCTCAGTAATGGTTGCCAGAGGTTATTTGTTTCTGAACATTCATGAACTGTATTTCATTCGGCGCGCGTTATCTGTACTGGTCGCCAGCGAAAGTAAATTGAGTTCTTCTTTAATACAGTACACGGCGGTAAAGATATCCATGACCCCATATAAGTCTTGCATACTCAGCCCTGTACTCAGTTCTTGGCCACGTCTCTCTCACTATGGAGGTGCTGTAAGGGGAAATGCCGAAGCAAAGATTCATCGTAAACTGGTTTTTAAAAGTGTTTAGTGTCCTTGTTTTATGGAATGGGACTAGAAGAGAGAGGAGTGTGGTTTGGTTGTGCTTCTGTGTGTGTGTGTGTGTGGGTGGGAAAAGTGTGATATTAGTCCTGGTGTTGGTATAGAGAGAGAGAGAGACAGTTTCTTGATGAATATAAGAGACGAGACGGTGAGACAAGGTGGAGAGAGATAGTAAGATAAGGTGTGGAAGTGTTGTGGAGGTGACGACTTCAGGAGGTTAAAAGCTGTTAAATTGATTGTCTCGCGCGCTGGGTTAAAAGATGTATGTGGGAAAGAGTAATCAGAATTGCTGGAACTGATGGAGAGTAGGAGAGGTAGGTACTGAACGTTATGAGGGAAACGTCAGTGAAGAGCGGAAAAGGTATTTCAATACCTTGGAAGTACTTTTCGAATGGAGTAGTTAGGATAGATGTATCATTAAGTACACCGAGATGTAATGGCTGTGTACATGTACTTGGTTATGTCCTGTCGCAAAGATCATTTCGCCCCTGAAAAAAGAAGGGAGTGTATTTGATTATACATTTAATGACATTAACACATGAGGTACGAGTCTGGACAATGAGAGCTGAAGATGGAAAGAAGAGAGAAAATGGAAGCAGTTGGGGCTGGAACAGTGACTGGGTACATGGAATTTGATGTCTGGAAATGAGCGAATGATGGACACAGACCCCGCACAGGGGAAGATAAGAGAGAGCTTGTGACACAGCCAAGTTGTCTTGGCAACATTTGTAGAGAATGGTGGATGGAAGCGTTGACAAGAGAAGGTGGCTTTGGCCGCGTCTTGCCACAAGACAGAGGAAAACTGAGGAAGGATGGGAAGGAAAACTGAGGATAGATGGGAAGGAAAGAGGAAAACTGGGGAAGAATGGGAAGGAAAACGAGGAAAGAAGGAAAGGATGGAGTGAAGGAGACAAGCAGGAAGCACCCGAGATATGATGGAGGGTGGATGGCATATAGATCAGCTAGTGTTGGAGGTCGCTACCTCATTGGCTAGCCACAGGCCTATCACAGAGCTGCACTGCATCTCTTGACAGGTAAGAGCCGAAGTTGATGTCCAAATTTGTGCTGGGGAACACGAACTGCTGTGTGGATGTGGCCACCCTGCGTCGACCAGCAGTACAGTGTATGTGATCCAGGGAAGAGGAGGAGGAGTGTTTTGATTGAGCGGGGAATGATCGGATCCTATCGAGCTGGTGCTTAGGCCAAGTGTGGTGGTGATGTGAACTTCTGACACGTTCTCTCTCTCTCTCTCTCTCTCTCTCTCTCTCTCTCTCTCTCTCTCTCTCTCTCTCTCTCTCTCTCTCTCTGTGTGTGTGTGTGTCTATGGCATGTCTACTGCATGGAGGAGGAATGGTTTTTTTCTAAATGTATTTATTGTATTTCATGATTATGGTTCCATCTGTACTGGAGGTGATCGGAAACGTGTGTCTCTTTCCCTCAGCCTTCTGGCCCATAGGGGGGAGGGTGGAGTTTTTTCTGGCCATGGGGGAAGGGGGAGAGTTTTCTGGCCATGGGGGAGAAGGGGGGAGTTTTCTGGCCATGGGGGGCAGGGGGGAGTTTTCTGGCCATGGGGGGCGGGGGGGAGTTTTCTGGCCTTGGGGGATGGAAAAAGGTGAGGCGGGGTTCGTTGGTTGGCGACTGCGGACCATTTCTTCATATAAACGTCGACCTATGTGTGGTTTATGTGGTATTTCTTCGCTCGGAGAAGACCCCATGTACTGGGGTACAGGAAGAGGGCGTAGCTAGTGGGGGGGGGGAGAGTCTGGGGTTTCAGACCCACCGTGGGTGCTCCAGACCCACCGTGGATGCTTCAGCCCGTGGCTTCAGACCCCACCGTGGGTGCTTCAGACCCGCCGTGGTGCTGCTCCAACCCCGTGGTCTCCAGACCCCCGGGGTGTCCGACCCGTGGTGCTCCAGACCCGCCGTGGGTGCTCAGACCGCGTGGCTCAGACCCCCGTGGGTGCTCCAGACACCGCCGTGGTGCTCAGACCCACCGTGGGTGCTCCAGACCCGCCGTGGGTGCTCCAGACCCGCCGTGGGTGCTCCAGACCCGCCGTGGGTGCTCCAGACCCGCCGTGGGTGCTCCAGACCCGCCGTGGGTGCTCCAGACCCGCCGTGGGTGCTTCAGACCCGCCGTGGGTGCTTCAAACCCGCCGTGGGTGCTTCAGACCCACCATGGGTGCGGGGGCGGTGACCCGTACCCGATCTCCTACCACGGGTATACATCTATCAGCCAAAATCGTGACCCCCCCCCCCCCCCCATCCAAACACCACATGTGGCTCATCTCGAACCCGGGGACATGGGAGGCGAGCATGTGTGAGGAGGCGCACCCAGCCTCCCTCCCATACCAGTGTGACGGTTGGATTGTAGGAAGGGAATGTAAGAGTTTGTGAATCCTTGTCATATTCAGACATGCGATGCATATTTGTGTATCCTCCTCCTCCTCCTCCTCCTCCTAGTCCTCGTCCTTCTCCTTCTCGTCGTCCTCCTCGTCCTCCTCCTCCTCCTCCTCGTCCTTCTCCTCCTCGTCGTCCTCCTCGTCCTCCTCCTCCTCCTCCTTGTCTTCCTCCTCCTCCTCCCCCCCTCCTCCTCCTCCTTGTCTTCCTCCTCCTCCTCCCCCTCCTCCTCCTCCCGCCTCCGTGTCCACTGGGGTTGAGACTGGCCCGTCCCGTGTGTGGAGGTTTGGTTTGGTATTCAGCTGGGCCGCTGCGCACATGACCTGGGTCGTGGTGGGCCGCTGCGCACATGACCTGGGTCGTGGTGGGCCGCTGCGCACATGACCTGGGCCGTGGTGGGCCGCTGCGCACATGACCTGGGCCGTGGTGGGCCGTTGCGCACATGACCTGGGCCGTGGTGGGCCGCTGCGCACATGACCTGGGCCGTGGTGGGCCGCTGCGCACATGACCTGGGCCGTGGTGGGCCGCTGCGCACATGACCTGGGCCGTGGTGGGCCGCTGCGCACATGACCTGGGCCGTGGTGGGCCGCTGCGCACATGACCTGGGCCGTGGTGGGCCGCTGCGCACATGACCTGGGCCGTGGTGGGCCGCTGCGCACATGACCTGGGCCGTGGTGGGCCGCTGCGCACATGACCTGGGCCGTGGTGGGCCGCTGCGCACATGACCTGGGCCGTGGTGGGCCGCTGCGCACATGACCTGGGCCGTGGTGGGCCGCTGCGCACATGACCTGGGCCGTGGTGGGCCGCTGCGCACATGACCTGGGCCGTGGTGGACCGCTGCGCACATGACCTGGGTCGTGGTGGGCCGCTGCGCACATGACCTGGGTCGTGGTGGGGCGCTGCGCACATGACCTGGGTCGTGGTGGGCCACTGCGCACATGACCTGGGGTCGTTTGGTGTGCTGGATGAACGAACCACCTCTTCTGATCTGCCCCCTCCCCCCCTTTCTTCCCCACCTTCTTCCCGCCATTCTCTCTCTCTCTCTCTCTCTCTCTCTCTCTCTCTCTCTCTCTCTCTCTCTCTCTCTCTCTCTCTCTCTCTCACGAAGTCCTCCCCCCCCCCCATGACCTCTCTTCCTTCTCTTCGTCCTTTTTCCCTTTCCTGTCCTCCCCCCCCCCCCTCATTACACACCCTCTTGCTCTCCTTCTTTATCCTCTCCCTCACTCTCCCAACTCTCACTCCCCTCTCCCTCTCCCTCACTCTCCCAACTCTCACCCCGTCCCTCTCACTCCCCCCCCACTGGAGCTAGGGTCCGGGCACCGCGCCAACCCACACTGGACAAATACACCAAGACATCCCCTGCCTTCCACCTCCCCTGCCTTGCCTCCCCTATATTTTCCCTCCCCTGCCAATCTTCCCCAACCCTCCACTTCCCCTTGCTAGCCTTCCCAGCCCTCCACCTCCCCTGCCAATCCTCCATAACCCTCCACTTCCCCTGGCTGGCCTCCCCAACCCTCCACTTCCCCTGGCTAGCCTCCCCAACCCTCCACCTCCCCCTGCCAATCCTCCCCAACCTTCCACTTCCCCTACCAATCCTCCCCAACCCTCCACCTCCCCCTGCCAATCCTCCATAACCCTCCACTTCCCCTACCAATCCTCCCCAACCCTCCACCTCCCCCTGCCAATCCTCCATAACCCTCCACTTCCCCTGGCTAGCCTTCCCAGCCCTCCACTTCCCCTGGCTAGCCTCCCCAACCCTCCACTTCCCCTGGCTTAGCCTCCCCAACCCTCCACCTCCCCTGGCTAGCCTCCCCAACCCTCCACTTCCCCTGCCAATCCTCCATAACCCTCCACTTCCCCTGGCTAGCCTCCCCAACCCTCCACCTTCCCCTGCCAATCCTCCATAACCCTCCACTTCCCCTGGCTAGCCTCCCCAACCCTCCACTTCCCCTGGCTAGCCTCCCCAACCCTCCACTTCCCCTGGCTAGCCTCCCCAACCCTCCACCATCCCCTGCCAATCCTCCATAACCCTCCACTTCCCCTGGCTAGCCTCCCCAACCCTCCACTTCCCCTGGCTAGCCTCCCCAACCCTCCACCTTCCCCTGCCAATCCTCCATAACCCTCCACTTCCCCTGGCTAGCCTCCCCAACCCTCCACCTTCCCCTGCCAATCCTCCATAACCCTCCACTTCCCCTGGCTAGCCTCCCCAACCCTCCACCATCCCCTGCCAATCCTCCATAACCCTCCACTTCCCCTGGCTAGCCTCCCCAACCCTCCACCTTCCCCTGCCAATCCTCCATAACCCTCCACTTCCCCTGGCTAGCCTCCCCAACCCTCCACCTTCCCCTGCCAATCCTCCATAACCCTCCACTTCCCCTGGCTAGCCTCCCCAACCCTCCACTTCCCCTGGCTAGCCTCCCCAACCCTCCACCTTCCCCTGCCAATCCTCCATAACCCTCCACTTCCCCTGGCTAGCCTCCCCAACCCTCCACCATCCCCTGCCAATCCTCCATAACCCTCCACTTCCCCTGGCTAGCCTCCCCAACCCTCCACTTCCCCTGGCTAGCCTCCCCAACCCTCCACCTCCCCTGCCAATCCTCCATAACCCTCCACCTCCCCTGGCTAGCCTCCCCAACCCTCCACCATCCCCTGCCAATCCTCCCCAACCCTCCACCTTCCCCTGCCAATCCTCCATAACCCTCCACTTCCCCTGGCTAGCCTCCCCAACCCTCCACCATCCCCTGCCAATCCTCCATAACCCTCCACTTCCCCTGGCTAGCCTCCCCAACCCTCCACCTTCCCCTGCCAATCCTCCCCTACCCTCCACCATCCCCTGCCAATCCTCCATAACCCTCCACTTCCCCTGGCTAGCCTCCCCAACCCTCCACCATCCCCTGCCAATCCTCCATAACCCTCCACTTCCCCTGGCTAGCCTCCCCAACCCTCCACCATCCCCTGCCAATCCTCCATAACCCTCCACTTCCCCTGGCTAGCCTCCCCAACCCTCCACCATCCCCTGCCAATCCTCCATAACCCTCCACTTCCCCTGGCTAGCCTCCCCAACCCTCCACCTTCCCCTGCCAATCCTCCATAACCCTCCACTTCCCCTGGCTAGCCTCCCCAACCCTCCACTTCCCCTGGCTAGCCTCCCCAACCCTCCACTTCCCCTGGCTAGCCTCCCCAACCCTCCACTTCCCCTGGCTAGCCTCCCCAACCCTCCACCATCCCCTGCCAATCCTCC
This sequence comes from Panulirus ornatus, assembly GCF_036320965.1. Classification (NCBI taxonomy): domain Eukaryota; kingdom Metazoa; phylum Arthropoda; class Malacostraca; order Decapoda; family Palinuridae; genus Panulirus; species Panulirus ornatus. The sequence goes on along the minus strand of NC_092230.1, from coordinate 5,157,389 downwards.
ATAACCCTCCACTTCCCCTGGCTAGCCTCCCCAACCCTCCACCTTCCCCTGCCAATCCTCCATAACCCTCCACTTCCCCTGGCTAGCCTCCCCAACCCTCCACTTCCCCTGGCTAGCCTCCCCAACCCTCCACCATCCCCTGCCAATCCTCCCCTACCCTCCACCATCCCCTGCCAATCCTCCCCAACCCTCCACCTCCCCTGCCAATCCTCCCCAACCCTCCACCTCCCCTGGCTAGCCTCCCCAACCCTCCACCTTCCCCTGCCAATCCTCCATAACCCTCCACTTCCCCTGGCTAGCCTCCCCAACCCTCCACCATCCCCTGCCAATCCTCCCCAACCCTCCACTTCCCCTGGCTAGCCTCCCCAACCCTCCACCTCCCCTGGCTAGCCTCCCCAACCCTCCACTTCCCCTGGCTAGCCTCCCCAACCCTCCACTTCCCCTGGCTAGCCTCCCCAACCCTCCACCTCCCCTGGCTAGCCTCCCCAACCCTCCACTTCCCCTGGCTAGCCTCCCCAACCCTCCACCTCCCCTGGCTAGCCTCCCCAACCCTCCATCTCCCCTGGCTAGCCTCCCCAACCCTCCACTTCCCCTGGCTAGCCTCCCCAACCCTCCACTTCCCCTGGCTAGCCTCCCCAACCCTCCACCTCCCCTGGCTAGCCTCCCCAACCCTCCACCTCCCCTGGCTAGCCTCCCCAACCCTCCACTTCCCCTGGCTAGCCTCCCCAACCCTCCACTTCCCCTGGCTAGCCTCCCCAACCCTCCACTTCCCCTGGCTAGCCTCCCCAACCCTCCACCTCCCCTGGCTAGCCTCCCCAACCCTCCACCTCCCCTGCCAATCCTCCATAACCCTCCACTTCCCCTGGCTAGCCTCCCCAACCCTCCACTTCCCCTGGCTAGCCTCCCCAACCCTCCACTTCCCCTGGCTAGCCTCCCCAACCCTCCACCATCCCCTGCCAATCCTCCATAACCCTCCACTTCCCCTGGCTAGCCTCCCCAACCCTCCACCTCCCCTGGCTAGCCTTCCCAGTATGTAAACTGGGAGAAGATGATCGACGTGGACATGAAATATTTGAGGATATGGTCTAACTTGGACGGGTCGATCGTGGGAGGGAGGGAATGGGTTACAGAGGAGTGGACCACGCTGTGTTGGAATGGTTCGGGGGCGTGTGGAGAGGAGGAGCGATAAAAGTACTTGGTAAGAGTTGATGTCTCCTCTGTGGGGTGGGGTGGCGCCGGAAATGGATGAAGGCAGGCAAGTTGGAATATGTACCTGTGAATATTTGTATATACCTGTGTATGTATATGTTGATATATGTATATATATATATATATGTGTGTGTGTGTGTGTAATGTGTGTGGATGGGCCATTCTTCGTCTGTTTCCTTGAAATCACTCTTACGCCTCCGCCAGTATTAAATTTCGGCCCACATCATCTTCGCAAAACAGGACATGACTGTTTCTTTCTCAGGAAATTATCTTGAAGGGAAAATTGGCTCGTGGAGGAAGAAGTGAAAAAAAAAGAAAAAAAAAAAGTTTGGGGGAAAAAAAGAAGGAAACTTACAATCAATGGTTTTTAATCAAAGTCTTTTCAGGAAAGTCATATTACTTGGTGTGCTTAATCAGAGTCGAGGTATTCAGCCATTGAAAATGAGAGTGATGAATGGCGAACTTGGGTTAGACGAAAGGGGAAGAAAAAAAAGAAATTGAGAGATTCGAACGTTCAGGTCAGAAAGGTCATATTTTCATGTCTTGCACAGGCGTCTAGAAGGGTGATATTGACGTGTTGTGTCGATGGTTCGCTAGACCTTAGGTCACACAGGTCTGGAGGGTAAACATGGGGTTCGGTCTTAGTTTCCGCCTTGGTAACAATGGCTTATTAGTAACTGTTACGTCATAAGGTGTGCGCCAGCTTTGTTGAACTACCGGGTCTAGGTGCGCCTAGCTTTGTTGAACTCCAGGTTCCAGGTGCTTGTCTCCCCACTCCTGGCCTCGCCTCTCTCCCAAACCCCGCTTATCTCACCCTCTCCTCCCCTCCCTTCCCCCTTCCAGCGCCCCATCCCGGTCCCCCCCCCCCCCCAAGGCTTCATCATGGCGTCCCTCATGGGGCTCCTCCCTTCTCAGTGTCCCAGAGGCTCCCATAAGATCCCAAAAGCGCATCACCTAACTCACAGTCGCTGCCCCACTCATCGACGACCCCCCCATGTCTGGCTGGTTGTGCCCCGTGAGGGGCGCCCCGTGTGCTGCCCCCCCAGCGTGAGGAGGAAGGTTCCGCATTGACTTTAATGGCAGAGCAACGGACAGGTGGACTTTGCACGGAGAGAGAGAGAGAGAGAGAGAGAGAGAGAGAGAGAGAGAGAGAGAGAGAGAGAGAGAGAGAGAGAGGCTCACGTGTGTGAAGTGGCAAGGGATGTTCTCCGTCGCTGGTGTACTGGGGTATGAGCCTGCTGTATGGGAAGGGGGGTAGTGGCACACCACGTACACATGGTGTACTGGGGTATGAGCCTGCTCTATGGGTAGGTAGTGGCACGCCATGTACACAAGGTGTACTGGGGCAGCTTACTGTATGGGGAGGTAGTGGCAAGCCACGTACACATGGTGTACTGGGGCACCCTGCTGTATGGAGGGGTAGTGGCACACCACGTACACTTGGTGTACTAGGGCAGCTTACTGCATGGGTAGTGGCACACCACGTACACTGGTGTACTAGGGCAGCTTACTGCATGGGTAGTGGCACGCCACGTACACATGGTGTACTGGGACATCGTGCTTGCATGGGTAGTGGCACGCCACGTACACCTGGTGTACTGGGACATCGTGCTTGCATGGGTAGTGGCACGCCACGTACACATGGTGTACTGGGACATCGTGCTTGCATGGGTAGTGGCACGCCACGTACACATGGTGTACTGGGACATCGTGCTTGCATGGGTAGTGGCACGCCACGTACACCTGGTGTACTGGGACATGTGCTTGCATGGGTAGTGGCACGCCACGTACACCTGGTGTACTGGGACATCGTGCTTGCATGGGTAGTGGCACGCCACGTACACCTGGTGTACTGGGACATCGTGCTTGCATGGGTAGTGGCACGCCACGTACACCTGGTGTACTGGGACATCGTGCTTGCATGGGTAGTGGCACGCCACGTACACCTGGTGTACTGGGACATCGTGCTTGCATGGGTAGTGGCACGCCACGTACACCTGGTGTACTGGGACATCGTGCTTGCATGGGTAGTGGCACGCCACGTACACCTGGTGTACTGGGACATCGTGCTTGCATGGGTAGTGGCACGCCACGTACACCTGGTGTACTGGGACATCGTGCTTGCATGGGTAGTGGCACGCCACGTACACCTGGTGTACTGGGACATCGTGCTTGCATGGGTAGTGGCACGCCACGTACACATGGTGTACTGGGACATCGTGCTTGCATGGGTAGTGGCACGCCACGTACACATGGTGTACTGGGACATCGTGCTTGCATGGGTAGTGGCACGCCACGTACACCTGGTGTACTGGGGCATCGTGCTTGCATGGGTAGTGGCACGCCACGTACACCTGGTGTACTGGGACATCGTGCTTGCATGGGTAGTGGCACGCCACGTACACATGGTGTACTGGGACATCGTGCTTGCATGGGTAGTGGCACGCCACGTACACCTGGTGTACTGGGACATCGTGCTTGCATGGGTAGTGGCACACCACAAACACTGGATGTACTAGGGCAGCTTACTGCATGGGTAGTGGCACGCCACGTACACCTGGTGTACTGGGACATCGTGCTTGCATGGGTAGTGGCACGCCACGTACACCTGGTGTATTGGGACATCGTGCTTGCATGGGTAGTGGCACGTCACGTACACCTGGTGTACTGGGACACCGTGCTTGCATGGGTAGTGGCACGCCACGTACACCTGGTGTACTGGGGCATCGTGCTTGCATGGGTAGTGGCACGCCACGTACACCTGGTGTACTGGGACATCGTGCTTGCATGGGTAGTGGCACGCCACGTACACCTGGTGTACTGGGACATCGTGCTTGCATGGGTAGTGGCACGCCACGTACACCTGGTGTACTGGGACATCGTGCTTGCATGGGTAGTGGCACGCCACGTACACATGGTGTACTGGGACATCGTGCTTGCATGGGTAGTGGCACGCCACGTACACATGGTGTACTGGGACATCGTGCTTGCATGGGTAGTGGCACGCCACGTACACCTGGTGTACTGGGACATCGTGCTTGCATGGGTAGTGGCACGCCACGTACACCTGGTGTACTGGGACATCGTGCTTGCATGGGTAGTGGCACGCCACGTACACCTGGTGTACTGGGACATCGTGCTTGCATGGGTAGTGGCACGCCACGTACACCTGGTGTACTGGGACATCGTGCTTGCATGGGTAGTGGCACGCTTACATAGACACGTTAACAAAAATATTGTCCCGGAAGTGGCCGATGATTTTCAGAATTGTCTGTTCGACTCGTGTTTTCTCAGTAGGGTTTGGTGAGCGTTAATATGAGGATTTCCTAGTAATTATGGTACTCAAACATGATACTTATTTCCATCGAAATATGAAATTGATATTTGTTAAGGTAAATGAGAGGAAGTGTCTCAAGCAATCGTAATTCTACAATATCAAGACATCAGGCCACCAGCGTGTAGCCAGAAGCAATGGATAGTCTCAAAATCCTTCGTCCGTAGTGTCAAATTGTTTCACACAAAAATGTTAAGATAATTTTTTTTCCGCCCCGTGTGTACCTGATGGTGGAGGAAGACTGGCTATTATGCAATGTTATATTATCCTCTTGTTATGTACCGTTATCAGAGTTTACTAGTGTGTATATTTTGATATGAATGACATGGACAACACCATCCAGCCCTACATTTGCAGTCATGCAGTACTGTAGAAGCTGTATGAATGTATATTTAGAGATATTGTATACAACGGGCTAAGGTGGAAAGTCTGGTGTAATATTCTCGTGTCTTCTGGGTAATATATGCAAATATGAGAACTGTTAGGTAAGGCGGGGTATTCTGATTCATAATTTGCTTACGTGGTGTGTGGGCCTGTGTCTTATGTGGCCTGGATGCTGAAGCGCATCTCACTAGCAGGGGGCGGGGCTGTGTTGTGTTGGCTGTATGTCTGTCAGGGCTTCAGTTTGTGTGTGTATTGTGGGTCTGTCTCTGTCTGTGAGGGCTTCAGTCTGTGTGTGTATTGATATATATATATATATATATATATATATATATATATATATATATATATATATATATATATATACATATATATTCTATGAGTCCACGGGGAAAATGAAACACGAAAAGTTCCCGAATGGCGTCCTAGCTTCGTCTCTTCGATGTATATCAACTGACTCTTATATTTCTCTCTTGTGTCTCCCCTGATGATGTGCTTATTACACGAAAGTGCACTTGGGAAATTTCCGTGTTTCATTTTCCCCGTGGACTCATAGGAATATCTTGATCACGCGCAAAATTGTGATCCTTTCCGATATATATATATATATATATATATATATATATATATATATATATATATATATATATATATATATATATTATGTATGTATGTATATAAACTCAATATTGATTAGGATATTTCCACCAGGACACAAGTACCATGGATCATTACTCTCCCACAGGAGAACACTGGTCATGTGAGACGACAGTATCTTGTTTTTAAGCTTATCTTCAGTGGGAGTAAGGGCAGGTCATGACTTGGTTCCAGCCAGTGACACTGTGTGTGTGTGTGTGTGTGTGTGTGTGTGTGTGTGTGTGTGTGTGTCACTCGCTTCCCTCTTCTTTACTTCGCCTCCTTCCCTGCTGCTCCTTCCTCCTCTTTATCCCTCCCCTGCTCTGTATCGTATTTATTATTTTTTTTACTCTCCCTCGTATTTATTCTTTACTCTCCCTGTTCATCCTGGTTCCTTGTTCACATCTGCTGTTCCTCTGTCCCGTTTCATCTCGTTCTCTGTCGTTGGGTCTCTGCTGTAGCTGTTCTTCTATGTCCCTCTTTCTATGCCGCACGTTGCCTTCTCTCTCTCTCTCTCTCTCTCTCTCTCTCTCTCTCTCTCTCTCTCTCTCTCTCTCTCTCTCTCCTCTTTCCACTTCCCTTTTTGTGCCTTTATCTGCGTTTGTTATTGTTTATTCCTCTCCCTGCCTATGTTACATGGCATCTCGATCTTTCTTCCACTTCTCTTGCTTCCTCCCTCCCTCCTCCTCCTCCTCCTCCGTCTGCGTCCTTCCTCCTCCTCCTCTCCTCCTCCTCTCCTCCCCTTGCGCCTCTCACAGGGGGGAGGGGGGGAGGGGATCCCACGGGGACTGGGGGGCCTCCCCAGGTGGGACCCCCGCCTGGGAAGGCCCCGACTGGCGTGTGAGGCTCCATAATGGATGGACCGTCCCTCTTCGTTTGGCCTACTCCCTAAACTCCTCACCCATCCACTCACCCACCCACCCACTCACTCACCCACTCACCCACCCACCCACCTTCCTGGGTCCTCTCCCCCCACCGTCTCATCCCACCTTTCCCGTCTCATCCACCCCACCCATCTCCCGTCTCATCCATCCCAACTCCACCTTTCGTTTCCTCCACCCCATATCTTCTTCCTCCCGTCTCTCCACTCCACCCATCTTCCGGCTCATCCACCCCATATCCACTTTCCGTTTCATCCACCCCTAGATCCACACCTTTCGTCTCATCCATCCCCTAGATCCTCTTCCCGTCTCTCTACCTTCTTCCTCCTCCCATCTCGTCCTCCTGAGCTGTGTCACACACCCCGCCTCCTCCTCCTCCCCACGCCCTGGTTGGGGGAATGGAGGCTGCTGCTAGCTGGTGTGGGAGAGTATGGAGGGCGACAGGTTGTGGGTGGGTGTAGGGCGTCTCCGACGACACCAGCTAGCCCGGGGGAATGCCAATGAGGAGGCGTCGATCTACTTCCCAGTGCCAGCAGTGCCAAGGAGGAGGGAGGTGTATGGCAGTGACGGTGGCTCTCCCTCGCTCGTAGCCTTCACTGTTCACTGTCACAGTGGCTGGGTTTTTTTTTTTTTTCTCTTGTTCCTGTCATTTCTTCGGTATCCCTGTCCATCACACACACACACACACACTCGCCCAACATCTGAGTCCTCTCTCTCTCTCTCTCTCTCTCTCTCTCTCTCTCTCTCTCTCTCTCTCTCTCACACACACACAAACACAGACAGGTAATTAGAATTAAGTCGACCCTCTGTCATCATTGGCAGTGACCTTCAGTGGTTATAACCTGGTGGTCATGACCTGCGAGACGGATGTAACACTAGGGGAGTCGGTGGTGGAGGGGGAGCGGCGTGGGTCAGGCTGTACTGGAGGGCATGGCTCTGCCAGGAACATGGTGGTTGGAATGGGAATATCTTGGGAATTTGAGGAGGGGGGGGAACGTGGTGGTTGGAATGGGAATATTTTGGGAATATGATACTGCAGTGGGGAGGGGCGAGCGAACTGGAACGGGAACTGGAACGGGAATATCTTGGGAATAAGATACTGCAGCTCTGAGGGGAGGATGAACACATGGGTTGGGTGTAGGACCGACTGCCAAGGCCTGGATTCGAACCCTGGCTGATGACCCGTGGGCTCTCAGTAACACTACAGCCCATAAACCACTGCGGCTTTTATGTAGCAAAATAGATGGATTCTTGCGATTAGCTGTAAGCCGTAGACGTCCCTATGCCTATTGTAGCGCATGCCATGGGGGCAAAGACTCGGGTTGAAGTATTGGAAAGTGTGGAGGAAAGACTCGGGGTGAAGTATTGGAAAGTGTGGAGGAAAGACTCGGGAAGGTTTGGACGTAGCGTTGTGTACATTAGAGGATGTGTGAGGGGTTTAGTGAGGGCATCGAAGACCCAGGAGTCAACATGAGGCGGATTCCAGGTGTCGAACCCTGGCCCATCTGGTTCCCGGCCAGGGAGAGGAAGGTCGAGGATGTGTTGTGAGGCGTCAGGTGGCGAGGTGTTGGTTCCAGGTTGTCATTGTACTGCCCCAGGTGTTGTGAGGCGTCGGGTTGTGAGGTAGTGGCTCCGGGTTGTTGTTTCTCTTCTTCTCGTAGTGTCTCCAGGCCTTCGTCTCCAGTACGTCTGCCACGCCCGCGCGATGGGTCGCCACCACAGATGAGGTGGTGATCCGTACACCGTTCTGAAGGCGATGGGACTCTCCCACATCCCATCTCCACCAACGGCGTCAGCCCCTGGGACATGGGAGGAGCAATCCAAGCCTCTAATGACATGATTACCTCAATGCCCTTACGGGTATGTGAAGCAAATCGGTTGGTCGCCACACGGACTTCTCTGGTATAAGTGTGGTAGGGTTGTGGGTGTGTGTGTGGTATAGTGTGGTGGGGTTGTGGGGGGTGAGTGTGGTATAGTGTGGTGGGGTTTGTGGGGGTGTGTGTGGTATAGTGTGGTGGGGTTGTGTGGGTGTGTGTGGTATAGGTGGGAGGGAAGCTTACAACACAAGGGTTTGTTTTGGTCGTCTAGTTCATGGTGTAGCCCTGTGGTCGATATATGGTGTAGGAATATAAAAGGCCATTATGAGGACTTGGACCAGGTATATATATATATATATATATATATATATATATATATATATATATATATATATATATTTTTTTTTTTTTTTTTATACTTTGTCGCTGTCTCCCGCGTTTGCGAGGTAGCGCAAGGAAACAGACGAAAGAAATGGCCCAACCCCCCCCATACACATGTACATACACACGTCCACACACACAAATATACATACCTACACAGCTTTCCATGGTTTACCCCGGACGCTTCACATGCCTTGATTCAATCCACTGACAGCACGTCAACCCCTGTATACCACATCGCTCCAATTCACTCTATTCCTTGCCCTCCTTTCACCCTCCTGCATGTTCAGGCCCCGATCACACAAAATCTTTTTCACTCCATCTTTCCACCTCCAATTTGGTCTCCCTCTTCTCCTCGTTCCCTCCACCTCCGACACATATATCCTCTTGGTCAATCTTTCCTCACTCATTCTCTCCATGTGCCCAAACCATTTTAAAACACCCTCTTCTGCTCTCTCAACCACGCTCTTTTTATTTCCACACATCTCTCTTACCCTTACGTTACTTACTCGATCAAACCACCTCACACCACACATTGTCCTCAAACATCTCATTTCCAGCACATCCATCCTCCTGCGCACAACTCTATCCATAGCCCACGCCTCGCAACCATACAACATTGTTGAAACTACTATTCCTTCAAACATACCCATTTTTGCTTTCCGGGATAATGTTCTCGACTTCCACACATTTTTCAAGGCTCCCAAAATTTTCGCCCCCTCCCCCACCCTATGATCCACTTCCGCTTCCATGGTTCCATCCGCTGACAGATCCACTCCCAGATATCTAAAACACTTCACTTCCTCCAGTTTTTCACCATTCAAACTCACCTCCCAATTGACTTGACCCTCAACCCTACTGTACCTAATAACCTTGCTCTTATTCACATTTACTCTTAACTTTCTTCTTCCACACACTTTACCAAACTCCGTCACCAGCTTCTGCAGTTTCTCACATGAATCCGCCACCAGCGCTGTATCATCAGCGAACAACAACTGACTCACTTCCCAAGCTCTCTCATCCCCAACAGACTTCATATACCTTTTTACTGAGAATTCCATATTTTGTTGATCGTGTGGGCAGCACCGACACCACACGTTTGTGTACCATGCTACACACACGTCCACCACACTACACACACGTTCACCACACCACACATCACCACACCACACCACACCGGCCGTACACCACACTACACACACGTTCACCACACCACACCACACCAGCCGTACACCACACTACACACACGTTCACCACATCACACATCACCACACCACACCAAACGTCCACCACACCACATCAACCGTCCACCACAATACGCTAACTCTTTACCACAGTGTGCGTGCGTGCACCTCACCAGAGGCCATGCATACCAAAAAAAAATGTAACCTTACCACAGTCCTCAGAGAAGCTATATTTGGGTCACAGTGCGCCACATTATCATACACACACACACACACACTGCATGTGGGCGAGCTAGAAGCCTTAAAGTTGCCCACCTTGGAAGAGAGAAGAGTGAGGGTGACCTAGTCGCATCCCCTACGTTTTTCCAAGTGAGTTTGGTGAGGTGGATCAGTGAACAGTTCTTGGAGAGGTGTGGGGGTAGAACATCCAGAGAACAGACGGTGAACTTCAGCAAAGACGAGTTGTTAAGAAGTGTAAGTATGAGGTGGTGGATGAATGGAGTGGACCAGAGCATGGTTCATACAGACACCATACACGAATGTAAGAGAATTATGATATTAGAGAATGTTAGGAGGTCCCACGAGTGCAGGACTCCCTCACTGTACAGTACAAAGAGGTAAGTACATTACAGTACAAAGAGGTAAGTACATTCAGGTACATTGGAGAGATCTCCTTTGGAGAGGGTGGTTAGAAGGGAGGAAGAGGAAGTGGAAAGGGAGGTAAGGGATATGGTTTTTGAGATGGAAGAGAAGATGGGAAGGGTGTGCTGGTGGATGAAGCAAGTCTTTTCGAGGCAAGTGAGCGTTTCTCTCTCTCTCTCTCTCTCTCTCTCTCTCTCTCTCTCTCTCTCTCCCCCCCCCCCTCGCCACCATTGCCACAAGACTCGACCTGCTGGTCGGGATGCGCCCCACTTCTGTGCCGCTGTGGCAGTTCGTTGTTGCAGGTGTGTGTGTGTGTGTGTGTGTGTGTGTGTGTGTGTGTGTGTGTGTGTGCGCGCGTGTGCGCCCCCCCCCACTGACAACTCCCCCCCCTCCTTCCCGTCCCCCCACTACCCCCTCCCCCTCATCACCACCACCCAGTGTCAGCGAGAGAGGGACACACAGCTACTGCTGCGGGGGAGAGGGGGGGGGGGTTGTGTGGACTGGGGGAGCTGGCCTGAAGGAGGGGAGGGGGAGGGAGGGGGGGAAGGAAGGCGAGGAGGAAGTGTGGGTTATGTATTACGCCATCTCGATTCAGGGAAGGGGGAGGAGATGGGATTGAGGTGGGGTTTTTTTTGTGTGTAGTCGTAAAGGAACGTAAAGGAGGAATGGGACATGTGGGGTGTGTGGTATGGGATTGGTGAGGGAATGGAATATGTGGGGTGTATGGTATGGGACTGGTGAGGGAATGGGATATGTGGGATGTATGGCATGGTGAAGGAATGGGACATTTGGGTGTATGGTATGGGATTGATGAGGGAATGGGACACGTGTAGTGTACAGAACTGGACTGAGGGAGTGTGTGATCCAGTGAAAGTTGAACGTTATGCAAATGTATGCAGATTGCATGGGGAAGGAATGGGTCATGTAGAGATAAGAAGAAAACTGGTAATGAGTTATATGGGGGGAGACGGAGCAAGTGTGGTTTGCGTTCATTGGGTCTGTGAGGAGGCGAAAGTAAGAGAGAAAAGTCAGTAACTAGCGAAAGTTGAGTAGGAGAGGCAGTTTGAGCTGGTGACCGGAGAGAACACAAGAAGAGCCTAGGTGGCGTCAGTTACGTGGCATAAGCCCACGTTACCCTGCTGCAGAGTGGAGCGCAGCCACGAAGCTTCCAGAGCCCCAGAAGTGAGTTAGTGTTAAGAAATTCTTTTATAGGATGAGTAGTGGTGGAATGGAACTAATAAATTCAGACACCAGACTGAAGTTTGGAATGATTTGTGATAATGGAGAATGTTGAAGATATCGGGACCCACGGGTGTAAACCTCCCTCCCCGTATAGCACAGAAAGACTGTTACGAATAGGTGATCACACACACACCCTCACTCACACACACACCCTCACTCACTCACACACACACCCTCACTCACACACACACACACCCTCACTCACACACACACACACCCTCACTCACACCCTCACACACACACACACACACACACACACACCCTCACTCACACACACACCCTCACTCACACACACACCCTCACTCACACACACACCCTCACTCACACACACACCCTCACACACACACACACCCTCACACACACACACACACACCCTCACACACACACACCCTCACACACATACACACACACCCTCATCACACACACACACACCCTCACTCACACACACACCCTCACTCACACACACACCCTCACTCACACACACCCTCACACACACACACCCTCACTCACACACACCCTCACACACACACACACACACCCTCACACACACACACACCCTCACACACACACCCTCACACACACACACACACCCTCACACACACACACACACACACACACACACACACACACACACACACACACACACACACTGAGATGCATTCGAGTGTCAAGTAAAAATATCACTGTTGTTTTTGAGAAGTTCCCGTGAGAGTTTGAGCATCGTGATGAGTCGTTTTGAGCCGCTGGGTCTAGTGGAACGTTTCGTGGTGGGCTCGAGGTATTGCCAGTCTGGGTTAGATATTAACTTCTCCACTGATAAGTGATCCAGATATTAGGCTCTGGAGGGAAGGGGAAGGGGTTTTGGGACTTTTCGTGGAACTGACGTTCGTAGGGGAGAGGGGGGGATGGGGGTGGTGGGAAGGGGGTGGGTTCGTTCGTGGGGTGTAGATAAACGGGAAGTGATGGAAGTCTGGAGAGGACGAGGGGATGGGGGGGAAAAAATTAGATTGCGAGACGAGAAAAAGGGAAAGATATGGGGATTGACTTGATCTCCTCTCTCTCTCTCTCTGAAGGGGGGGGCGAGAGAGAAAGTGGGGGTTGGGGGAGAGAGGCGTGGGAGATAGTGGGGCGGAATAAAGTGGCTTGCGTGATGAAGAGAAGGAAGATGAGGATTAGAGTGGAAAGCGGGACGAACAAGATGGGATAGTAATGGGAAAAAATGATTCGATTAGGAGACTTTGATGATAAAGAGGAGGTGCTGATGATGGAGGTGAAGAGAGAAAAGAAAACCTTTGGATGATAACTAAGGAATAGCGACTGGAGGAGGAGGAAGGATGTTGATTAGGATGGTAATAAGAGATATGAAGAATAGGCCATGGATGATGAATATAGGGGATCAAGAGTGAGGGATGATAGAGGGAATGATATTAGAGCGCCAGTGTGATGGTATAGATGACGAGGCTTGGATGATGGAGAGGGATAGTTAGGGAGACTTAGAGTATAGAGTGAAGATTATAGAGGTTTGGATGATAGGAGAATGGAGGATTGGATGATAGAGGGGTGTAGGAAGGAGGGTTGGATGATAGTAGGATGTAGGAAGAAGGGTTGGATGATAGAGGGGTGTGGGAAGGAGGGTTGGATGATAGAGGGGTGTAGGAAAGAAGGGTTGGATGATAAAGGGGTGTAGGAAGGAGGGTTGGATGATAGAGGGGTGTAGGAAGGAGGGTTGGATGATAGAGGGGTGTAGGAAGGAGGGTTGGATGATAGAGGGGTGTAGGAAGGAGGGTTGGATGATAGAGGGGTGTAGGAAGGAGGGTTGGATGATAGAGGGGTGTAGGAAGGAGGGTTGGATGATAGAGGGGTGTAGGAAGGAGGGTTGGATGATAGAGGGGTGTAGGAAGGAGGGTTGGATGATAGAGGGGTGTAGGAAGGAGGGTTGGATGATAGAGGGGTGTAGGAAGGAGGGTTGGATGATAGAGGGGTGTAGGAAGGAGGGTTGGATGATAGAGGGGTGTAGGAAGGAGGGTTGGATGATAGAGGGGTGTAGGAAGGAGGGTTGGATGATAGAGGGGTGTAGGAAGGAGGGTTGGATGATAGAGGGGTGTAGGAAGGAGGGTTGGATGATAGAGGGGTGTAGGAAGGAGGGTTGGATGATAGAGGGGTGTAGGAAGGAGGGTTGGATGATAGAGGGGTGTAGGAAGGAGGGTTGGATGATAGAGGGGTGTAGGAAGGAGGGTTGGATGATAGAGGGGTGTAGGAAGGAGGGTTGGATGATAGAGGGGTGTAGGAAGGAGGGTTGGATGATAGAGGGGTGTAGGAAGGAGGGTTGGATGATAGAGGGGTGTAGGAAGGAGGGTTGGATGATAGAGGGGTGTAGGAAGGAGGGTTGGATGATAGAGGGGTGTAGGAAGGAGGGTTGGATGATAGAGGGGTGTAGGAAGGAGGGTTGGATGATAGAGGGGTGTAGGAAGGAGGGTTGGATGATAGAGGGGTGTAGGAAGGAGGGTTGGATGATAGAGGGGTGTAGGAAGGAGGGTTGGATGATAGAGGGGTGTAGGAAGGAGGGTTGGATGATAGAGGGGTGTAGGAAGGAGGGTTGGATGATAGAGGGGTGTAGGAAGGAGGGTTGGATGATAGAGGGGTGTAGGAAGGAGGGTTGGATGATAGAGGGGTGTAGGAAGGAGGGTTGGATGATAGAGGGGTGTAGGAAGGAGGGTTGGATGATAGAGGGGTGTAGGAAGGAGGGTTGGATGATAGAGGGGTGTAGGAAGGAGGGTTGGATGATAGAGGGGTGTAGGAAGGAGGGTTGGATGATAGAGGGGTGTAGGAAGGAGGGTTGGATGATAGAGGGGTGTAGGAAGGAGGGTTGGATGATAGAGGGGTGTAGGAAGGAGGGTTGGATGATAGAGGGGTGTAGGAAGGAGGGTTGGATGATAGAGGGGTGTAGGAAGGAGGGTTGGATGATAGAGGGGTGTAGGAAGGAGGGTTGGATGATAGAGGGGTGTAGGAAGGAGGGTTGGATGATAGAGGGGTGTAGGAAGGAGGGTTGGATGATAGAGGGGTGTAGGAAGGAGGGTTGGATGATAGAGGGGTGTAGGAAGGAGGGTTGGATGATAGAGGGGTGTAGGAAGGAGGGTTGGATGATAGAGGGGTGTAGGAAGGAGGGTTGGATGATAGAGGGGTGTAGGAAGGAGGGTTGGATGATAGAGGGGTGTAGGAAGGAGGGTTGGATGATAGAGGGGTGTAGGAAAGAAGGGTTGGATGATAGAGGGGTGTAGGAAGGAGGGTTGGATGATAGAGGGGTGTAGGAAGGAGGGTTGGATGATAGAGGGGTGTAGGAAGGAGGGTTGGATGATAGAGGGGTGTAGGAAGGAGGGTTGGATGATAGAGGGGTGTAGGAAGGAGGGTTGGATGATAGAGGGGTGTAGGAAGGAGGGTTGGATGATAGAGGGGTGTAGGAAGGAGGGTTGGATGATAGAGGGGTGTAGGAAGGAGGGTTGGATGATAGAGGGGTGTAGGAAGGAGGGTTGGATGATAGAGGGGTGTAGGAAGGAGGGTTGGATGATAGAGGGGTGTAGGAAGGAGGGTTGGATGATAGAGGGGTGTAGGAAGGAGGGTTGGATGATAGAGGGGTGTAGGAAGGAGGGTTGGATGATAGAGGGGTGTAGGAAGGAGGGTTGGATGATAGAGGGGTGTAGGAAGGAGGGTTGGATGATAGAGGGGTGTAGGAAGGAGGGTTGGATGATAGAGGGGTGTAGGAAGGAGGGTTGGATGATAGAGGGGTGTAGGAAGGAGGGTTGGATGATAGAGGGGTGTAGGAAGGAGGGTTGGATGATAGAGGGGTGTAGGAAGGAGGGTTGGATGATAGAGGGGTGTAGGAAGGAGGGTTGGATGATAGAGGGGTGTAGGAAGGAGGGTTGGATGATAGAGGGGTGTAGGAAGGAGGGTTGGATGATAGAGGGGTGTAGGAAGGAGGGTTGGATGATAGAGGGGTGTAGGAAGGAGGGTTGGATGATAGAGGGGTGTAGGAAGGAGGGTTGGATGATAGAGGGGTGTAGGAAGGAGGGTTGGATGATAGAGGGGTGTAGGAAGGAGGGTTGGATGATAGAGGGGTGTAGGAAGGAGGGTTGGATGATAGAGGGGTGTAGGAAGGAGGGTTGGATGATAGAGGGGTGTAGGAAGGAGGGTTGGATGATAGAGGGGTGTAGGAAGGAGGGTTGGATGATAGAGGGGTGTAGGAAGGAGGGTTGGATGATAGAGGGGTGTAGGAAGGAGGGTTGGATGATAGAGGGGTGTAGGAAGGAGGGTTGGATGATAGAGGGGTGTAGGAAGGAGGGTTGGATGATAGAGGGGTGTAGGAAGGAGGGTTGGATGATAGAGGGGTGTAGGAAGGAGGGTTGGATGATAGAGGGGTGTAGGAAGGAGGGTTGGATGATAGAGGGGTGTAGGAAGGAGGGTTGGATGATAGAGGGGTGTAGGAAAGAAGGGTTGGATGATAGAGGGGTGTAGGAAGGAGGGTTGGATGATAGAGGGGTGTAGGAAGGAGGGTTGGATGATAGAGGGGTGTAGGAAGGAGGGTTGGATGATAGAGGGGTGTAGGAAGGAGGGTTGGATGATAGAGGGGTGTAGGAAGGAGGGTTGGATGATAGAGGGGTGTAGGAAGGAGGGTTGGATGATAGAGGGGTGTAGGAAGGAGGGTTGGATGATAGAGGGGTGTAGGAAGGAGGGTTGGATGATAGAGGGGTGTAGGAAGGAGGGTTGGATGATAGAGGGGTGTAGGAAGGAGGGTTGGATGATAGAGGGGTGTAGGAAGGAGGGTTGGATGATAGAGGGGTGTAGGAAGGAGGGTTGGATGATAGAGGGGTGTAGGAAGGAGGGTTGGATGATAGAGGGGTGTAGGAAGGAGGGTTGGATGATAGAGGGGTGTAGGAAGGAGGGTTGGATGATAGAGGGGTGTAGGAAGGAGGGTTGGATGATAGAGGGGTGTAGGAAAGAAGGGTTGGATGATAGAGGGGTGTAGGAAGGAGGGTTGGATGATAGAGGGGTGTAGGAAGGAGGGTTGGATGATAGAGGGGTGTAGGAAGGAGGGTTGGATGATAGAGGGGTGTAGGAAGGAGGGTTGGATGATAGAGGGGTGTAGGAAGGAGGGTTGGATGATAGAGGGGTGTAGGAAGGAGGGTTGGATGATAGAGGGGTGTAGGAAGGAGGGTTGGATGATAGAGGGGTGTAGGAAGGAGGGTTGGATGATAGAGGGGTGTAGGAAGGAGGGTTGGATGATAGAGGGGTGTAGGAAGGAGGGTTGGATGATAGAGGGGTGTAGGAAGGAGGGTTGGATGATAGAGGGGTGTAGGAAGGAGGGTTGGATGATAGAGGGGTGTAGGAAGGAGGGTTGGATGATAGAGGGGTGTAGGAAGGAGGGTTGGATGATAGAGGGGTGTAGGAAGGAGGGTTGGATGATAGAGGGGTGTAGGAAGGAGGGTTGGATGATAGAGGGGTGTAGGAAGGAGGGTTGGATGATAGAGGGGTGTAGGAAGGAGGGTTGGATGATAGAGGGGTGTAGGAAGGAGGGTTGGATGATAGAGGGGTGTAGGAAGGAGGGTTGGATGATAGAGGGGTGTAGGAAGGAGGGTTGGATGATAGAGGGGTGTAGGAAGGAGGGTTGGATGATAGAGGGGTGTAGGAAGGAGGGTTGGATGATAGAGGGGTGTAGGAAGGAGGGTTGGATGATAGAGGGGTGTAGGAAGGAGGGTTGGATGATAGAGGGGTGTAGGAAGGAGGGTTGGATGATAGAGGGGTGTAGGAAGGAGGGTTGGATGATAGAGGGGTGTAGGAAGGAGGGTTGGATGATAGAGGGGTGTAGGAAGGAGGGTTGGATGATAGAGGGGTGTAGGAAGGAGGGTTGGATGATAGAGGGGTGTAGGAAGGAGGGTTGGATGATAGAGGGGTGTAGGAAGGAGGGTTGGATGATAGAGGGGTGTAGGAAGGAGGGTTGGATGATAGAGGGGTGTAGGAAGGAGGGTTGGATGATAGAGGGGTGTAGGAAGGAGGGTTGGATGATAGAGGGGTGTAGGAAGGAGGGTTGGATGATAGAGGGGTGTAGGAAGGAGGGTTGGATGATAGAGGGGTGTAGGAAGGAGGGTTGGATGATAGAGGGGTGTAGGAAGGAGGGTTGGATGATAGAGGGGTGTAGGAAGGAGGGTTGGATGATAGAGGGGTGTAGGAAGGAGGGTTGGATGATAGAGGGGTGTAGGAAGGAGGGTTGGATGATAGAGGGGTGTAGGAAGGAGGGTTGGATGATAGAGGGGTGTAGGAAGGAGGGTTGGATGATAGAGGGGTGTAGGAAGGAGGGTTGGATGATAGAGGGGTGTAGGAAGGAGGGTTGGATGATAGAGGGGTGTAGGAAGGAGGGTTGGATGATAGAGGGGTGTAGGAAGGAGGGTTGGATGATAGAGGGGTGTAGGAAGGAGGGTTGGATGATAGAGGGGTGTAGGAAGGAGGGTTGGATGATAGAGGGGTGTAGGAAGGAGGGTTGGATGATAGAGGGGTGTAGGAAGGAGGGTTGGATGATAGAGGGGTGTAGGAAGGAGGGTTGGATGATAGAGGGGTGTAGGAAGGAGGGTTGGATGATAGAGGGGTGTAGGAAGGAGGGTTGGATGATAGAGGGGTGTAGGAAGGAGGGTTGGATGATAGAGGGGTGTAGGAAGGAGGGTTGGATGATAGAGGGGTGTAGGAAGGAGGGTTGGATGATAGAGGGGTGTAGGAAGGAGGGTTGGATGATAGAGGGGTGTAGGAAGGAGGGTTGGATGATAGAGGGGTGTAGGAAGGAGGGTTGGATGATAGAGGGGTGTAGGAAGGAGGGTTGGATGATAGAGGGGTGTAGGAAGGAGGGTTGGATGATAGAGGGGTGTAGGAAGGAGGGTTGGATGATAGAGGGGTGTAGGAAGGAGGGTTGGATGATAGAGGGGTGTAGGAAGGAGGGTTGGATGATAGAGGGGTGTAGGAAGGAGGGTTGGATGATAGAGGGGTGTAGGAAGGAGGGTTGGATGATAGAGGGGTGTAGGAAGGAGGGTTGGATGATAGAGGGGTGTAGGAAGGAGGGTTGGATGATAGAGGGGTGTAGGAAGGAGGGTTGGATGATAGAGGGGTGTAGGAAGGAGGGTTGGATGATAGAGGGGTGTAGGAAGGAGGGTTGGATGATAGAGGGGTGTAGGAAGGAGGGTTGGATGATAGAGGGGTGTAGGAAGGAGGGTTGGATGATAGAGGGGTGTAGGAAGGAGGGTTGGATGATAGAGGGGTGTAGGAAGGAGGGAGGAGATCGTCTGAGGCCGGGAAGTTTGATAGGGAGATGTTGTGGTGGTGGTGGTTTTTTTTTCCTGTGTGTCAGCGGGAGGTTCATGGTCGGCCATGGGCCGGTCTTCGGCTCTTGGTCGACATTGCCTGCTTCTGACCCCCATCGCAGAGGAAGCCACACAGGTTCCATGTGTTCGTACATGATGAGGTAATGAAAAGCAAATGTAATTGTCGAAGATGAATAACCGATTACATTTTAAGATCAAGATTAAATCGTAGTAATCTGATGTTGATACAAAGCGTTAGGACACAAGGTGTGAAGAATTTACGCCAGTTTTCATGTTACTGTTGGCGGTGAGGGACCAGCATGAACTGACCTGGTGTACAGGTGATGTATATCAATGTCAACAATCCAGAGGAGTGATGGTGAACAAGATGACGCCGTCAATAGAGGACAAATGTCTTTTCCTTTTATTTTCCTCGAAAGGAATTTCTCCCAAGACCATTGGCTTCCCTCAGTGTGTTATTTTTTCCCTCCTCGCGTGTGGCCTATAGCTTGATTCCCATTGATTGATATAATTGAAGTCATTCCCCTCAGTTTTAAAGAGTTAATTGCTTCATTACTGTGATGAAAGGATCATTACGAAGGAGGTTGGCAAGTTGAATTGCTCGATAGATCTTCAGTCTCTGGGATCTATCTCCAGCTGTATCCCTCTTTTCTCTCGTGCCATGTTCCTTCACGTCTCTCTGTGGGAGTCTTCACGTATCGCTATCTCGTTCTTATCTCGTGTCATGTTCCTTCACGTCTCTCTCTGGCAGTCTTCTCCTATCGCTATCTCTCTCTCTCCTCTCGTGCCATGTTCTTTCACGTCTCTCTGTGGCAGTCTTCACGTATCGCTATCTCTTTCTTATCTCGTGTCATGTTCCTTCACGTCTCTCTGTGGGTCTTCTCCTATCGCTCTCTCTATGGTGTCATGCTCCTTCACGTCTTTCTGTGGGAGTCTTCACGTATCGCTATCTCTCTCTCCTCCCGTCTCATGTTCCTTCACGTCTCTCTGTGGGTCTTCTCCTATCGCTATCTCTCTTGTGTCATGCTCCTTCACGTCTCTCTGTGGGAGTCTTCACGTATCGCTATCTCTCTCTCCTCTCGTGCCATGTTCCTTCACGTCTCTCTCCACCTGGCATTCTTCATTCCATCTCATGACTTGACAATGCCGTCATTTCTCGGTCTTGTTGAAGGAAGCCTCTTTGCAGTGTTGCACCTCCTGCAGGAGTAATGAAGGGCCCTGCGAACGGCAGCCCCCTTCAGCATGACCTTGTCATCGTTGAGCGCCATGGTCTGACTGTTGACGTAAGTCAAAGGCCAAGTGTCGTACCGTCGTGCTCAAGGATCATAGCTTCGTGCTTCATATAGTATTCGCAGTCTCTTATATTCAGCAGTAACCCACGTCATCAAACCTCGACCCAGCTCGCTATTCCGTCTTACTCCTTCCTCCTCCTCCTCCTCCTCCTCTTGATTTATCTAACACCAGGTCATCATCTGCATACAGCAGCTGCGGAAACGCCCACATAGTTCTCCATGGTCGAGTATAAACGCGACAGTCACACCCCGCCCGTCCCTCGTCTCACACTGTCCACCATCCAGGGAAGTATCAGGTAGCCAAGTTGATGTCGCTATTATCATCCCACAGCTTAAATCAATTAATGATAATCGTAACAAGGCTTCAAGGGAACTTGCTAAACCCACATCTTATTAGCAGAACACATTATTAGGTTGACAAACCTCACTATGGACAGAAGTAAGATGATAAACACGGGGCCGATTGTGGCCAGATCGCCCGGGCAGGTTGTAAAACTCTACGGAGAACGCCATCGACATTTCACTAACGTTGACAGAAGAGCCGGCGGTGGAGGCGGGATGGGAACCCATGTTTCACACCGGAGTTACACGCGCGGTGTGTTTGGAATGCATAGAAACGCTGCTCTTGTCATGGAGTCTTGGGCTTGGATTGTGTTCACCACCGTGGCTTAAGGTTGCCGATCCTCCCTGTATAACTGCTTTGAGAACAGTGTTCACAGTCCAATTTGTGAAGAACGATATCGAAATTAGATCCTAAGTATTCTTTTTTAGTATTTCTAAAACAGCGGAAGGATGTATGAAGGAGTTAAATCCTCCTGTTCGTGGCCTGTTCGTAAGGTACACTCGTCTGTTCGTGTGGTCTACACACACACACACACACAACCGTTCGTCTGTTCGTTCGTGGCGTCCACAGTTCGTGTGTGTGTGTGTGTGTTGGGCAGTGGAGTCCACAGTGCTGGTAAAGCTCTCGCTCTAAATTTTCTCTC
>NC_092230.1:4891046-5131046 GCF_036320965.1 Panulirus ornatus | reverse complement strand
ACAGTCCTAATCCCTACATTGCCTCTCGTCTTCCCTCCCATAACCTCTCGTTTCTCTCTCTCTCTCTCTCTCTCTCTCTCTCTCTCTCTCTCTCTCTCTCTCTCTCTCTCTCTCTCTCTCTCACATACACACGTTTTCGTTCCTCTTCTTCTTCACTTCCTATTCCTCTTTCACTCCACTTCTCCTCGAAGTCCCTTTTTTTTTTCTTTTGAGACGGCACTTCTCCCTCCACCTCCTCCACTTCCACCTTCTCGTACCCTCAGGAGGAGGAGGAGGGAGGAGGAAGAGGAAGCAATACTGTTGGTTTATCTCCTCTGTGGTGGAGGCTCCTGACGCAGGCCACGACGCAACAGTGTCTCCTCTGCGTCAGGAGCGAGGACATTCCTCCTACACCGCGTCCTCCCTCCTACGCCTCATTAATTTCCACGTCTCTGTGGTTGTGTTAATTTGTAATTAGTGAAATCATTTCCTCAGGGGGGGCGGCGGGATGGGGGGTGGATGTCGTGTGACATGACACACTTCTCGTCAGATGGGTTAAACATATTTGCCAAACACACTTTTTTGTTTTTCTTGCTCTCTATGAGCCAAGAAAGTACATTGGAATCTAAGATAGAATGTCAGTTTTCTTTTCTTTTTTCTTCTTGAAGTCTTAACTTCGGTTTTGAGTGCATTGCCCCACTCGTAACTTTGGTTTTGAGTGCATTGCCCCACTCGTAACTTTGGTTTTGAGTGCATTGCCCCACTCCTAACTTTGGTTTTGAGTGCATTGCCCCACTCGTAACTTTGGTTTTGAGTGCATTGCCCCACTCGTAACTTTGGTTTCGAGTGCATTGCCCCACTCGTAACTTTGGTTTTGAGTGCATTGCCCCACTCCTCATTCATGCGAGAGCAACAGATAATCCTTTGCCTAACGAGGTGGTTTAGAAGTATATGTTGCTGGTCCTCCCTACATTGCTATTTGATGAAGGCTCATTACACGAACCGACTCAAATTGACATCCACTTAAAGTTGATGCTCGGGATGGGGTGGCGTCCCCCCCCCCCCCCCCAAATCACCTTTAATATCTAATCCCGAAACATTTTTTTTCATTTTTTTTCTAAATAACGTCTCTGCTTTCGATAGTGGCCCTCTTTTCCATCGCCATGCCACTAGAAACATCTTTGAAACTTCAACTCTGGTGCTCTGAACTTGTCTTCTTGCATCGAGGAACTTCCCGTTTAACAAGAGTGAGAGAGCCACAGCGTGTAATTGGTCCTTGGATTACACTGAACACCTGAAGAATAGGTTTTTTCAATAGTTTTCGACAGGTTTGTGTGTCGTAACTTAACGTTTGGGGGGGGGGGGGGGCCTTAATGACGCTGTCAGTCGTAGGGCTTTAATGATATTGTTAGTCGATAGGCTTAATTAAAGGCCCCAGTGGGAGATGGACCTGGCCTTGCTCTCCCGTCATGCGTATATGAACAGAAGAGCTAAGGCGTCGAACACCATCCTCCATCTGTTGTGGAGTCGTTTCTCTTGTTGTTGTAAGTTCGTCGCTGCCGTCTGTGTTTGTCGTCGTCGTGTTCGTCTTCATCGTCGTCGTCCACACCTGAGTGGGTAATGGAGGCGACACAGTCATCCACGGAACGCTCTCAAAGACACTTGACCCCCTCCTACCGTTGGCTGGAGATGTGAGCAGGTTCTTGCAAAAGGGGAGACTCCTCCAGCCTCTCACGTCGCCTGGCTCACGTACGATGGACTAAACGAAGGAGGAGGAGGATTAATTCTGAGGGAAGAAATTCTCGGCATTCTTAATGCCGTCAGAGGATTTGAGTCTCCTTTGCCCCACTCTGCATTAACTGAATTCCCGCTCCTCTCCCAGGTCTGTCTTGCTCACGACGTGAGGAATATATATATATATATATATATATATATATATATATATATATATATATATATATATATATATTGTTGGTAGGCTGGGAAGTACTTGGAACTATGAGAGGTAAGGAGTGAGCTGGGTAGTACATAAAGGTGTGATGTGTGGTGGTTAAGCTCCAGTGATAAGCAGTGTTTGACTTCAGCAGATGTAGTAAACAATACAGTGTTCAGCAGATGTAGTAAACAATACAGTGTTCAGCAGATGCAGTAAGCAATACAGTGTTCAACAGATGCAGTAAGCAATACAGTGTTCAACAGATGCAGTAAGCAATACAGTGTTCAGCAGATGCAGTAAGCAATACAGTGTCCAACATGCAGTAAGCAATACAGTGTTCAACAGACAAGGGTAGCCCTTCTCTGTTTACCCTAGGCGAGCATAGATCATTCTGTTAACAGCTGAGAGAGAGAGAGAGAGAGAGAGAGAGAGAGAGAGAGAGGGCCAAGTTCTTGTGACACATCCTGTGTACAGGTATACATAAATAATTCATTCATTCGTTATGATGATGGTGAACGTAAGTATTAGTGAGAATTTGCAAGACGATATGATATTTTTCCCCAGCTTTCCTTTACGTCCTGAGTTGCTGTAATGCTGACGTAGATAAATACATAGAGATATTACAGTTTGACCCAAAGCTGAAAAAAAAATTTTGACCCAAGATGGCTATCGGTGTGTCTTGGCTCGTTTTCACGTCACGTAAACGTAAATTGAATAGTTGGTTTTTCTCAGTCGTAACGTCGCCTCGTTACGTTCGTAACAGCCTGTCTCTGTCCTGTGCACCGGAACGGGAAAAGGTGGTCGTATATTGGCGTCGTAACTCAGACCGGGAACGTAAAAGTCTTCGCAACGTCGCTCCGTATCGGCCATCGGAAACACTGGCGAACGAACACAGTCACGGCGTCGCGCTCAAGACAGACGGCCCAGAGAGAGAGAGAGAGAGAGAGAGAGAGAGAGAGAGTCACCGAGAAAGATAAACCCAATAAATCCCACTTCATAAACTTAGTGATATATAGCCCAGGGGGAGAGAGAAGGGGGCATGCAGGAGGTGGGGGAGAGGGGGTGTGTGGTGTGGTGTGGTGTGGGAGAGGGGGTGTGTGGTGTGGTGTGGGAGAGGGGGTGTGTGGTGTGGGAGAGGGGGTGTGTGGTGTGCGAGAGGAGGGGAGAGGGTGTGTGTGGTGTGGTGTGCGAGAGGGGGTGTGTGGTGTGGTGTGGGAGAGGGGGTGTGTGGTGTGGTGTGGGAGAGGGTGTGTGTGGTGTGGTGTGGGAGAGGGTGTGTGTGGTGTGGTGTGGGAGAGGGTGTGTGTGGTGTGGTGTGGTGGAGGGGGTGTGTGGTGTGCGAGAGGGGAGGGAGAGGGTGTGTGTGGTGTGGTGTGTGAGAGGGGAGGGAGAGGGTGTGTGTGGTGTGGTGGTGTGCGAGAGACACACACACACATTCCTGTGTGGTAAATATGATAGCATGGTCCAGAAAAGCTATGGCGTTGGTGGCGAGAGTGTGGTGCGAGTTGATAATGCTTTACCGGAATAACACACACACACACACACACACACACACACACACACACACACACACACACACGACCCCCCCCATCCCTCATACATTCTCACACGTATTCATTCCCTGTATACCACCGTGTATACCCATACATACAGTTCCTATGTCTATTCGCCTATACATTCATCATGTCCGTATATACCTTGTCCACATGTATGGTAATTACCCATTTCTTGTTCCACATACACATGTTTCCTATCTCCACACATACCTTACCACACCCTACCTCCAGTACCTATTAAGATACATGTTTCCATAGACTTTGGAGGCTTTTGCATGGCAAATAGAAAATAGAATGGCGCTTATTTGGGCCCAGTTCATAGTGAAGATGAGAATACATGTTTTTTTGAAGTATATTATACAAGGAAAAAATCTTAGATATAAGAAGTAATACAGTGTCATGATACATGAATTCCATTATAATTTCGCTCTTGTGTAGTTATGACCCTTACAACCCTCGGGGAATGGTGGGGTGTATGGCCTTTGACCTGACCCTTTCGTAAAGGGTCAGGTCAAAGGCCCAGGCTAGCCCAAAGGGTCATGGCGCAGTTTTCATACGGTCAATGCTCAAGGGGGGGGGTGAGGGGGGACATATATTTCCAAGTATAAAAAGGTTTCCCCTTTGAATATAGAAGACGTTGAATACGTTTTCCCCTTTTTACCCCCCCGCACGTTTTGAGATGCATGGCCGTTATGTATATATATAGTGATGAAGATTTGCATAGGTGGCCCAGGGACGTGGGAATATGTGAGGGTGGTTGGTGGCTGGGGGAGGGGGACAGAGAGACGCACGCACGCAGGCACTCTCTCTCTCTCTCTCTCTCTCTCTCTCTCTCTCTCTCTCTCTCTCTCTCTCTCTCTCTCTCTCTCTCTCTCTATCTATCTATCTATCTATCTCTGTCTATCTATTTTATGCTGTGACAGAGACGACCTCTCTCTCTCTCTCTCTCTCTCTCTCTCTCTCTCTCTCTCTCTCTCTCTCTCTCTCTCTCTCACGCCGTCCCTGTCGTAACGATGATGAAGGGAACATCTTGCTGAAGTCTTGTGTGTAGTGAGCGTTTCCACGGTCCAGACGTGTGGGTGATTCATGGTCGTATGTATTACGCTGTAAAGGATTGTGATGTGTGGGTTGTGTTGTATCACTTCTGTAGTGTTGGGTTGGGGCTGTAACGGGGTGGTTTAGGGGGTGTGGCGGGGTGGTAGGGGCTCTAACGGGGTTGTTTGGGGGGTGTAGCGGGGTGGTTGGGGGGCTGTGACGGGGTGGTTGGGGGGCTGTGGCGGGGTGGTTGGGGGGCTGTGACGTGGTGGTTAGGGCTGTGACGGGGTGGTTGGGGGGCTGTGACGGGGTGGTTGGGGGGCTGTGACGGGGTGGTTGGGGGGCTGTGACGTGGTAGTTGGGGCTGTGACGGGGTGGTTGGGGCTGTGACGGGGTGGTTTGGGGGGTGTGACGGGGTGGTTTGGGGGGGTGTGACGGGGTGGTTTGGGGGGTGTGACGGGGTGGTTTGGGGGCTGTGACGGGGTGGTTGGGGCTGTGACGGGGTGGTTGGGGCTGTGAACGGGGTGGCTGACACTGTTACGGATTAGCTGGGGTTCTTGTAGGTTCGGTTTGTGACGCACTTTACGCCACTGTGTTCCAGATGCGACTCTACGTACAGCGCCCGCAGAAATAAAACCACCTTCTCCGTCTCCCAACACACACATTTTGCATAGTCGTTAACACACTTGCATTTTACTACTTTGGCCTTTTAATCACCATCTGCAGACGTCCAGGCATGGAACTGGCAAGGTTCCTGAAGTCCAATGTTTAGGGGGTCCGGAGGGTCTTGATCTACTGAATGTAAGACGAGGCGCTGATGAGGCGCTTTGAGCGCCCAGTACTCGCTTGGAAATCTCGCGTGTGCCCACATTGTCTTGCTTCCAGGCGAGAATTCGGGCTTTTCTCCACCATGATAAAAGTTACGAGTTAACCCATGCTGAAGCACAGGTGGAAGAAAATACACGAAGCCCGGAAGGTGATTTCGACAAATGAAGTGACAGCAAGAAAGAACACACAGAATGGAGCTCCCAAGTCGATCTCCACCACGGGTGGAGACAAAGGGTTTCGGTACAGCTTCGACCAGCACGTTTTAACTGTCCTACCGAACCATTCTCTCTCTCTCTCTCTCTCTCTCTCTCTCTCTCTCTCGACATAGAGAGAGAGAGAGAGAGAGAGAGAGAGAGAGAGAGAGAGAAGCTGTACCGAAGGCCCCTTGGATCCGAGCGACGGGTTCAGACAGAAAGCTTCGGTACAGCTTCGACCATGAACGTGTCGTGGATTTCGGTCGTGTGTGTCTCCGTCCCTCCATCACACAAGGTGTAGTTATGAGCGTCTGTTCCTCATCACAGACCGTACAGGAACGCTGGTGTCGCTCTCTCGCAAATGCACGTCGTACCAAATTTAGGAAGTGGTGTCCCCACTTTGATAAAAGTTTGAAAATGTCGTGTGGTTAAAAATAGCCAGGAAAGGTTCGCGTCTCGTTCCGGAGTGTAAACGCCCACGATAGAATGTTCATATTTATTTATTTAATTTTTTTTTCTGTTCCTCTCGGTAAAAATATCATGTCTCATATTTTCCCAGTACTTCCAGTTGGCGTCTCGGTAATGGAAAGATGACATAGTGTCATTAAGATAGTGTTACGAACGGACACAAGGAAGTTATTGTTTACAGCAATGATTTTTAAGTTTTGTTTTTGTTTTTCTCATTTGACAGAATACCCTGTCGACACACACACACACACATCCAATCCTCCTCCCTGACCACATCTCCCCAACAGACCCGTCTCGTTGCGAACTCTTCCCTGCCACCATATGAACACACCCCTCATGACATCCATCTCCCACTCCCCGCGCACACACCCACACCCCGTCACCCATACAGAGTGAGGGAGAGTTGAACAAGTTTTATCAGTGTGGTGGACGTGTGTGTGTTTGTGTGTGTGTGGCGGCTGCAACACACACACACACACACACACACACACACACACACACACGCTCAGACATCCTGCCCTTGTTCGAAGCTTGGGTCGTTGTCTGGTCGAGGGAAAGACCCACTCACCCCCCCTCGCTGTACGTGAGGAACGAGTCAGTAAGTAGATAAAGGTGGGGTAGAGGGTAGATGGTGTCAGGGAGGGTAGATGCGGTGTATCCACAAGGACGAGAAAGCAGGGAGCGAGAGTCGCTCAGCGGAGGTCAGACACAGACGACGGAATGGAAAAAGGATACGTTTGTACCTTCTTCTGTGACTTTGAGGGCGACGTCCACAAGCGATCCCTCACCCATGGATGAGGGTGGTATGAGGAGGAGCCGCCACCACCCTCTCTCTCTCCTCTCCTTTCCAGGAGCAGCCCTGGTCCCTCCCTCCCTCTCTGGTCCGGACAAAGACCATGCGGAGAGAGACCACCGCCTTTTCGGACCAGCGAGCAGTACCCCCACACCACGGCCGACAGGTGGTGCTGCTGTCGCCGGTCACAACAGACGCCGCAGATCCGAGACGAAGATAAGCAAGTGGAAAATTGAATTTCAAGGGAGAAAAATTAGTTCCCCCCCCCCCCCTCCCCCTTCCCCCCCAAAAAAGTATATATGTGTAAATAGGACGGCCGAGGCACGCACAAACATGACTTAGTTTGAGGCAAGTGGTATTTCTCCTTTAGTTTTGAAGTCGATTTGGCGGTAGATGTAGATACATATTTATTTAGTTTTTTTTTTGGGGGGGAGGGGGGTTAAGAAATATGTGTCGACAAAGTTAACAAAAAAAAAGGAAAAAGATATAGAAGTCTTCAGCGAGCATAATGAAGCAGTGGCATAGCTTGGAACATTACTAAAATATGGTACATGATCAACGTATCCACTCGACCCACTGATAGGGAGATACACACACACATACAATATTCCATCAGGGGAAGCGAAAACGGTTGTAGAATCTTTGTCACGGCCCGTCATAGCATTTCCCCAGACAGTAGAGGCAGGAAGATATGGGCCGTCATAGCATTGCCCCAGACAGTAGAGGCAGGAAGATATGGGCCGTCATAGCATTGCCCCAGACAGTAGAGGCAGGAAGATATGGGCCGTCATAGCATTGCCCTAGACAGTAGAGGCAGGAAGATATGGGCCGTCATAGCATTCCCCAGACAGTAAAGGCAGGAAGATATGGGCCGTCATAGTATTGCCCCAGACAGTAGAGGCAGGAAGATATGGGCAGTCATAGCATTGCCCCAGACAGTAGAGGCAGAAAGATATGGGCCGTCATAGCATTGCCCCAGACAGTAGAGGCAGGAAGATATGGGCCGTCATAGCATTGCCTCAGACAGTAGAGGCAGGAAGATATGGGCCGTCATAGCATTGCCTCAGACAGTAGAGGCAGGAAGATATGGGCCGTCATAGCATTGCCTCAGACAGTAGAGGCAGGAAGATATGGGCCGTCATAGCATTGCCCCAGACAGTAGAGGCAGCAAGCGAGGCATGTGACACTTGAGCTATGTGTGGGATGGAGAGCAGAACGGAGGCCACTAAGAGAGGTGTTGGGGGTCGGTCGCCAGGGGGGGGGAGGGAGTGGTTCCCGGAGAAGGCGCGTGGAGTAGCATTAGCGTTGGGCGGAGAGGAATCACGGAGTTCGATCCCACGTAAGAAGGATCACGAAACTCCTTCCATGATGGATGGGGTCGACTTGACCCGCATGTTGGAGGAGCACATTGCGAGGGGGAAGGCGCGGCTCCAAGGCGCGGTTTTTGCTTCGTAAGGCGTGTGCGGGCGTTGTCAGACAGGAATGTTTGTTTGTTTGTTTGTTTTTTAAGCTGTGTTCGAAAATTGGCGAGGAAGGGGCCCCTGGTTGGCTGGGGGTGGGGGGGGATTTCCTAACCCCAGCTTCCGAGTCAAATTTTGAAAGTTTTCAAAGAAAAAAAAATTATTTTATTTTATCGACTTAAAAGAAATGTACCAACTTGAAAATATATATATATATATATATATATATATATATATATATATATATATATATATATATATATATATATATATATATATCGCAAGGATGAAGATGGGTTGAAAGTATGGGACACTGAAATATTTATATCACCCGTCCACTCATATTCTCAAAGTGTCTTTGGAGGGTTATAAGAACGCGCGCATGAGTCAGCTGGTCTACTGTAATTGCTCGTTAAAAAAAATTCGACCCCTCCCCCAGAAGCTCCTTCCACAACATCATTCATTCCATCTTTGCTCTAGTTCCATTCGTATCATATATACATGTATTTCTATTTAGATGTTTGAGGGGCTTGTTGTTGTTGTTTTGAAGCGAGTTCTACTTGTTTAGTAGCATTTCAGCTGTTCCATATATCCATCAACACCAGCCATCGTCATTGGAGTGTGTTCGAGTCATCATGTACTGTGTTCGTGGTCACTTCTCCTGGTGTGCAGACTGGGCAGTCAATATTACCAGGAAACGTTTCAAGCCTTGTATACGTACAACGTTTCCAATCGTTCGCTATGGAGATCCGGGGTAGGAAACGTTTCAAGCCTTGTATACGTACAACGTTTCCAATCGTTCGCTATGGAGATCCGGGGTAGGAAACGTTTCAAGCCTTATATACGTACAACGTTTCCAATCGTTCGCTATGGAGATCCGGGGTAGGAAACGTTTCAAGCCTTATATACGTACAACGTTTCCCACCGTTCTCCATGGGGATCCGAGGTAGATTCCTCCATCAGCAACTCGTCCTACGTCTATTCAGGATCAAAACTCAATTTCCAGGTTCTCCTCCCTACAGGTCCCAAGTCCCAGTTCCCAAGTCCCAGGTCAGGCTCCCATAAAAATCGTGGCTGCTCCTGTAGAATTCTTAGGTGATGCTGTAGTCTGGTCTGGTCCGCTGGGAAATAGAAAGTTTTTCGAGTCCCGTTTAGAAAAAAAAAAAAAGTGAAAATTCTCATTTAAGGGAGTATGTCAGTCTATATGAAGCCTCACAGATTCTCAAGTTTGAAGTCTGTGGTGTTTAGTGTGAGATACAGGGCTGGTATAGATGCTGGCTGTCCCATGACCATTTCGATAAGAACTTTATTCATTTTCAATCATAGTTTGTCATAGGTCGCTGAAATGGATGGGATTATCATGGTCTGTGAACAGAGGTCGCTGGTATGTCTTTCAGAACATGGTTGGTAAGCGTGGCTTTGCCATGTGTTTGTTCAGAGCTGTACCAGGTGTTTGTCTTCAGCTGTACCAGGTGTGTCTTTAGATGTATTATCAAGGTCAGTCGGGTAGTTTCATCCTAAAGCCTCGTGAGTGCACAGCAGGAGGTGAAAAGGCCCTCCTCATCAAAGACAGACTCTGGCGTCCCTGTGTGGACACAGAACATACGAGGAGGTGTACCGGCAGCGCAGGCGCCAAGGAGAGGTATCCTGTGCTTCAGATCTCTCGCGAAACACGAGAATTATGTAACGTAACCTTCCCCTCAATATGATCTTCCCTGGCTGAAGGGGGGGGAATCTCTCAGGACCTTCATAAAAACCGAGAGTGTAAAACTTGGGGCTCGTCTCGCAGCCCCCTGTGTAAAAGGCCCTCCTCGCTACTGCACACCACGGAAAGGGTTTAGGAGGAAAAGGGGGAAAGGATAGAAGGGTCGAAGTATCCCGTATCTTCCTTCATGCACCACGGAGGAGCGTGTTTGGGTCAAGGATTTACTGCAGCAAGCTGTAGGAGAGTAACCGCCCCGGTTATCGAAGTATTTATTGGCCCCGGATCCTGGGGGATTTATCGCTCGCTGCCTTGGATGGATTTACCGCTCTCGGTGCCTGGATATATCGCTCCTTTTTCTTTTTTTCTCTCCTTTATGGTAGTCGAGATGGGAGAGGCAGTTGTGTGCCCCATTCACGGCCATCTGGAAATTGATATATATATATATATATATATATATATATATATATATATAAGTTTATGATACGCTCGTTGTCTGTCTTAGACAATCATATGTTTACCAAATGGCGTCCTAGCTTCGTCTCTTCGTTGGGTATCAACTGACGTGTATTTCTTTCTTGTATCTCCCCTGATGATGTGATGATTACACGAAAGTGCACTTTGGAACTTACCGTGTTTCATTTTCCCCGTGGACACACACACACACACACACACACACACACACACACACACACACACACACACAAGGTGAGCCAAAAGTCACTGTGTACCTGTACTTTAGTCGATAAAATCGCCTCGTTCTCAGTATTATTGTTACAACAAATGGCATACATGACTTTTGACACATACGGTAACCAACCTTCCTCTTCACAGACCATTCCATGGCTTCCTCTGTTTTAGTCCATTGACAGCACGTCGACCCCTGTATACCACATCTTTCCAGTTCGCTTTATCCCTTGGCTCTGAAAGCCAAGAAGAATTTCATTTTGTAATATATCTTGTATTACCATTTGACCAATAAAAACTTACTTACTTACTTCACCTTCCTGAATGATCACCCAAAATTTTTGTTCTCCATCCTTCCACCTCCAATTTGGTCTCCCGCTTCTCCTTGCTCCCTCCACCTCTGACATTTATAGCCTCTTTGTCAATCTTTCCTCACTTATTCTCTCCGTGTGTCCAAACCATTTCAGTACAACCTTATCCTCTCTCTCAGCCACACTCCTCTCATTACCACACATATATTATTCAGACTCCTTTATGATTTGAGGCCCAAAGTGAAGGATTAATTCATTATATGATGGAAAATTCATCACTCTATATTTGAAATTAATCGTTATTAAACTTGTATCGCTTTTAGTTATTGCAATAATGTGACTTAGAATAGTGTCAGGAATTTAAAGATTTGATGTTAAGGAATTTTGTTATAGCTTTAGGCTAGAAATGATATATTTCATTAGGTATATGAATATTGATCTAAAAGGCAGTGAACTATATAGGAGTCTCATGGTTGTATAGATCTTATCACTCCCTTTTAGGAGGAATTACCACACTGTAGTGTTAAGCATTTTCGGACCGTACCTGGGGTTGTGATTGGTTAATGGGAGTGTTGAACGACTCATTAATCCTTGTGATGGACGACTGGAGTTCTAATTGGTTAATTAGTCCCCTCTGTGTGGTGAAGCGCCCAGAGCTTTTTGAGGTATGATTATTTCCCGTGGTCGAGAACGCAGAGTTCTTAAATGGCTGATGATAATTTCCCTACGTCGAAATAATCTGAAATCTTAGTGTCTATTTATCGCTATAGGATTTGATCATTGTATCCCACAAGCTTGAGGAAGGAATTGGAACTCTCTATGGCGATGCGTTTGCCAGAGTTTAGCGAGAGAGGCGGCGTGTTCGCTCTGTCAAGAGACGCATGGCTATGGGTTTTATTTAGAGTTTCCCTTGGAAGTGTTGTGTGGCGGAGGGAGAGGTGGAAAATCACTTTACCTGACCTCTAAGGGATGGGATGGCTAGGATGATGGTGGATTTATTGTGGCTGGCGAAGGAGAGTCGAACACCCTCCCAGTTGCTGAAGCAGATGAAGGATGTGTGTATTGGTCTGGGGGGAAGCGGAGGAAGATGAGTTGCTCCGTGGTGCTCCTGGAGGATCTATAGGTGCAATGCGTCTCCCAGATGGTAATGAGGAGAGGGATTTGATTGGGAGTGCAGGGAATTTATTGATCCATCTGAAAGGGAGGGAGGGAGGGAGTTTTGAACGTTGGTGGGATTAATGGATCGGTAAATTGGGAAGGATTTACCGGGGGGGGGGGGTAATTTAGCGAAGACGATAAGTGGATTAATGATCCCACTCACTGATGGATTGATCGCTCGGGATTAATCAAATGCTTTCGAAATAGTCGGGGGATGGAACACAGCTGGAAAATGAAGGGTTTAAGAGCCGTGCATGACTGAATGTTGAACTCCTATACACGTACAGTAACCAGGGCAGTAGTGAACTACAGCTTGGAGAGGTAAGCTTTCACACCGGTATAGAGAAGACAATAACCATAGCCACTGGAGAAAGCTGCATGAAGCTGTCAAGCTTGAGGAGACGTGTTGTTGAGGTTAATGATTTCTTTCAGCTTGTAAGTGGCCTGCAGCCTCTCTGGACGGGGCGCGGGTAGATGGTCTCCCTGGACGGGGCGCGGGTAGACGGTCTCCCTGGACGGGGCGCGGGTAGACGGTCTCCCTGGACGGGGCGCGGGTAGACGGTCTACCTGGACGGGGCGCGGGTAGACGGTCTCCCTGGACGGGGCGCGGGTAGACGGTCTACCTGGACGGGGCGCGGGTAGACGGTCTCCCTGGACGGGGCGCAGGTAGACGGTCTCCCTGGACGGGGCGCAGGTAGACGGTCTCCCTGGACGGGGCGCAGGGAGACAGCCTCCCTGGACGGGGCGCAGGGAGACGGTCTCCCTGGACGGGGCGCGGGCAGACGGTCTCCCTGGACGGGGCGCAGGTAGACGCCCTCCCTAGACGGGGCGCGGGTAGATGGTCTCCCTGGACGGGGCGCAGGTAGATGGTCTCTTCAATCCTTTTTCTCTCTGGGGTGGAAATATCAGAGAGGGGTTGTTTATATAGTGAGGGTGAAAGGGGAGAGGAATGGGGAAGGGGGTGTGTTGCGTGGGTGAGTAGGGGATGGGAGGGGCGGGGTGGTACATGAGACGGGAGGCTAGAGAGAGAGAGAGAGAGAGAGAGAGAGAGAGAGAGAGAGAGAGGACGGGATTGATCGATCGGCGCCCTACCCCACCCCTTATCTCTCTCTCTCTCTCTCTCTCTCTCTCTCTCTCTCTCTCTCTCTCTCTCTCTCTCTCTCTCTCTCTCTCGCGGCAATTCCCCCATTGTTTTCACACGTCTCTTCATTCACTCCCTCTCCATCCTTCACTCCCTCCTGATATTTTTTCACCTCACTCGAAGCATAAATTCCTCAGAACTTGCATAGTTGCCTCCTTGGCCGCGTAACTGGCCCCTAGCTACCTACCTACCTAGCTGGCTGCTGCTGGCTCACGCCGTGAGGGACAAGAGTTTATTAAAGACAGATGGTGTACTGAAGATGTATTACCCCGCTACCCTCACATGCTTCCGCACCTGCAGGAGGAGGAGGAGGAGGAGGAGAAGGTCGAGGAGGAGGAGGAGGAGATCGAGGAGGAGGAGGAGGAGATCGAGGAGGAGGAGATCGAGGAGATATCTTCACCTAAATCGATCCTTTGAGGGAAGCCTTGTGTGATCCTGCATCACCGGAAGTGTGTGTGTGTGTGTGTGTGTAGGTCCGTCAGGGATCCTAGGTGAACGAGACCATTATTTCCGGGTGGTGCTGCTGGGGCGTCTCGTTCGTTGAACGTCTGGACGACGTGAAACTCTCGTTAACAGCCAAACGGAAGCGTCTTTGTCTTGTGTTCTTCAGCAGCGATGGAGCTTGGAAGAACAACTCCATACTTCACCAAGGAAAAAAGGTTAATTGATATCTTTCAGTGTGCTCGTGTCCTTATGTGTGTAATATATATATATATATATATATATATATATATATATATATATATATATATATATATATATATATATATATTGGAAAGGATCACAGTTTTACGCGTGATCAAGTATATTCCTATGAGTCCACTGGGAAAATGAAACACGATAAGTTCCCAAGTGCACTTTCGTGTCATAATCACATCATCATGGGAGACACAAGAGAGAAATATGACAGTCAGTTGACATACAACGAAGAGGCGTAGCTAGGACGCCATTTGGTAAACAGGAGAACATGATATTCGAATATGGCTGCCTCGTTAAGGGTTGAAGAAGAAGAAGGTAGTCATCGCCTAATGGTTGTAATAAGGGATGGGAAAGTAGTTCGAGGTCATGGGAAGGTCGACGATAGCAGTGATTGCTTATCGTACGTCAGGATTGTTGAAGTGCGCTTTGACCCCGAGGGATAGCGTTCGTATGAGTGGCGTAACACTCGAGGAAGGAAACACGTTGCTGGGAGTCACTTACCCCACGGCTCTCGAGCTCCTATCCTCCGCCAGTGCAGTGTGTGTGTGTGTGTGTGTGTGCTCAGAGGGGGTCGACCCTCAAAGCAGCTTCTCGTGTCTCGTGAGCTGAGTGTGCAGCGCCTCCGTCTCCGGAATCGTAAAGAGGGAACGGAAGCACATAACCCAGAGCCCGCCGCCCCCACTGCGACAGGGGGACGAGATTCACAGCCGGTAAATGGAAAGGCTTAGAGAAGTCTCGACTGTGGGGGGCGCGTGCTCAAGGAGCCACAGCACACACGACGCAAATAGGAAGACGTTTACTTTTGGAGAACACCGACTCGTGTCTCCAGTATGAATACTGGTGGTAATTGTAGACAGCCTCCTTTACCCCAGTGAATGAAAGAGAGGTTAAAACAGGTTAAACCAGGTGAACTTCACTTGCATTAAGGGGTTTGTTTTTTTTTTCTGTTGGAGGCTTCAGGCACGGACGAAAGTTTACATCAAGGTCGGGCCGTGATTCAGATAGAGAGAGGTTAATGAATGGGAGAAAGAAGAGACAAGGGAAAGTATTTACGAATGTTGGAGGAAGTGAAAAACTTGTCCTTTACAATGTGCCAGGTCATAGTTATTAGGAAAGACGTGAGGAGGTAAAGAGTTCCAAAGCTTTGATGTGTAAGGGGAAGAAGTAGTTATCAAAACGGCCCACCCTTGAGTTGTCAAGTAAACATGTGACGTAGCAGCTTGCCGAGTATTACGTGGTCTAGCTAGTGGTGGGGGGCACACAAGCAGCCAGCTCTCGGGAGCAAAACCTAAAGTAATACCTTTTGACGAGGGAAAGTGAACCAACATTGCAGCGTAGCGCAAGGGGATCAAGTTTGGAAGTTATCCTGGGAGAGTTTATAAGTCAGACCGCTGTCGACTCAACTCTGTCAAGTAAGTATTTAAAGCTAGAACCACCCTAGTTGTGAGGGCAGTACTCCAATACAAGGACGGATCAATCCACAGCATAAACGAAGCGACTGTTCAGGAGAAAAGAAATTTCGACATGTAAACAGGACCCATCTTTTGTCATAGATATCTTGTTCACCTGGAGGTGCTTTCTCCTTGGCCTGGCTCGGTGACCGGAATGACTTGGTAGTTCGAAGTAAGTACCACAAGGACGAGGACCAACAGCTGTTGACGGTAGTGCGAGCAGGAGGGGACGATGAAGTCTTCGCCAGCGTAAGTTGGCATGATGGATCCACGCGTGGAAAAAGAATACGAAGCAAAACGACTGAGTGTATCGTTACGGATTCACTCAACACACCTCACGGACGACTCCACGACGCTCTCTACACGCCATCAGGAAAACTTGGCTCGTTGGCCACATGACCTGACGAGTTGTTCGCGAGATTTCCCGCTGACGCAGTGGTGCGTGATTCGCAAGCGAGAGGGGAGGTCAACAGGTTCGACAACCTTGTAAGTCGCGAGTATTCATGAGAGGAGCTAGCTAGCAGGCTCTCACTCAGCCTTGTGGGCAAGGAACAGGGGAGGTGCCTGTCGCATCCGGTGCCTCGCCTCTTCCTTGTTAAGAGAAGGCAGATGGCAAGTGTATGGCTCCTTTTCCATCACCGGTACGTCATTGCGTGGCTGCGCGGGTATTGTGATTATCCCACATGACACGCGCCAGTTGGGAGATGATGATTATGTAAGGCTGGAGTTTGATGACTTGGCCAAGGAGGAAGTAAAATGAGTCGTGATGTGAAACTTAACTGGGTGGATGAGTATCTGTCATTGGATGCAACACAGAAGTGAACACGTCTCTATGGCAACGTCACTCGGGGAAACGAGTTTAGTATTCAGGAACCAGACCATTGTGGTGGAAGGAAGGTTTTCTAATGTATATATACACAAGGAAGCGGTGGGGGGGACATGGGTTGTTCTAGCCTCACGTCCAGAGGCAAGATGAAGACAGGAGGTGTCCTTCAGTGAAGGAAGTCACAAAGCTAAGGAGATAAAAACGATATCCTCTGGTGAAGATGTAGCCAGCAGCCCAAGCTGGCCAGCTTTCAGAAGGCATAAGAGAACAGATAACGAGGAAAGATAAGATAGGCAAAGAAGTATTGAAAAAGGATTTTGTAGGTAGACGAAACAACTCCTGAAACGTTTCCACACATTCATCTCCAGTAAATTGATACACGACTCATGAAACGCAGCTCGAATAGATGTAATGAGGATGACAGCGAAGGCAGGAAGGAAGGACTCAAAGGGGACACTTAAATAGGAGGAAATAAACAGTAGGAAACTGGTGATGTGAGGCTTGGAAAGTACACATCTTCCCTTGGCTGTCGCCAGAGCCCAATATGACGGAACATAGTCGAGGAGACATAATGGATCCTGATTGATAATAGGATAGAAAATATTCAGCCAGCTGTCTACATCCTACATTAGGTCAAAACCATATCATCCTCCTCAGGTTAGGTCACCGCCCTTACAGAAACAGAGTGTATAGAGAAGGTCCAGAGGAAGGGCGACAAAGATGGTACCAGACGCAGGAGAGACATGAGTTACACGGAAGGTTAGAGGCTTTTTAGATTTGACCAACCATGGGAGAAAGAGGAGTAACGGGTAACATGATTGCAATTATTCTTTTTTTACAAACTAGTTTGACAATGTTAAACAGTTCCTCGAAAACTATATGGATGGAACAAGTGGATGCCACAACACAGCGTTGAACATGAAACTTGTTAGAAAAGATCTGAAGAAATATATTGATAGTATAAGAGTGGCGGATGAGTGGTATGAACTGAATGTTGAAGTCGTGATTGTGAACAGCATTCCAAAGTTTAAAAAGTTCAGTGATGGTGGAGAAAGTTTGAATGATGGGACCGCCCCCTCCCCTCCCAACGAGTGTAAAAACCCTCTCTCGTACAGTACAAATGGGGTGATTACACTACACACACGATACATTGTTACAATTACTGATAATGAAAAAAGTAGTTAAGGTAAAGGAAACTTTGTATTAATAGGAAGCATTGTAAGATGGTCGTAGAAAGATGGAGTTAAGAAGAATATTGTGAATGTAGGAAAAGCATAGCAGAATAATAATGAGGATTCAAGTATAGACTGTAAGTTTGATTCGAAGATACGAAAAAAAAATATATTGTCAAATAACTATATAAAGTGAATAACGAAGTTAGAATGACGTGAAGATGGGTATTCATAAACAGGATAGGATGAAAAAAAAAAAGAAAAGTCATTTTAGTGGAGGATGGAAGAATGGAAATTGATATACTATAAGATAGTGAACATATATGTACGCCACATTACGCACACACTGGCCCACA
Organism: Panulirus ornatus; assembly: GCF_036320965.1. Taxonomy (NCBI): domain Eukaryota; kingdom Metazoa; phylum Arthropoda; class Malacostraca; order Decapoda; family Palinuridae; genus Panulirus; species Panulirus ornatus. The sequence continues at coordinate 5,113,294 of NC_092230.1, read as the reverse complement.
TCAGTCCTCTCTCTCTCTCTCTCTCTCTCTCTCTCTCTCTCTCTCTCTCTCTCTCTCTCTCTCTCTCTCTCTCTAACTGGTCGATCAAGACCATTCCTATTGAGGGAAGGCTGGGGGGGTCCACAGAATGCCTCGACCTACAATAGGAATCCGATGAGCCTCGCCCGACTTTCTTAACGTATCCGTGACGGATACATAGACCAGGTTCCCTTCTCCGCCTGGGTGGGAGGAGTGGGGATATAAGGCCAGCTCTGGCTACGTGTGTGCAGCGACAGGTCAATAAGTCTGACGGTAAGTTCTTCATGGAGTATGATATCAACATCGAGAGAGAGAGAGAGAGAGAGAGAGAGTGTAGAGACAGGCAGTGCCCTCGACGGCGGATTCGTGTAACATAAATGGTTTATGAAGGGAAGAGAACTTAAGATATCCCGGTACATAACTGGCTTACGAGAGGAATTCAGTTATGTGTTGGAACGGTGGCCTTTATGTATCCGATATTCCGTTAAGTTGATAAATATTTGAATATTGATGGAAATGTAATCACATGAGAGGATGTGTGCGTGCCCTGCGCCATGATTCAAAACTATATATTCCTATGAGTCCACGGGGAAAATGAAACACGAAAAGTTCCCAAGTGCACTTTCGTGTAATAATCACATCGTCAGGGGAGACACAAGAGAGAAATATAACAGTCAGTTGATATACATCGAAGAGACGAAGCTAGGACGCCATGTGGTGTCCTAGCTTCGTCTCTTCGATGTATATCAACTGACTGTTATATTTCTCTCGTGTCTCCCCTGATGATGTGATTATTACACGAAAGTGCACTTGGGAACTTTTCGTGTTTCATTTTCCCCGGGGACTCATAGGAATATACTTGATCACGCGCAAAATTATGATTCTTTCCAAAACTATATATATATATATATGTATATGCCAGGAAGGGAGAGATTTTATGTCTGGAAAAATGCGACAATGTTTTGCGTCCAATCAAAAGTCGAAGCAGAAGTTTGAATGGAATGGAAATGACGACACGAGTTTAGATTACGTGTGTAAACTGGGAATTCACATGTAATTATCTTGTGGCCACTTGTCACGGGTCAATTGTGGTGTGAGGTGTATCATACGTCTGGCAGATGTGTCGTTGAAGTGTGTGTGTGTGTGTGTGTGAAAACAAGGGTGACGTCAGCAGATGACCCTCTTTCAATAGATCCGAATCGAAACGCTCGCTTCGAAGCTCCAGGTATGGTTCGAAACTGTGAACTTTATGCGACCTTTTGCCCCAGTGCTTTGGTCATGCTGGACATGTGTTTGGTCCAATGGTACCATGCAACCATATCCAAAGCTGGACATGTGTTTGGTCCATGTCCCATGCAACCATACCTCCAGGAAAGGGTTTGGTGGTTCGTAGAAGGTTCGATACCGACGCTTAATGAACCGACTGCGCGACTTCTTCATTCAGTACCTTGAAGAAAACGGGACGACCCCCAACTGCAAGATGGTACGACCCCTTTTTTTACCCTTTAATCAAAGACGGTACGACCACTTAGGGTATAATGATGATGTACCCTTTGACCTAACCTTTCGTGGGTCAGGTCACGGGGCCTAAGTAAGAGTCAGGGGTCAGGAGTTTCACCCGAGGTCGCTGGTTAAGCTGACCAGCTATTCTCTGGTCCATATTTTCATTTCTTGGTCCCGTTTTCTAATCTTGAGTTGCCAGGATAATGTCTAGTGTTTCCACGGTGTTTCTGTGACCCGGAACGTAAACTTGGTTTATCATTCACACGAGTTTCGTTTAAATTACATCCCGTTTTCTTTTTTTCCACCGCACTATATATATATTTTTCCTTTATTACATCTCGTTTTCTTTTTTCGCTGCATTAGATATATATATTTTTTTCTTTTGGGAGGGAAGGGGAGGGGGAATTAGGGCATGTCTAATTCTACGTTTGTGTTATATAGCATTCGTATCTCTAGTAAATTTATTTTTTTTAAATGGCGTTGGATGTTAGGTTAAAAACATTAAGATCGTATACATTCTTACAGTACAGAATACACTTGCAAGTCTTTTAACAGCAATAGACCGCGTACAAGAGAGAGAGAGAGAGATTTTTAGTTGTGGGATCGCCTTCGTAATTGCATTAAGCGAAATTCACACACAAGACTGGAAACTTGGGGTGGGGGGAACATGAGCGGCTTTGATGACGCCCGGAGAGGCTGCCAAATGTCGCAATGGTGTCCAACTACGCTCTCTCTCTCTCTCTCTCTCTCTCTCTCTCTCTCTCTCTCTCTCTCTTTAGAATGGCTTACTGGCCAGTCCTGGGAGGGATGTGAGTTGAGCAAGATGGTTTGGTTACCGTGTGTGCCCCGACCTGACCTTGACCTATCATGAGCCTCAAACCTGACCTGACGACCTACCTAGAGGGTGTATTGCCATGAGGAGTGTGTGTGTGTGTATTACGGGGAGAGAGTATTTTACTCTTGTTGCTTCATCCCTCAACCTTGTATATACGTATCATGCATTTATTGCTACGTATGTACACACACACACACACACACACACACACACACACACACACACGTTATGTCGTTAGGAAGGTATGAAAGTGGGAATCGAACCGATGACCCGTGAAACACACACTGTTTCATTAACACACTCGTGTGCAGGTAACCCTGAAATCAGTGGAGGTATAGAAAACGCCATGCCTATCCAGCGTCATTAATGAGCTTCTCGTTTTCTATCATGAGTATTCAATGATGATACGTTTTCCCTTTATAATTACCTGCTAGAACATTATTTATATGAAGGTTCGCCTGTAAAACTCGTAAAAGGGTTATTTTTGGTAATATTTGGAATATAGTTAGTGTACGAATTGGCAATAAAGTAGTTATGGATGGTCCAGTAAACCATCAAGTCCCATTACGGAATAAACTTATCATTATTGTTATCATTATTATTATTATTTATTTTGCTTTGTCGCTGTCTCCCGCGTTTGCGAGGTAGCGCAAGAAATGGTCCAACCCACCCACATACACATGTATATACATACACGTCCACACACGCAAATATACATACCCATACATCTCAGTGTACACATATATATACACACACAGACATATACATATATACCCATGCACACAATTCACATTGTCTGCCTTTATTCATTCCCATCGCCACCTCGCCACACATGGAATACCATCCCCCTCCCCCCTCATGTGTGCGAGGTAGCATTAGGAAAAGACGACAAAGGCCCCATTCGTTCATTATTATTATTATTATTATTATTATTATTATTATTATTCATTTCTGTACATATTTGCCATTTCCCACTTTAACGAGGTAGCATCAAGAACAGGGAACCAAGCCTTTGAGGGAAAATCCTCACTTGGCCCCCTTCTCTGCTCCGTCTTTTGGAAAAATAAAAACTGGAAGGGATGGATTTCCAGCCCCCCGCTCCCTCCCCCTTTTAGTCGCCTTCTACGACACGCAGGGAATACGTGGGAAGTATTCTCTCTCCCCTTTTCCCCACATGACTTAGAGCTATGAGGAAGGGTTGTCATGCACATATGTAAGGCTTCAGGTGTCTACATGTATGAAGACAAACATGGCATCTATCGAATGCTTGAGAAAAATGAGTTACTGAAGGAGTCGGGTGTATCTGTGGCGCGAGGCACAAGCACAGGCGCCTTTGTTGACGCTGTTCCCAAAGCCTCCCTCACACCGGCTGTTCGCTTGGCGGAACATCCTCCCTTCAGCTGTCCGTGTTATACATCCTTCCCGATGTTGACGTGAGAGACCGCTCTCCCCATGGCTGTTGGAGCGAGGGAACGTCCCTCTCCAAGCTGTTCCCCTCTCGGAACATACCCCCAGTGGCCTTATGATCATAGTCTATACCCGTCCTCCATGTTCTTCCTATCATATACCATCACCCCCCCCCCCCATACACGATGCTCCAGCCAATCCATACATTCCCTCCTTTCCTTCCCACCATCCTCTTAAACACCCTCCCCCACGCCCACCCCACATTTCTCAGTCTCTCCCCATCTTTTACACACACAACCTTACAATCCCCCTCTCTCTCTCTCTCTCCCCTATCAACTTTCATTTCATGTCTCAAACCATAGCTCCCATCTTTTACCCCCAGCCCATCCGGAACTCTTAAACGTATTTTTCTTCAGTAGTTAATGTCAGGACAGCGTAGGGCTATGGTTTATGGTCTATTCTCCTCCTCCTCCTCCTCCTCCTCCAGCAGGATGTAGGAGGAGGCCTCCCGAAGACGAAGATATCATCCCTCACCTCACAAGCCAGATCCTCAGGAAAGGACATGCTCGTCTCTGACTTCTAGACTGGTTCCCAATACACACGGTAGTCCTGAGGTCAGGTCAGGGTCGGGTCGTGACGAGGAGCCTTAGAGGTCATTAATGTAAGGTGGTCTGTGACCTGGTTCATCGAATTCATGGCCTCGTGTGTGGTTGAAAGGTCTTTAAGACAAAGAAAAAAAAGGTCAAGATCTGTGGGTCACAGCAGTTGACAGGTCACTCAGTCGGCTAGACGATAGAACATGGTTGCAAGACATGAGTGGCGCACACTACGAGGTCATAAGGTCACTTGATCATGGCGTGACTTGCGACCTTATAAGGTCACGCACTAGAACGGTCAGGTCGTGTTTAGACGCAAGGTCACGCGGTATCGTCAGGTCAAATTTAGTGGTATAAGATCGCAAGGGGTCAGGGGTCACGGATAGTTACGTACAACCTACGTTACGTGGTGTTGTAAGATCTCGTAAGTCGTATGTTTACTTCATGCGTTCACATTGAGACGCCATCTTCAGGGTCTGATGGCAGCGCCAAAACTGTGGATTTCCTCCTTTATTATTACCCTATTTACTCTACTGAGATCAGAGTCCCCTGACGGATATATATATATATATATATATATATATATATATATATATATATATATATATATATATATATATATATATATATTGTATCTCCCCTGATGTGATTATTACACGAAAGTGCACTTGGGACTTGTTTTTCATATATATATAGATAGATAGATAGATAGATAGAGATGAATACTTTCGTGTCCTTTTCACCAGAGTCAGATGTCCAGGACCCGTTATAATGAATTCACACTACACAGTCGTGGCTTTTGACGAAGCCAGAAATATTCTGATATCCTTTGTCTGCTCAAAGTTTGTCACATAATGGGGCGAATTAATTTACGACTCTGCATACAGAGTAGTGAGGGGGAAACGAGCATTGATTTCTTTCGTTCAGATAAGCCAAAACAATTAAAGATCCAGTGGTTTGTGCTAGAGAGTGGCCTGGGCAAATAGAAAGGTGACTTGAGATTGCTATAGACAGTTATAAATTCTTATTGGCCAAAGCATTAGTGATGAAATTATATATATATATATATATATATATATATATATATATATATATATATATATATATATATATATCGGTTTGACCGGTTATAAGATCTATATTATGTTGTTTTAGCTGCAAAATGTACATGTTCACGCGACATACGAGTGTCTTGCACATTCCATCTCTGAACTGGACATTTCCTGATATATCTTGCGATTATATATATATATATATATATGATTCCCGGTAGATTTTGCATGAAATTGAACGTGTGAACTTGTTCAACCCATCCTCACTAAAGGGTTTGAATAACCCAGAGGTTATTGTACTGTAATTCGTTGACCAGACCATCCTCCCACACTCGTGTTCGTCCACACACACACACACACACTAGGCTGGGCCAGGTTATGGGCGACTCTTCGCAACGTAATGATATTCCTCCATTTCCACGGACTGGGGAAACACTTTGGTAAAACACAGGAAACAATTCCCTGTGGTAACTTTTAATCTTGTCACTCGGTCTGTCAGTCTTGAACGCTTCCCAGTCGTTAACCCTTTTATGTCTTTATTCCTGTTGATATTTTTGTTGTTGTTGTTTTTAGGACACACTGGGGAGTGGAGATTCGTTTTGGGAGAGTCTGTGTAACAGCGGGTTTAGAAATGATAGGCGATGCTGTTGACGGACTCCCCCACACACATTCCCCCACACACTCTTGTCTGGCTGTCCTGCTGCTGTGGTCCTGTGGTTAGTGGCTTGTGGTACAGGGTTCTCCTGGTTAGTGGCTTGTGGTACAGGGTTCTCCTGGTTAGTGGCTTGTGGTACAGGGTTCTCCTGGTTAGTGGCTTGTGGTACAGGGTTCTCCTGGTTAGTGGCTTGTGGTACAGGGTTCTCCTGGTTAGTGGCTTGTGGTACAGGGTTCTCCTGGTTAGTGGCTTGTGGTACAGGGTTCTCCTGGTTAGTGGCTGTGGTACAGGGTTCTCCTGGTTAGTGGCTGTGGTACAGGGTTCTCCTGCTGGATAAAGACGCCCAGAAGTAGTAGACGTCATGACAACTTCGGTTATACGACTACCAAATATTGTCTTTGAAAAAAAAAAGAAAGAAAATGGTGGCCATTAGAAAGAAAATGGTCGCCATTAGAAAGAAAATGGTCGCCATTAGAAAGAAAATGGTCGCCATCAGTATTTTGAAATAGGGCTTTGAGCAATAATTCCAATTTATTTTAGAGTAGAAATGGAACACCAATTTTGAAATTGGGATTTATGGTCGGGAAGAAGAACCCGGCCCACCATGTAGATTGGGTGATTGGATTAAGATGGATAATCAGGTTTGCGATTCAACCGCCATTTTCTGCAAAAAAAAAAAAAAAAATGACTAATATTTTACATTTTGTAGTGCGTTTGAAAGACTCGGAACGTATAACGAAGCAGCGTTGCTCATTTCAAAATCATATATAGGCAGGTCTTTCTTTGTGGCCTGTTATGTTTACGTAGTCTACCCTGAGTCGACACACTAAGGTGAACGTCATTTCAATGGGAATTTCTTGTTTGGCCATATTCTACCTCGTCCTGATAGGGTTTAGATAGTATTCAATGCTTTTAACTGGGTTTTCTTTGATCACGTGAAACCTATGTAACCTATGTGTATATATTCCTATGAATCTACGGGGACATGAAACACGATACGTTCCCAAGCGCACTTTCGTGTAATAATCACATCATAAGGGGATATAAATGTACACACGTATCCATCGGTGTCGTGGCATCGAGTTAGGCAGGCGCTCTCTAGTTAGACGTGCGCTTTCACTGTGGGAAATGCGTTGTATCGGCACTTTCACCGGGTTACGTGCAGTGGAGATGTTCACTGGAGGAGGAGTGGACACTGCATCCGTGGCCATGGGTGTGGGCAGTGAGCAACTCGGTGCACACAAGCCACGTCATTTGAGTGGGTGTGTGGCGCTGGCGGGAGGGACTGCCTCACTCATTTCCGTGAACACGAGCGAACTCCAGACCCTCACCCCACCTTCCTCTCTCCCCCGGCGCAAAAGGACATGTTCGCCTAGGCTTCACTTGACCCACTTGAGCACGAAGAAGACGACCTTACTGACCTCACCCGGATGGGTCAGGTTACGTAGGTCGGGGGGCCAGGGGTCGTGCCCCGCTGTGGCCAAGGGTCGTACTTCCTTGCACGCCGGACCACGGATACTCGGCCGGATATATATATTATACGTGGGAGTGGGGTCGTTTTCGGGACACGAGGCCGCAAAATTTTTCCTTAATTACCCCTCCTCTTCCTTCTCCTCCTCTTCCTTCTCCTCCTCCTCCGACGCCTTTGACATAGCGGCACATTCGCTATAACTTCCTCTCACATCGGGGGCAGGAGGAGAGGGGGGAAGGGGACTGAACTGCACCTGGACGGCCTTCAAATGAAAGAGTTTAATTAAACCTTTTCTTCCCTGGGACCTCGGGTGTGTGTGTGTGTGTGTGTGTGTGTGTGTGTGTGCGCGCGCGTGTGTGTGTGGGAGTTTGTGTGAGTTTTCTCATGAGGCTGGCAACGATTATCATTATTATTATTATTATTATTATTATTGTTTTTGTTGTTGAGAAACATCGGTGCTATCCACATTGTTTAACCTTATGGGTTGTTAATTAACACAGGTTAAGTAGATGTTAATTTTCACCCTTGGTACGGTCGTAGTAATATGTATAGTGATGGCGATCGAGCTGTATACTGGTGCCATTAAACGTCGATTCATCAGGAACCCATTCTCAAGGGTCGTGTATTCATGCATTCATGGTCAGTGGTCGTGCCGTCATGCACAAGGGTCGTACCGACCTTCTCGTACGGTGAATAGAACCTTAAACGAGTCGTAGTATAGTTTGTTTATACATAAATAAACATATACATGCAAGGCAGTAGGTTCATAGATAGTGAGGACACTGCAAGAGGTCTATTGGCCCATGCTAGACAGGTCCTAAGTCTGTCCACCCTACAACCAATTGTCTGAACCCATAAACACGTCATCCAACCACCGTTTAAAGCTACCTAAAGGCCCACCTACCACTACTATGCTTGGCAGCTTGTTACATAAATCTACTACCTTATTCCCGTACCAGTATTTACCCACATCCGACCTGAATCTACTTTTTTTTCTGATTTAAGTCCATTGTTTCTTGTCCTATCCGGTGGTGGCACCATTCTAAGAACTGTAATCATGTTACCTTTATTAATGCCCTTCACCCATTTAAAAACTTCAATCATATCCCCTCTAGTCCTCCTCTTAAGTGAGTGTAGATTCAGTATCTCCAACAGACTGCATACTTGCCCCTCTCTCCAAAACTCTTGCCTTTATCTCCCTAGCCACCCCATCCGTAAACAAATGAATTAACCATGGGGTTTTTAACCTTTCTTCATAAGTCAGGTTTTTAATTCCAGGGATCATTTTTGTCATTCACCCTTGTAATCTCATTGTCTAAACAACCTATATCAACTGTATACATAGTATGGCGCCCAAAACTGTACCGCATAATCCAAATGGGGTCTCGCCAAACGCAAGATAAAGTTGCGATGATACTCGAGATATACTATTTCTAACAGTTCTGTTGATAAACTCAAACATCCTATTATCCTTATTAACACATTTTAACATATTGTTGCCGCGGCTTAAGAGATCCTTGCTCACCAGTACCCCTAAATCTCTCTCGCATTCTGTTTTACCGATAGTAATACTGTCCAATTTGTAATTAGTGGTCCCTGCCTTTACCCACACTCGGTGCTCTGCATTTATGCATGTTGAATTCCGAGTTTAGCGAGCGTGCACTCAGGGCAAAGCGCTCATGATTAGCGAGGATTTTGATCATGTACATCCACATACACAGTTGTCTGTAAGTGCCCTGCGCTTGGCTTACATGTTTGAATATGTACCCCGTCGTGTACAGCGTTTGTAATGCATGTACATAGATATGAGTGTGGGAGATATTCGTTGCCTTGCACAGTCGCTGCTCATGCTTGCACGGTGTGCGGGTGGATAGCTGGGGAATGTGGAGGTGTGGCTAGGTGGATGAAAGGATGAGTAGGTGGATAGGAGAATGGTTGGTTTAAGGAATAGGTGTTTGGAGTGAGGCTATACAGACGAGGGATAATGTCTGTTGTAGGTTGAATGGAGTTCCGTATTTAAAGTAAAAGCAAGCCCAATGTCATATATATATATATATATATATATATATATATATATATATATATATATATGATATAAGGATAATTGCACTTCATCAGGAGTTCTGTGCGTTAATACTTATGCTTAATGCTGATCATGTGTGACTTTGTTTATGGATCCTGGTGGAGATAATGTATACAGACTCGTCACAGTATCATGCAACATGCTGCAGCTGTCTCTACCTTCATAGTCAAATGAGTGTCAGAAATTCTCAGCGTGCTCTCTTGTTATTCTTGGCGTGCTGTCGTGCATGGCAAATTCTGTGAGGAAAACTCAATTCTTGTGTCTCCCCTGATGATGTGATTCTTACACGAGAGTGCACTTGGGAACGTATCGTGTTTTATTTCCCCCGTGGACTCGTGATTTCACACTCGCATTTTCGTACTTTGTCATCTCTCCTTTGGCCTTGATCACCATCTGCAGACAGACGTCCGGGCATGGAACTGGCAAGGTTCCTGAAGTATTATTCTAAGTCCAGTGTTTAGGGTCCGGAGGGTCTTGATCTGCTGAATGTGAGGCGAGGCGCTGATGACGTGTTGCAGGAAGCAGCCGCCTTGATCGTGCCTTCTGAGCGCCCCCTTACGACTAGAAATCTCACGTGTACCCAAAATGAAGTGACAGTCTCTCTCTCTCTCTCTCTCTCTCTCTCTCTCTCTCTCTCTCTCTCTCTCTCTCTCTCTCTCTCTCTCTCTCTCTCTCTCTCTCTCTCTCTCTCTCTACCCTTCTTCTTCTTCTTCTTCTTTTGTGGTTGATTTTGATTTCTCGGTGGCGAGTTTGAACTGGTGGAGGAGGGTTGAAGCATGTCTGTCCACTTCCCTTACCTGATTTACCGTTGAGCTATGACTGGCTAATCTGTGTTTGCATCTGTCAGGTCCTTGAGGGCGAGTCTCTGCTGATATTAAGGCTTTTTGTGGACTAACCAGGCTTTCGTGTTTTTTTACACTAACCAAGGTTTTTTTTTTTTTCATTAGCCAGGCTCTTTTTTAATATATATTTCATAGCCTGATGGGAACTATAGTATGACTTTGTGAAAGGCAACCATTTGTGAGTCGCAGGTTGGTTAAAGTGACGTCAAATCACTCGTGATTAACTTATTTGTATCTATTTATTGATGATTATCTCTCTTTCTCTCCTGCTGCAGGACACTGTGGATCAGACAGATGAGGAAGACATAAACAAGAACGCCACAGGGTCGCCCAAGAACCGGAAAAAGAAGAAGAAGAAGCGACCGCGCACTGTCATCAACCCTTATGGCAACGTCTACTTCTACTGGCTCTGCGTCCTGACCATCTGCGTGCTGTACAACCTTTGGACGCCCATCGTCAGGCAGGCCTTCCCGGAGCTGCAGAGCTCACCCCAGCCCATGTGGTACGTACAGTCCGTCCGTAGTAGAAGTAGTAGTTGTAGTAGAAGTAGTAGTAGTAGTGCACGAAACATTGTGGCTAGGTTTGAGGCGCGTCTGAGGTAGGGAGGGAATGGCTAATATCTTCGTGTTGGGTCGTTGGCTTGGCTACCTCTGCCAGACGGACGATCACAAGGGCCCAGTGGAATTGGGTGTGATGGAGCATTGTTTACAAAAAAAAAAAAAAGGGAGGTGTTGGTTACCACTGTCTTGCATGGCACAGTCAGCCTAAGGCGTAAAGGTGGGAATCAGTATATCCCAACATTGTTGTGAAGAGTTACCTGAAGTGGATACGATATTCCTTGAGGATCGCGAGGTTATATATCTACGTTGCGGTTATTATTCTTCAGTGCGAAGACGATCGTAAGCTTGGACTGTTAAGCTGTGTGCCTCAGACTCGACCCTCGTCACCAGGTAGCCACAGCTTGGGGTAAGCTTGTGGTTACCTGGGTAGACAGCATCAGCTCCAAGACATGGTATGTCGTCTTCGCTTGTTCCCATCACCACAAAAGACTGTGTCGTTCCCTGTACCTTTTCCACTCGTGGTTTAGATTTTGATACCATTAACAGAAATTTATATTGTGATGGAAATGTTTAATCTGTTGCTTCTCTAGGTATGTATATATGTATATACGTACTCATATACACTCATGCATACGTTAGAATATGTATGCGTCTGCATATGTTTCTATGTATGACGTTGTATAATTGTCTCTTGTACTAAAGAAAAGTTTATCATTTTTACAAGTAGGTTCTTTGATCATTGAGATAAAATGTCTCTCGTGTATGCGTAATGTCGGGCAAAAAAAGAACTATTCTGTTTATTAATCCATTCTGCCATAAGAACATGGTATCATTCCCTCATGAACTGACACACAGTCATGAGGTGATGTGAGGATGTGTGACAGTCATGTGTGGGGACTGAGGCGCTCAACTGAGCCTAGATACAGTGGTGGTGTCCATGTGATGTAGTGAGTCCAGCTCACACGGGTTTGACATCAACCCTAGCCAGTCGTGAAGAGGTGGCTGTTCGTCACGTGAAATGATCGCCAGTATGAGCAGCCGCTGTGAGTGAGTGGGGTGGAAACTTCAGTCATAATACAGCGAGAAAGAATTGATGATTGATATCATCACTCAACTGTATGACTTGGGGAAGTGTAGTGATGATGATGATGGTGGTGGTCCGGCTGAGAGAGAGAGAGAGAGAGAGAGGAGGGTTATAGCTGTCTTGCCCCGGGCTCCACACCCAGACCAGGTCGATGTGTGTTGTCTGCCAGTACACACGACAAGGTGGGCTGTTGGAAATGACGGGAGCTTGAGAGAGAGAGAGAGAGAGAGAGAGAGAGAGAGAGAGAGAGAGAGAGAGAGAGAGAGAGATGCACTTCCCTGACATATAAATGAAGGAAGATGTTCACGGACTTTAACGAGAGAGAGAAAAACACAGATTCCCTACAGTCGCTGGAGGAGTTCCAGCTGCCATTTCTTCCAGCAAAGACCACAACACTAGTTTTTCGTGTCAACACACGCACTAACGAAGCGATCGCTGTTCTGTCTTCAGTTGTTTTGTGTTGTGTGTGTGTGTGTGTGTGATCATGGTCCGATGCCCAGCAGCATCTTAGAAACCTCTGAAGACCGGAGACTGTAAACATTTCGTGAAGGCCTCTGTATTTTATCGTCCAGGTTTTTGCTACGTCCTTACGAGCGATGATACATTTGCGCCCACAACACCAACACCACCAGCAGGTGTCCTGGTCTTCCCCACACACAAGGAGCGGCACACACACACTCACGCACAGAGACTGGGGGGGCGCGCGCGGGGCAGGCTTCGAGAAAGACGCATCGAGAAACGGGTTCAACTTGACATTTCACATCCATCCAACTCCCGAGAGAGAGAGAGAGAGAGAGAGAGAGAGAGAGAGAGAGAGAGAGAGTTTTCACATCCATAGAACTTTGAAAACACTCCTCCCTCCCTATCCCCTCCTTCTTTTTTTATGACCCTCCAGAGAGGAGAATGGAGACATTTTTCCACGTAGTTTTTCTTTTTTTTTTTGGGTCGACTCGATATCTAATGGATGGGATTCCATGGGGAAAGAGAGAGAGAGAGAGAGAGAGAGAGAGAGAGAGAGAGAGAGAGGAGCAGCAGCAGTAAACCTTAGAAGACCAACCTCCTCCTGCTGTAAACCCTGAGGCCTCCCTTCAGTACCCGTCTTGCTTCGATCCCAGTTCGAAACCCGACTTTCATTTGTTTCTCTTCTGTTGTACACCTTCAGGATCTCAAGTAACGGTGTTGTACACCTTCAGGATCCCAAGTAACGGTGTTGTACACCTTCAGGATCTCAAGTAACTGTGTTGTACACCTTTAGGATCTCGAGTAACTGTGTTGTACACCTTCAGGATCTCAAGTAACTGTTGTACACCTTCAGGATCTCGAGTAACTGTGTTGTACACCTTCAGGATCTCAAGTAACGGTGTTGTACACCTTCAGGATCTCGAGTAACTGTGTTGTACACCTTCAGGATCTCAAGTAACGGTGTTGTACACCTTCAGGATCTCGAGTAACTGTGTTGTACACCTTCAGGATCTCAAGTAACGGTCCTGAAGTATCTCGTTTCTCGTGGACTCTGTTTTCGCAGCGATTCTAAAAATCCCTTTTTTTAGGGGGGGAACCTTTTAAGTGAAGGTCTTCCGTTCAAGACGGCCGAGTTACGCGACTTTAGGAGACCAGGAACTAACCCGTTGTGGACTGAGAGGTGTTTGAAGAAGGTGTTTAGTGTCTCTCTCTCTCTCTCTCTCTCTCTCTCTCTCTCTCTCTCTCTCTCTCTCTCTCTCTCTCTCTCTCAAAAAGACCCCTGAACTCCCGGATTTATTCAATATATATTTTGGTCTTTGACTCGTGAGACGGGGACGACGACGACAACAACAACTAAAAAAATTCGAAGGCCACATTTTCTTTGTATCTTGTCTCCTCCTTTTGAGACGGAGTTTCTATATCGTCAACAACCCAGATAATGTCGAAAAGCCACAGCCATTAGCCCCCCCCCCCCGTGCAACGAGAGACAGGGGGGAAGGAGGGGGTTGGGGGGGTTGCAAATTGGTCGTAAGTGACATGACCACTTTACGACTGTTATCCTTTTATAAAGTCACTTATAAGTGGGGGAGGGGAGGGGGGATTTGCCTTATTTTGTAAGTACACAAGTAGTACAGCCAAGGTTCACCATGTGTGGTTGAGTGGGCCTGTGGCCTCCACCAGCGTCTGGCAGTGTGTGTGTGGCTTCTTGGGAGCAGATGTCAGCCGGGGGGGGGGCGCGCACGGGGGCCAGAGTTACTACTGGACTGACGGAGGCTGACCTGACCTCCTTCAAGCACGACGTTGAGTGTGGTGGCGTGACCTTCGACCTGACCCTTGAAGGGGTTAGGTCAAAGGCCAAGGCGTTATAAACCCCAGGCGTCGTGCCATAGTGCCAAGTGCCGTCTGCAGAATGCAATAGACCTTTCCCCTGTGAGATGATTGCATTCGGCACGTATGCAATCGCTGCATTAGTTCTGACTGTATTCCAGAATACAGTAACACCCAAACCCGTGTGCGAATTGTATTAGTTCCGACTGTATTCCAGAATACAGTAACATCCAGACCTACGTTCGAAATGTATTAGTTTCGACTGTATTTCAGAATACAGTAGCATCCAGACCTGTGTACGAAATGTATAAATTCTGACTGTATTCCAGAATACAGTAACATCCAGACGTGTATCCGAAATGTATTAGTTCCGGGTGTCTCTCGCAATACACTCACCCACCTACACTTGTGTACGACACGTAAACTTGCCCAAAATGGTCGTCGAATTTAGATGTTTAAGAAGGACGAAAAGATTTTGGACGATCTCGTTCAATGATCTTTGAACCCCTCAGTGAACCGTTCAACGCAGAACACGTTGTAGTTATCTCTTGCCCCATCATCACTACTAACTGTTGTCATGGCTTTTTTTGGACAAGAAAAAAATGCGAGTTATTTACGGGTTATTGAGATTCTAACGTCATTTGACCCCCTGAATAGGTGGGTGGAAAAAAAATAGATGAATTTATGAGTAATGTCTAAAGAATATTTTTCCCCGACCCTTTCTTTTTTCATCCTCTCTCTGTCCAAGGGGGAGTCGGGGGTGGTCTCTCTCTCTCTCTCTCTCTCTGTCTCTCTCTCTCTCTCTCTCTCTCTCTCTCTCTCTCTCTCTCTCTCTCTCTCTCTCTCTCGGTACACCACCACGTTCGCTGCCCTCAGAGCGGAGGTGGTGTGGTTTACCTTGTACATAAAATTTACATAATCAAGACGGCGAGTGAACGGATAAACAAACAAGCCATGTAAATTAGCATGGGGGGGGGGGGGGGGGGTAGCTAATTACCAGCCCCCTACCTGATGTGTATGGTAGGATAGTAATTACATAGATCGGATGAATTATCATCCTGAATGTAATCTTGAATGATGACGCGAAATGTAATCATGAATGATGACGCGAAATGTAATTAGCGTGGAATTATTCAACGAGTAACACATACAAGTTGTTTCCATGGCATAATTCGGGTAATAGAGAGATAATGTCCTCGTAGGTGATTCAGGTGGTGGTTGGTGTCTCGTTATAAGTAACGAGAGTAGTTGAATACAATTGTGAAGTGCGTTGCGCCGTTTCCCTCTTGCGTGCGGAGCGGCGGCACGAGCCTCCTCCCTCCCCTCCCTCCCCCATACGAGATAAGGTAGCGTAGTCTGGGGGTCTTTTGACGTGCTGGAGTGACTCTCTCTCTCTCTCTCTCTCTCTCTCTCTCTCTCTCTCTCTCTCTCTCTCTCTCTCTCTCTCTCTCTCTCTTACAACCTGTTGGCCTCCAGTCCTGCCCTGCCTTAGGGCTGGTCCTAAAATCTCAAAAGGTTAGTGGAGTGTACTATGATGTCTCTCCCAAGATGATATCCATAACCTCCAGTCGTGTTCGAGGATATCAAGGTGTTTACATAACACAAGGATGGACTTTGGGTATCGTATGTGATACTTGCTTTAAGATCTTGATTGCTCTTATCTGTTGACACGCCCTTGCGAGTTACCAGACGCACGTCTGTTAACTTCTGTTGTACTTATCTGTTGACACGCCCTTGGGAGCTACCAGACGCACTTCTGTTAATCTCTGTTGTACACAGTTGTCAACATTTCGTCCGTTTCCTTGGCAGGAGAGAAATTATTGGCGACTAGGATGGTTTATATTTTTTGGGGGAGGAGATATGAAGAGGAGGATATTAGTGGGGGTAAGTGGTTGTACCAACGAACAATGTCACTCCGCCGGTCTCCGACGCAAGCCCTCCTCAGGAGCCAGCGGACGTGGGCCCAACTCAGAGTAATTCTAAGAAAAATATGTAGCATATTTTGCTATATTCCCAAGGTATGGTGTGGCTGTGGTGGTGTGGTGTGGCTGTAGCGGTGTGACGTGTCTGGTGTGGTGGTGTGGTGTGATGTAGCTGTGGTGGTGTGAGTTGATGCATTCCCCTTTTCACTTCCCTCATGACCCTGGCATCGTATCTTCAGCTGTACTGAGGTAGGAGTCCACTCCTTCTAGCAAGTTATTAACAGAGATCAAGAAAGGGTAATGGTCTTAGGATAGACCCCCTAAGGCACGCCAGGGTTTACCCAAACCTATCTGGCGAAGGCTCCCCTGCTTTGCGTCCGTCGTTTTCTTCCTCTAATCTGGTCAGTCTGTGTATCGAAGCACACCAGTCTCCCCCTTTTAATCCTGCCTGAGGATCCAATCAGCTTCTGTACCACCCCTCCCTGTGGCACAGTGTCAAATGTTTATTGGCAGTCCAGGATACAGGCAGTTCGCTCTGCCTTCTCTGATCCATGGCTCAATCTCTCGTGGAAATGTAAGAGGTTAGGTACACATGATGTCGTCCACTGGACCCATACCTGCTCGTAGCTTCTCCTTGACTTGTGGCTGGTTCCGTATTTGAGGCAGCTTTTGGTCTGGCTGTGATACAGCTGCGCTGCTGTGGTAGTGTGGTGTGTGGCTGTGTGGATGTTAGTAGCGTGGTGTAGTGTGGCTGCAGCTGTGGAGTGATGTGTGGTGTGGCTTAGGCGTTGTAGTGTGGTTGTGGTGATGTGATGTACGTAGATGTGGCGCTGTGGTGTGGTAATGGTAGCACGGTATGGTATAGGTGTAGAGTGTGGTACGGTGTTGTGGTAGCGATGGTGTTGTGAAGCGTTGTGGTGTGGCAGAGATGAAGAGTATGGTGTGGCGTGTGGCGATGAGTTTGGTGTGGCTGGCAGAATGGATTTTGGTGCCGTATGGTTGGCGAGAGGGTGGCGGAGGTGGGGGAAAAGTGTGTGGTGTGGAGTGTGTGGCAGTGTGGTGTGGCTGTGGTGTTGGGCAAGTAAGGTGGAGATGAGGACGCGACCCATGGTTCAACGTGTCACAGTTTTAATTAATCGTTCTCTGTTACCAGCCAGCCACCTGAGACGTTGCCGTTAATTTAAAGGGTCGTAAAGTAACGCCTGTACGTGATTAATTTTCTAAATGACTGTTTGTCTGGCTGTGTTACTCAGTCACCTGTTTAACGGCTGGGTTGTGTGTGTGTGTGTGTGTGTGTGTGTGTGTGTGTGTGTGTGTGTGTGTGTGTGTGTTTACGTATAGGTATAAGGGTTGAGGAAGAATTCTACTTCCGTATTCCATGCGAATACAGGAGCATCCGATTTTTTTTGGTGGGGGGAGAGGGAGGGAAGCAGTGTGGTTTCAGAAGTGGTAGAGGAACGCGTGGATCATAAAGGAGAGTTTCGAAGACTGGAGAGAGAGAGAGAGAGAGAGAGAGAGAGAGAGAGATTAGAATCGGCTCGCCTCGTAGAGATTGGCTGTACCGAAGCACTGCTCCCAAAGGAGGAGGATTGGGTTAAGTTTGAGACGTGAGACAAAGTAGTGGATGAAAGACCCGAGCGATCTCAGGGGGCGCCTCCCACCCTCTCGCATCACACACACGCCTCGCTTACTGGTAACCAAGGGAAGTGCACGGACGACCTTCAGCGAGGGGGAAATATAGACGAAAAACACAGGTGTGAGGAGATTGCTAGGTGGATTAGAAGGATTTGATGTGGAATAATCCAAAGTCGAATGAGAGGGGAAATAAATTCCCCCCCCCCAAAAAAGGAAGGGGGGGGTCTGTCAACTAGATAGTTATCTATGGTTCGATCAGGTTAGACAAGAAAAAATAAATAGGATGAAAGTTGATTTGCAGATGTTTTTTTTGGAAATGGTCTAGGAAAGACTCGAGAGATTGAGTATACGAAGGGAAAGACAGTTGTACACACCTTTTTCTTTTTTAATTCCTTCCTTCTTGACGGAACTACTTTACAATGATTCAGAGCTGAAGCGAAGGCTGATGATTGCTGTTAAAGGACGAGAACGAGTTCCATGGCCCGATATATTCTCCGCTCCTGACGCGACGCCTTTTAAGCCATGATTGAATATGCAAGACCTTACACTAGTGGGAGTGTTACCCATCCTAAGGCAGGGGGCCCACTTACAGTGATATGCTAACAGCAGAACACGAGCACTGACTTGCGAATTGCTTTCATTTGCATGTGTCCCCCTGTGAGAGGCAAATAGTGCTGGCTGAGGAAGGTGTTCATTTACGAGGTGTACACACACACACACACAACACACACACACACACACATACACACACACACATGTAGTTAATTCCTTTGATGTTCATGTTCTTGTGTTGTATTTATTTGTAACACTAAAGGTGATGTTCCACGACAGATGATGTGAACAGTGGACGAAATATAAGCGAATTCAAAAGAGTTCGTAATGCATGCCGCCGAACGTTATATATATATGAATGTATATATGAATGCTGAATTTCTTTGTGAAATCTAAACCTCAGTGTGAAAGCTCAGTGTGAAAGCTGATCTGTTCAGAACTTCAGCTCGTTCAGTCTTCTGAATAATTCTAATCTAAATATGACGTTAAGCCTAGTATGAATGATTTTATGTAAACAAGTCGTTAAGCCTAGTATCAAATGCCAAGGCTAGTAAGAATAATGTTATTTAAACAAGTCGTTAAGCCTAGTATCAAATACCTTGTGGTAACCGTAGAATATACAGTGTGTGGCAGAAATCCACATCACTATCCTTGGTCAGTTCTTCGTACCAAACATAATGTAATATTACTTAAATTACTTCGTGAATGATTAGTTGAAATGCTGGAAGGTTATGGATGGTTAGGGAGAGGCCTTACGAGTCATATATATTACTCCAAATAAAACTCTTCATTATCCTATTTGCATAATTCGCTCGAGAGCAAAACTTCGCTTTGGTCGATTCCAATCAACTCCACCCGTCCTTTTTTTTTTTTTATGTATATCTTTTCTCCCAGGACGTTCCTGGAAAAGCCTAGCTCCTCCTGGAGATAACTAGATTCAAGACTCCCAACTTGGGCTAAGTGCCTCTCTGTGACAGCAAGTGACTTCAGAACCCAGGCCGTGAATCGCCTTCCTTTGGCCCAACTTGGTATACGAGAGTCGTTGCTTGCCAAGTTTAGATTAGACTTTAGCTTCATCTGAAGCTCGGGGCAAGATCACATCTATTTGGTTTCTTGCGTAACTTTGCCAGTTATACAACCTGTAGTTATGTGTTCCTTCTCCTTAATTGAAATGTGTTTTCTTAAGGCTTGAGTCCCAAGGGGTCTAGGAAGGCTCGTATCACATTGTGAAATAGGATCATTGTGCAGGGGCGTATGTAGGGGAGATAGCGTCTATGGCAAGCACTGAAATTGCGCCCTTGCCTTGCTTAAAAATGTACATACCGTGGATGTATATAGAAATATATACAGTGTAATTATAAACTGTTAAAGAGTTAGGCCAAACTTGAGTTTATATAAACTCTTAAAGACTTAGACTTATTTGATCAAAATTGTAACGTAGAAGCGGTAATGCAACTGATAGTAGGAAAATGTTACTATAGTTGAAAAGTAGACGAGTTTCTTTTTTTATCTCACAAAACCAAACCTTTCAAAATGTCAAATCGGGGTAGCATATGTCAAAAAAAAACAAACCCTTTTGAGTGGCGCCCACCTTCAAGTGGCGTCCAGGGCACCTGCCATACACTATATACGCCGCTGGTCATATATATAGACCATGGAATATTACTTCAGGACTTTCTGTGGCGTCACACTGTTGTGTATGTCATGAACTGAATCATGCGTCCAGGCATTACCCTGTGTGGTTGTACGAAGGCATTTCTTTCCTATGATTGTTATCATTCGGTTAGTCAACTTGTTTACCAAAATGGTGTCCTAGCGACGTCGTTGTATATCAACGGACTGTTATATTTCTTTCTTGTACCCGGACTTCCCCTGCATGAGGTTACACCGTGAGTTTGGCACGGCTGCGTCACAAAGAACACACACTCCGTACCTCCACATTTTCTTGCTACTGGAAGTAGCGCATTCTTGGGCCGCGGGAGTCTCTGGAAAGAAGTCTTCGGTGGCTTGGAATGGGGAGGAAGACCTGGAAAGCATTGTTAATGACGGAAACGATATATGTAAACTTATAGACCCTGGAAACATGGTCGCGAAGAAAGCACTCGAGATGTGCTTGAAGAAGTGTGTGGGTGATCATGAAAATCTGCTTGAAGTATTGTTCAGTATGCCGTTGGAGGAAAGCACAGTGGCCGAGGAGTGGAACAGGGCATATATCTTACGTTAGAAAGGACAATGGAAAAGTACACTGTACTGCAGACCGGTCTGTTTCACGAGTGTAGTCTGTAAAAACACTGGAAAAGATCAATAGAGAACAAACCACTGACCACTTGCAGGGAAAATTTTACCTAGAGTGAGAAACAACGATCAGTTAGGAAGGTCAAGCTTATTATATCTTTTTTGGACATCATGAGATGGCGAGCTGCGTTTTAGGCCATAGATGAGGAGGCTAGGTGGATCGTCTGCTCCAGCAAGGCCAGAAATTAATTGACGGGACCACTCAGGTGGATGGGAAATAAGCTGGAAATAAGGAAATGTACTTTTCACGGAGGATTGGCTAAGTGGAGGTGAACACCACATATCAGTGGAGTTCTCTCGACAGTGGTGTGGGAGTTACCACTAGCTTGTCGCAGTGGGGGGGTGACGTGACCCTAAACCACTTGTCAGTCATGGTATTATGTAAATGAGGTGTCACGAGGATTGGACGGATACCACAGTATGTTTGTGGGATGTTGGCAGGGTCCAAACTGATCCCAGGTCTGATGCAGGGTTAATGAAATTCATGCCGAGCAAGTGCTGGGTAATGAGGATGGGATGATGAAAGGCCATTATGCGAGTAATATTCAGCAGGAAATTAGCTGCTGGAATCCCTGTGAAAGGGACACCAGAGCTCGGTCTTAGAAGATATTAAAATGGAGAAAATCTATCTGCTGGTAAACATTAAGATCATATTTAAGTACGTGGATTTATTAATGCTTCTCAGACTGTCTGTATAGGGCCAAAACTAGAATATAATTCCCATCTGTTTTGGTCAGCGTACTTCGAAAAAAAAAAAGGCACAAAAAGCAGATAAAGAAGGTACAGAGGAGACCAGCGAAGATGGTATCAGAATTAAGAGAGTTTGTCACAACGACAAGAAGTTCGAGGCCACAGATTTGCCCACCATGGAAGAGAGAAGAGTAAAGATGACTTGATTACAACTTTTAAGTCTCATAACCACTTCGATGGTGTTAGGTACATAGTTCTTCCAAAGATACAATATAATATGTTGAAAGCCAGGGCAAGATATTAGGCAAAAATCTTAAGAGTTTTAAAGAAATTGTATAGAGAAGTGGATGAAAATGTGCAATGGCGCCCCCACGAGTCTAGAACTCCCTCCCCGTACAGCACAGATAGGTAAATACATATTACCTTATATTCTCTCTCTCTCTCTCTCTCTCTCTCTCTCTCTCTCTCTCTCTCTCTCTCTCTCTCTCTCTCTCATCATGGCAGATCTGCCGTCAAGCAGTGTACGGTAGTCCTTTCGAGGCCTTCTCTTTAACGACTGACTAGGAAAGTTACGTTAGGCTGTGACAAACGCATGAGGATGAACGAAAACTTATGCCACAGCGCCATCCATTAACCCGTTCACATTACTCGGAAAATTGGATTTCAAATTTAATCAGAATGCTTTTCTACCTTAAGGTTATTTCCTCATTGAATCCTGAATTAGAAATTGATTGCAGAGATGAGCATGAAAGAAATCGCGTTATGAAATTCTTCGTGAATCTTTTACCTGCGTCGCTCAAGGCCATGATTATTTTGACGGTGAGATTATGATGTAAAACGTAAGTACGTGGGGCAGAGTGATGGATATTTCAACATTGTCGACTTCTCGTGGTTCTCTCTCTCTCTCTCTCTCTCTCTCTCTCTCTCTCTCTCTCTCTAGTGGGCATCATGATGATGGTGACCATTTGGGACAGGAGGTGTCCCCAGCTCTTCCCTGAAACGAATTTCTCATTATCTCTCACTGGGACGGACCCTCCCACCCTTGCACATCGCCTGCCAGAACATCGTATGGGACAACCTCTCCTCCCCATCCCTTCACTGGGACTGTCCCTCCTGACTCAGCCTTCGCAGAAACTGACCTACCATATCCCTGGGACTCCTCCCTCGCTGGGAACTTTCCCTTCCCCTCCGTCACCGTCAGCCGTGTTGATGCGCGTAGTTCCTGAAGAAGGCGACGAAGAAGGCATGTGTATATATCACTTGAGAGCAAGCCGACGAAGAAGGTATGTGTATATATATATATATATATATATATATATATATCATTTGAAAGCAAGCCACATCCTGCGTTGAGACGGAGTGTCGTCAGACATCGGCTTCTTCTTGAACGATCGCAAAACCTGGGGAATTTTTCTCATCTCGAGAGTCCTTCTGATTTTTTTTTAGGGGGGGGGGGGAGGAGGGATTATGAGAGCGGGTGATAAGAGCGAGAGATTGTAAGTGGAAGCGGGTCGATGGTAGAGCGGAGTAGGTCGACAGTGTTGACCTGGGTAAGTCTGTTTGTGCAGCTAGCTGTGTGAATTATTAAGCAGCAGTTTATGTATTTTTCATTTTTTAATTCTTGCTGTTGCATTTACTAAATAAGCGAATGGAAATGGCGTTCTTTTTGACATTCCTTTTTCAACTTTGCTATCTTGTGTGACGTAGCATAGCTTCCCATATTCTAAATGGGTGATTCTTCTTCTCCATTTTCTTCTCTCTGTTAGTTGAGCCGGAGGGAGAGGTGGGTAGGGAAGTGCCATCCTCTTTTATATCCCAGTTTCTACCGCGTTAGGGACCATTGGGTCTTCCGATGTCTGGCCTCCCGTGGAAGAGATATGATACACGTAAGGCCTTTTACGGGTGGCTGTGGCTCCATCAATATCCTTCGTGCCGGAGGACAGTATGCCTGAAATAGAAATATTGGTGGATGGGGAAGGGGGACAAAAAAGAAAGCCTACGTGAATTCTTGAATATGTGTTGCGTTGTCGTTTGGCGATGAAGGAAAGTGTCTGGGGAGAAGCAGTGGAAAGAGCGAACAGAATTCTTGGATTCGTGTCAGTTTTGGTCACTCCTGAGAAATATATATATATACTGGAAAGGATCACAATTTTGCGTGGACTCATAGGAAATATATATATATATATATATATATATATATATATATATATAGAGAGAGAGAGAGAGAGAGAGAGAGAGAGAGAGAGAGAGGTAAGGTTAAGGGTTGATCTACAAGTATTCAACATTATGAAAGACTTTGATTATCTTGATGTATTAAGGTACTCAAGACTCGATTCGTCGGATTTCACTTGTCGTAATGGATGCAAACTCGTGGGCAGACGTTTCATCTCGATTAAGGTAAAACGTAGTACCTGGTAGAGTGAGGTAGACGCGATAGTTTAGGTACATATTAAATGTATCGTGAAAATGCAAGAGAGAATTGAAAGGAGGGATAACAGCGAGGCTTGTACTGACGTGGCTGCGAGCCAAACCTAGCAGTCTCTTCGAGAATTTATCTTCAATCTCGAGAAAGTCATAGGAAATACAGACGCTTTTGCTCGAGGGGAGGCAACAGACGACTCGTGTTCACCTCACACTTGTTCACCTCGAGAGGCAACAGACTACTACTACTGTTCACCTCACAATTGTTCACCTCGAGAGGCAACAGACTACTACTCCTGTTCACCTCACACTTGTTCACCTCGAGGGGCAACAGACGATTCGTGTTCACCTCACAATTGTTCACGTCGAGAGGCAACAGACGATTCGTGTTCACCTCACAATTGTTCACGTCGAGAGGCAACAGACGATTCGTGTTCACCTCACAATTGTTCATCTCGAGAGGCAACAGCCGACTCGTGTTCACCTCGAGAGGCAACAGACGATTCGTGTTCACCTCGCAATTGTTCATCTCGAGAGGCAACAGACGATTCGTGTTCACCTTGCAATTGTTCATCTCGAGAGGCAACAGACGATTCGTGTTCATCTCGAGAGGCAACAGCCGACTCGTGTTCACCTCACAACCGTTCACCTCGTTACCCCTTGATTTATAATAGTTCTTTATGATATTCCAGCGCTTGAAGAGAATTTTACAGATGTGAGGAAGACTCGAATTACTTCGTCTCTTCAGAGACGCAGCGACTGCTCTGTGTTGCGTAATTAAGTCCTCCAGAGATTGCAAAGCCTGTCGAGATTTGGACCCAGTTTATGCTGCTGTTGTGTCGAGACAAACAGGTACAACAGGTCCCTCCTGTTGTCCCTCCTGTTCCCCTGACACTGTTATTAGCTGGAAGCCATCTGTTGGCAACGTCAGCCAGGGACACTCGCCCAACCTAGGCTCATGCCTGACTACACTCGCCCAACCTAGGCTCATGCCTGACTACGCTCGCCCAACCTAGGCTCGTGCCTGACTACACTCGCCCAATTTAGGCTCGTGCCTAACTACACTCTCCCAACCTAGGCTCATGCCTGACTACACTCGCCCAACCTAGGCTCGTGCCTGACTACACTCTCCCAACCTAGGCTCATGCCTGACTACACTCGCCCAACCTAGGCTCGTGCCTGACTACACTCTCCCAACCTAGGCTCATGCCTGACTACACTCGCCCAACCTAGGCTCGTGCCTGACTACGCTCGCCCAACCTAGGCTCATGCCTGACTGGAGTACTGAGACGGAGATTTGACCCCTTGAACACGACGGTACAACCCACAGCTCGGGGTCAGAAGCTAGGTCATTATTACAGAGGGTCATGCCGTCCTGCTAAAGCTTTATTTGGTCAATATTCTACAACCCTACGAGGTCAAAACAGAAGACTAGGTGCCTCCCTAAGTGGCCACGGGACCACCAAGTACTATTCATAGTGAAGTTTGCTTATTATGTACATCCGCCCTGCTCGCAGTCACCCCAGCTGTTCATCTTCCCCTTTGAGGCTGGACGAAGAATGGGTTCCTGGCGTAAGCTAGGATGTGTTTGTATGTGCGCGTGTATACATCATGTTAAGACAGAGTGTATATGCAATGTTTATAGATACTTCGACACCGGTATATAACTCGCTCCCTGTAATACATCAATTCTAATGTATCACGCAGCAATCATACATAGCATTTTCGTTATTCTTCATATCTATATTTAATTCATGTACAAGTCTCGTGTCGGTGTTGCTAACTTCCTCTCAATTATTTCCTCTCTCTCTCTCTCTCTCTCTCTCTCTCTCTCTCTCTCTCTCTCTCTCTCTCTCTGCTCGCTTCCCTCCTTCACCTCCTTTCTTTCAGACCTCCTACACCTGGTACATCCCTTCACAGCGAGTTTATCTGTATATACGATCCTGAGCGCCATATTTTTTTTTTTTTTTTTCCCCATGCATTACCGGCGCCTGCCACGTTAATGGAAGCAAAACCCACTCCCAAGATGTTTACGTCGGCTGACGCCCCCAGCACGGCGCCCCAGGGGGACAGGTGCCCTCCCCAACCCAACCACCCACTCCAAAGCTCGTGTGCCTGATTATGCTTGCTTGTTACGAGGCAATGAGAGAAGAAGATGAGGTCTCTCTCGTGTCTTCTGTCATCATTCTTGGAAGCATCTTGTTTCACGCAAGAGGATTGCTGCTCAAACCTTCCCTTCCCCCCTCAGTGCATGTCAGTTCAGCGCTTGAGTGCAATGGCCTGCCCTTTGACCTGACCAGTAACAACAGTTGGCTGTTTGTTGTCGCATATTGACCCGTATTTTAGCGTTTGGTGTTTTGTGAGCCAAGCTAGTGTTGACACGGCCCACCAGATGGCACTGTCAAGGATGAGCAGCAGCGAGAAGTCAGAACAGTGGACAGGGAGGAGCGCTGTGCCCCACTCAGTCCCTCGGCGATCCATAAGATGGAAAGAGGCGGGGGAGAGATTGGAAATTTATATTACTAGCCATAAGGAGGAAATGTATATAGCCAGCTACAGTGTGGTAGAGTGCTTCTTTGCCTCTAACAAGAGTGTAGGGAGAGAGGTTTCGTACCCTTTCCACCCAGAGTTTTTCATTTTCTTTATTTCACAATCACCTTTCCTACCTTAGCGGGGTAGCGTCGGGAACAGACGACTCGAGTCCGAGTTAAAAATCCTCACTACGCCACCTCTTGTGTTCCTTGCTATTAGGAAATAACTCCCCGTCATTGCTAGCATTACGATTCCTGTACACACACACACACACACACCCCACACACACCCCTTACTCGCCCTCTACACCATGCAGGAGATACATGGGGTGTGTTCTTTCTCCCCTCTCCCCAGGGTTAACTCCCTTATTACCTGGCAAAAAAGAAATTAAATTCGTAACAAAGAGGGAAAAAATACAACTGTAGACACTGTTTAGGTTTTGAGCTACAGAGAAGACGTCTCCTCACTATTGAGTCCAGGTTGTCAAATTAACTTCTTGAGGTAATATATGGGGTACAGTTTTAACAGCTGCCTTTCGTGACGTAGACTGTAACACACACACACACACACTGTACCGTACAACTCAGATGATGTTACATCAAGTTACGGAAGTTAGTGTAGAATTTCATAATGCCAGGGGTGCATCAGTATGCTTTTGATCCACCTCTCTGGAATGGGAATGAAGGTCGTGGTAATATCTAGATTAGCAAAATTCAATTAGCCATAAGTGGGTATTTGCATCATTTTGTACTTCCATTATCTGTGCACAGTATGACCTGTGTTGTGATATCCTGGTGGTTGTGACAAGGCCGCGAGGTAGTTATCCCAGTCATTAATTTGGTCTGGGGGGGACATGTTCCCGCCTTGTACGAACCTTGTTAAACACGTCACAGCCTTTGCTCATCGCTGGTAAACGAGTGAACATTATGTACCTTGCCGCTTTTTTGTGTGAAGCGTTATGACACAACGGACGAAGGAGTTTGAGAAATGTCTTTCTTTCGTGGTAATGTATTAGGCATGTCGATTGCTAACGACATTTCCTGTCATTTGCCGTGACAAATGTTATATTTATTTCCTGTTTCGTTGGAAATGAATATGTAGTTGGGCTTCCATGGTCACTAGGAAATTTTTCTATTATTCGCACTTAATCAACACTGCGAGGACAAGTCGTGTTGATCATTTCGAAATTGATCGGACCCCATCCATGAAGATACTTTTTTTTTTTTTCACCGTGTGTGTACATACATGATAGCCAGAGTGTTCATCTATGATCCTCGCTGGTAACGCCAGCTTCGAGCTAATGAACTTCTTGTTACCGAGGTGTCAGACACGGTTCTGTGTTACAGTAAACCGCACCTAAAACTGTGTATTCCTTGATGGCTTCCTCCCGGCTCATTTCCGATTATAAGATGCATTACTGAATGCTGGGAAAAAAAGTCAAGTTTTAGCACGTGTACTTTTGGATGATAGGTGTAAGCAAAGACCATAGATACACAGACGTGGTGATAGGAAGAGAAGGAAAACAGATTCGCAAAACGAGATCAAAAAAGTCTACCAGCTGGTTGCGTGCACTCTCCACTTCTTTTTTCATTTCTTTTTTTTTTAACGTCGGAGGCTTCAGTCAAAGACAAAAGTCCACGTCAAGGCCGGGCCTTAATTGAAATATATAGAGGTTTATAAAAGGGTAAAAGAGGAGGAAGGGAAAGTGTTTGTGAATTTTGGAGGAAGTAAGAAAAATGTTTTCATAATGTGCCAGGTCATAGTTATTGTGGAAAGACCGGAGAAGGTAGAGAGTTACAGAGCTTCGAGGTGTAAGGAAAGAAACAGATATCAAAACGGCCCACCCTTGAGTTGCCAACGGCCACACAGCAATCCTTTGACACGGCATCTTGCCGAGTATTGCGTGGTATAGCTGGTTGAACATATCAAGCCATATGATGAAAATTATATTAGGTATTATAACCGGTTACCACAGTAAAGAGTACCAGTTTCAGTTGGCATCAATGGAACTTGGTGTAAGTCATAAAGCTTCCTTAAGCCTTATAAAAACAAGTACAGACAGGAGGTACATATGTAAGTGCTCGCTGCACAGTCTTCAGCAAGGCACAGGCCTCCATATCAGGTGGTTCTTCTACATTTGTTTAGTGATCTTTGTGATTTGGGAAGTGTGGGTTAGTCAGCGTCTCTCTCTCTCTCTCTCTCTCTCTCTCTCTCTCTCTCTCTCTCTCTCTCTCTCTCTCTCTCTCTCTCTCTCTCTGCCGTAGCTCGCATAAACCCTCAGCTCAGTGAAGTCCGTGCATTTAGTTGTTCTAAGTTCACAAATGATTTAAAAAAAATGATAGTAGTACTATTCATGAAATGAGTTGAACTGCATCTTTTCTAACTTGTGTTAGTGTCCCTGTGATGCGCGGGTGTTCTCTGGTGAATAAACGTCAGTCGTTCTTTTGAAAGTCCAATTCACCAAATAACTGGGCCAGAAATTCCAGTGGCGGTGCATTACGGGAATGGGCTGCGGTGGCCAGAGTCGACACTAAACTAATGGCGATTTTCCTCGACTATTCCCTAGGTCTTCAAACTGGAAATTGCCAATGACTAACGAATCATTGGGAAAAAAAGGAACATTAACTCAACGTCCAGTCACGAATTGTCAGTTTTATTGGCCGTCGTTACAGTAATCATAGCGGATGACTCACACAGACAGCATACATGGATTTAAGAAGTTGCACGATGGTTCAAAATGTTGGAGATTCGGGGGCCCCTAATGCGGATATATCAATTACAAATGATAATAAATGCGATTGGAATTGAGTCCAACAAGCCATTACATTAAGATGGCGTATCCTGTCAGACTTCACAGACACTGTACAACTGTTGAAGAATATCAGCACTGGTTATGGTTACCATGGAAGGTAGACTGGCCATCATTACCCAGCATGTTATCCATGGCCTTTGGTTAGATGGGGAAAATCAAAGGGTCTGAAATCAAGACGAGATTTGCGGTTGGATCATATATATACTCGCCCAGAAACCAGTAAGGAAGCAAAGATCATTAAGAGGATCATAAATGTTTTCCCACTGATGTTCGCCATCTGCCTATTTACACCTAATATAGGCATTGTGTTCACTGATATTGCCAGAGAGAGTAACAGTTTGTTGTTCATTGTATGATGACTACCCTCCCAAACCAGAGAACTGGGAGACACTCGGTTGAACTTTAGGATAAATACGTTTACTTACAATGCAGACATCAGTAAAGGCTTCTTCCTTCGAATTAGCCCTTCAAGGACGTGACAGGGATTCCCCACGGATGTACAAGTTTGCCTCTTCCAGCACGTATATTCAGCTCTGGGCAACTGGTAGGCTACGCCAGACACAAAGAGCCTGGCTTTGCTTACAAAGAAAGCGGAAGCGGATGCCACAGTATTTCTGTGGATGATTATCATGGAACAGCTTCGACCACAGTTTCTTCGAACTTTATGGAACCACAGAGTTATACAAGGTTGCTAAAAACGTTCTTGTCAAGTGATCACATCCCAGAATTAAGTGGCAACCATGAAGACTGTAGAAAGAAAACCGTTCCATCAAGATAACTTGAGGCACGCTGAGGCGGGTTCCTGGTTCTCAAACCGATAGAAAGATTGAGCGTGGTATGTTAGTAATCATAAGCTTTAACCATGTGTAGCCTTTAAAGGTGAAGTATATGGGTTGGAGGACAGTTTGTTCTCGCATGTTTTTGCCTGGGTAAATTGACAGTTTTACCATTTGTTGATTGTTATATCATTTATGTGCCTTTCTTGAGGACTTTTATTTCCTCCCCTCTTGATTTTTTTCTTTTTGTCTTTGCCACAAGAGAAGCTAATTTGATATGCACACCTATCCATCCACTAGGCAGAAGCACAAAGGTCCAGGGACTGGGTCTCGCCGATTGAATTACATTACAGGTTACATAGTGAGAAAAATGTAAAGGATTTGGACGTTATTGTATAAACTATTAAGCATTTTACATGTTAAGTGAAGTTTACAGCAGTTGAACAACAGTGAGTATGCAGTGTATCAATAAGCAAGTTACAATACTTTTGTAGTATTCAGGGTAGAACAAAGTTATGGATGATGTGCTTGCACATATCTCATAATTTTCCATAAGAATCATCTCTGAACTTAACTTTACAGCAGTTAAGTATTTAATGATGAAGGGTGTGACAGTTCCTTTTGTTGGCAAGTCTGTTTATCACATAGTGGTGTCTACTGATCCTGTCCATGGAACCATGCATAAATATATGGCTCTTTTCGAATTATATGATAGATGTACCCACTTGTGTTTGATTTCACTTTGCCTTAAACCAAAAGATTTTGTTCATAATCTTTATGATTTATTGTTTTAAGGCTACTCGCAGGGAGGCTGAGGGGATAATCAACTCCATCTTTCAAAGCAAAAGTTTTGTTAGTTCATCATCCATACCATGCTTTCTGAGCCCAATGTGTGAAGAAACCCAGAGAAACTGGACTAAGCCCAATATGAGTAATCTGTAATGTACACTATAGTCATTCAGAAGTAAGTTTAATACATTTACATATTTAAGGGTCTTATGGATAGCAATTAGTCCTGCTTGGAGAGTGAATGTCCAGTTATTAACCCTGAGTTCCAGATCATTATACGTAGAATTTATGAGTACATATAACAACAGTAGCACTACCAACTGCACCAGTGGTTTGTTGCAAGGACACATCTTTGTATGTAATTTGTGGGAAATTATGTACGGTGTTGGTAACTAAGGCTGTGTCCTGAGTAGAGGCTTTGGCAGAAAGGTGGAAGCATTGATATTAAAGAGGTTCTTTACATGTATTGGGATGTATTAACCAGAGCATTTGGATTCCAACAGAAGATTGATTTCAGTTAATGTATTTTTGGTACTAGGAAGAGCAGTTCTTTCCTCATGTTCAAAATTTTTGTTGCTTCAGGGCAACCAATTATGATTTACATAACTTTATTTTGTATCTTCTCAATCCCTCTGTCGGGCATTGGAGCAAGCAGAGGCATAGCATAAGAATCATAGAACTTAGCAATGTACATCATTTTGACTGTTCTGACACTGGTCCCAGATGGTGAATTGGGGCCAGCTACATTTCTGGGTATGCTAAGTCTCTCTCTACCTTGGTGGTTGTCTAGTTAGCTCCAGATGTTGGTACATCTAACCCTTAATAATGTTACTTTATTTCATAATCTGTGGCCTGTTATGCAACTGAATCTCAAGTGATACCACCTCTTTTACGAGGACTTCTGTTGATGGTGAATTGAGTACACTATGTCTCTCTCTACATTGGTGATTTTCTAGTTAAAACAGCTCCAGATGTTGATACCTCTAATCCAAAATAATGGTACTTTATTACATAATTTGTGACCCAATATTCAGCTGAATTTCAGATGATACCACCTTTTTTATGAGGACTTTTGTTGATGATTTATGTTTTATCAGCAGAAATAAGAAGACAATCTTTTATAGGTCTCTTATATGGTTGAGTATGGTGAGTGTATGATTATTATCGGAGGTGTTGATCATGATATTGTCAGCATAACTAAGTATATGCTTGTCGATATTATGTGCATGGACTGAAGAAGGCCATCAATTGGGACATCGCTTTGCCTTTAGGTGGCTCTGCATAAAGTTCAAATTCAGTGAATAGGATATTGCAATCAGCATGCCTTTTGATCACAAAGTGTTTTAGTTTGTCTGTAAATTCATATTTGAGATTTGAAAAGAATTGTCATAGTGGCCTTGGGGTTAAGTACATTGTTAGCTATTCATAAAGGTTGTGCACGGGAGGCAACGCATTGTTCCTCCCTTAGTTATATTAGTCTTTTTCTATTCTTTGCTGATAATAGTATGCATGTTCAGTTCATTATCAAATGTTTCCCCAGTTAGATTGCATTAGTTCAGTCATGCTTTGTTGGGCAGTTATTAGGGCAGACTGGAACCAGCATTTCTAGAGTTCTTGGCAGCTTGTAACATAGTCTTATTCTCTTGAGAGACATTTTTTAAGCTTTAGATCATTATAATGGGTGATATCTATCTTTGTGAGGCTGGGATGTGTTACTGGGTCTCCTACTCCAACTGTATGTTTGAGTATTGCTACATGGTTTGTCTAATTGTCTAAGATGTTGTGAAATTCCTCCAAAGTCTCGGGCTGGTAGAGCTCATACCAGCCACACATGAGAAATAAAACTGTGACACTGGTTATCAGGAATTTGAGCCGTTTTCGTTTGAACTTCTCCCCTGGGAGAATGGTATTAAAAATATTAATCATGGTACTTCCCAGGGAGGATGGTATTAGAAATATTAATCCTGGTAAGCTTAGGATGTTGATCACTTAATCCTATCTTGAATAGTGATTGAAGAGATGCTGAAGCCTGCACATAGATCAAAGATCCTGCCATGGACATGTGTTGGCTCGAGGTCCCCTATCAGGTGCACATTATTGTGTGAATTCAGTAATATCAGTAGCTGGTGCCTATATGTATTGCTGTGGTTGGAATCGCCAATTAAACTGTGTCCAGCATGAAAATCCCATGTTATAAGAGTTAGTTCTGATTGGACAAACTCTGGAAAGTTTGTTATATTAAGTATTTCTGCTGGTACATACATTTATGATGATTACTGCATTCCAAGGTCTTCAGACTTTTTAACACTAATGAAAACATGGGTTATAGTTTGCTTGACATACAGTAGGGATTAGTTACATGATCTAAGATTATAACAAACAAATGAAGGTAACATGAGTGGTACTGACCTTGTGTGGACTACATTCCTGTGGTTGCATTACATTTTTGGTCCCATGGATAACTTCATGGTGAAGATCAGGTAACCACTTCCTTAGGGAAGTTTTTATCCAAATCAGGCTTGTAAGTACTGTAGGTCTAGCTGACTGAGCCTTTGTTGTTATTATAGTAGTCCAAGTACACTGTTGAGTTTTTCAGCACAAAGGAAATTTTCTTCACCAGTGCAGAATGTAGTCTTTCTTATCAACATTATTACTATCAAAGGTAAAGTCACTTGCTATCCTATAAGATGATGGGGGTAGACACACTAGCATTGCATTACACACTTTTCACTTGAAGTTGGGTGACGCTTGGGGATAACTGGGCAAGACAGGAGGTAGATACAGTACGAGTGATAATTTCTGGCACACAATCACATACGCTGTGCAAGGGGTTTATGGACATCTCCAAGGGCTTCAACATTGTGTAAACTGTGACTTAATGGCATTCAGTGTCTCACAGTGGTGGCTTTCCATGAATTCAAGAAGTAACTCAAAACTCCCCATAAGTTGGTGGAATACCCCTTCAATTTCCTTCTGTTGTTCACATAGGGTTTCCTTTTCCTCATGCAGTGTCTGTTTGTTGATCTCTTGCTGATGTGCTTGTAGTTATGTGACACTGTCTTTAAATACTAGTGTTAATGATTTCACATATTTTATCGGAGTTCATTTCTTCACCATAGATTTGTACAACTGGAGGGTCAGGACCTAAGGAAGCCTTGAGTGTTGATTTTTGAGAACCGGGCTGAGCAAGAGAGGGTACAGGAATGGATGTGGTTGTGAGCTGTGCAAGTGAAGGGACTGTGGACATAAGGTTCTTCCACCTACAGTGGAAGGAATTGGAGTGCCAAGGGGCTTCTCATTCTTTACCCTGTTATCACCCATAAGGGTCGAGGGTGCAAATAACTGTCACCCAGGAACACAATGTACCCTACCACAGCTAGATGCTGTCTTGGCCATGGGACACACCTCATATGAAGCATGTATATTGACAGAATGACAGTTTACATATTTCATGATTGCAGTGTCTCAGCCAAGGGGTCCACAGTTCTTCATATCATGATCACTGGCACAGGTCCCTACCTAAGTATAGGAGACTTGCAAATCTTGGCTATATGCCGACATCACAGTCATTTGAAACATCATCTTTGAATGGATGGAAGTGGGGGGTTGTTCTAAAAAATCTTGTACAACCTTCCATATTCCAGCCTGAAGTAAATTTGTGATGGAATTTCAGGAGGGCCAACACACTGCTACAACCAGTTTGCAGTTTGACAGTAGTCATACATTGATGATTAGTTCACTTATGAAGGAGAGAGGGCCCACAGTCTTAATTTATGTATTAGGTGGCCACTTCAGCAGTGGGTATTATACTTTGATGCTAACATATGCATTGCCAAGCAGGAGCTGAATGAAATCCTGGGAGTTGATAACGAAGACATTCTTCTTCATATGTTGCAACATTATAGGCCTGGTCCATACTAGCTTTATGCATCCATTGATATCTTGGACTGAGATTAGTGCATGTAGGAAAGTAAGGCCTGGTCCATTGCAGTATCTGGGGTGTTGCAGTTTTAGGATTAGCCTCAGGATTGTTTCTGCATACACCATTCCTTTCTCTGATATACTGTGGAGATGCTGGAAATTACTTTCATCATTGCTATGACCTCCATCAACTTTGTTCATTGAGAGCTGACTGCTCTGAATTCTGTGGCATCAGCCATGACAAAGACAGCAAAATGAACCCTGGTGTTGTGACTATGGTTCCTTAGAACACTTTTGGTTTTGACTAGGAAAGGGGGAAGATACTGGCCACACACACCCTGCTACCTTTTCATAACCTCTGCACATTGTACTAACTGTTACAGGTTACTGAACTATGTCGAGATCTCTCTGACATTGATGACGTTCAGTATTGCTGGTGGTGGTGTGATGCAACTTTGACTCCATGACCAGGCTGATTAGTAAAATGTTGACATGAAGGGCACTCAGGATGACTGGGTCACAGTGTCCTTCCTCGGTACCACCATGATGAGTGCTGCCTCCCCTATGATAACTTAAGTGAGGGCTGTCAAAGTTCCTGACATTGTGTAGTTACAAAAGACCCCTCTCCAAACATGAAAATCCTCATTTATCAATGGTTATTTAAGATTGTTTGTTCCATTAAAAGGTAATTTTTATTCCTGTACATTAACTTTTACAATAACTACATTTACAAAAATTGTAAAAGCAAACATAGAATTAGGAATTTAGGTGAAGCATGATGGCTACTCATAAGGTTGGAATTTGCTGGAATTGTAAGTTAAGCTACAGTTTATTATGTCCTGTCTTTACAAAACCATGTGTAGGACATTGTCATTACCCATGTTTGACTATATGTATAATTGTTGTCTATTTGTTGTTACCTACATGTACATCACACTTTGGGAGTTCTACACTTGTGGAGTCCATCTCTTGAAGGATGTGACTGTCCCGCTGTCAGTCTGTAGACACATTCTTGTGAGTACAGTAACTCCAAGAGAACACGTGACAGAAACCTCATACTCATAGGTACCTTCTGTGGAGGTGACAGACTGATGAAGAGGTTGGGACATGTAGTTGCCTAAATACCTGGGATTTTCATTCTTCAAGTGCTAAAGCTCAGGAGATCTGAGTGACAGGAAATTCAGAAATAATGTGTGTAGCAAGTAAAGACACATCAAGGCATAGAAAGAGTCTTGGAGCAACACGTATTGGAAATTTCATTGAAAAGGGTACATGATAACTATCTTAAAATTCATAAGGGGTCTAAATAACCAGTTCTTCAAAGTAAAGACCTTCACCATGAGTAGAGAAAAAATTGAGTTTTGTATAAGAATCAGAATGGTAGCAAGAAAACTTCCTTAATGGTAGAGTTGTGGTCATACAGAATGAACTGTAGTGAGTGAAGCAGTACTGATACCCCTGGAGAATTGAAACACTTGTATAGAAATGTAGGGTTAATTGAAGGGGTTTTCCATAATAAGAAAAGTTCCCTTCCCTTGTACACAAGTATATGATTGCAAAAACACTGTGGACATTTTACTTTCAGGCTTGCATTGTTATTGTGTATTCATCTGACTGTTTTTCTCATATTCCAAACAGTTTCTCCAGCCATCCAAGGTTATAACCCTGAGACTTGACTGCTAGTCCTTCTTCATCTGTCAATATATTTTTTCTAACTCATTAATTCCTGTATCACCCTACTATACTGTTAAGAAAGAAATTTTTGTTTTTAATATGATAATGTTTAGTCAGCTATGAGAAAAAGTCAGTAGGTCATGCTTAGAAATGAACTTTCAATCAACCTTGTGAGAAAGTCAGTATGTCATGCATAGAAAAATGTACACACTCCCTTTATAAAAGTCACTACAAACATGTAACTTTATTTTTTTTTTTACTCTTTTGTAGGTATTTGCTAGATGGGCTAACAGATATGGTCTTCCTATTGGACATTTTGGTGCAGTTCCGGACGGGATACCTAGAACAGGGCCTCATTGTGTATGACTTCAAAAAGTTGGCCAAGCACTACATGCATTCCAGGAGCTTCATGCTCGACCTCATCTCTCTTTTTCCATTAGATTTTTTACAGTTTTTGGTGAGTTAGATCTTTCTTGTGTATTTAAACATGTTTGTGCAATGCCCATACTCTAACAAAACCATGTAACTTTCTACAGTGAACTGTATTATACATTTGAATGTTTTTTTTTAATTAGAATTATTTAGTTTAGGTATATACATGAATTGTGTACTATTATAGTACATTACCATACCATTATGATCTTGGAATAAATCAAATGCAATATCCACCATTACATTAGTTTGACAAAAGATTTCACATTTTGCAAACAGTGAACTCTCGTTAGTTTCCAGAATAGGGAAAAAAAATGTGCATTAGTTGAACTGTCAAATTATCAGAGGCATTCCTTGAGAAAAAAGAGAAAGAAAAATGAAACTGCTCCCACATATGAAAGTATGTATCTAAGAGACTCCAACAGGCTTAACCAGCATTGCCAAAATACCACACCTTATATTTTGGCAATGCTGGGTATATATATATATATATATTTTTCTTTTTCAAACTATTCGCCATTTCCCGCATTAGCAAGGTATCGTTAAGAACAGAGGACTAGGCCTCTGAGGGAATATATATATATTAGTGATGGGTGATATAAATGCAAAGGTAAGTAATGTGGCAGTTGAGGGCATTTAATGAAGATGGTGAACAGCTTGTGGAGTTGTGCGCTGAAAAAAGACTGGTGATTGGGAATACCAGGTTTGAAAAGAGGGATAGACACAAGTATACTTGTGTTAGTAGGAGAGATGGTCAACGGGCATTCTAAGATAACACATTACTTGATAGGCATGTAAAAGAGAGACTTTTGGATGTAAAGATGCTGAGAGGGGCAGTTGGTAGGATGTTTAATCACTGTCTTGTGGAGGCAAGGATGAAGATTTGTGGAGATTTTTGAAAAAAAGGAAACATTATGAGGAAGAAGAGTGTGATGAGAATGTGTGAGCTTGGTAAGGAGACTTTTGTGAATAAATACCAGCAGAGATTGAATGTAGAATAACAAAAGGTGAGAGTAAATGAAGTAAGGGGAATGGGTGAGGAATGAGAGGTATTTAGGGAAGCAGAGATGATTTATGCAATATATTCATGTAGCATGCAAAAAATGGGAGGTAGGCAGAATAGGAAGGGTAGTGATGGGTAAGATGAAGAAGTAAAGCTGCTGGTGAAAGAGAAAAGAGAGGCACTTGGATGATACTTCCAGGGAAGGAGTGCGTGTTTGGGAGATGTATAAGAGAAAGTGGCATGAGGTCAAGAGTAAGGTACATGGGCTGATGATTAGGGCAAATGAGAGCTGCAAGGAGGTGAATAATGTGCAAAAGATGAGAGAACAAATAGAAACATCATTGAAGGGAGTAAAAGGGGAAGATATAACAGGTAATGATGAGGTGAGGTGGAGATGGAATGAATGTTTTGAAAGATTCTTAAATGTGTTTGATGATAGAGTGGCAGAAATAATGGTGTTTTGGTCAAGGTGGTATGCAAGGTGCGAGAATAATGCAAAGTGGTTTAGTAAAGTAAGAATAGGTGGTTGAAAGCCTTGCACAAGATGAAATGCAGCAAGGTGACTTGAGTGCATGGTATTGCTGTTGAATTCACTAAGAAAGGGGGTGACTTGTTATTTATTGGTTGGCAAGGATATTCATTGTATGTATGAATCATGGTGAAGTGCCTGAGGATTAGCAGAATGCATGTATAGTCCCTTGTATAAAGCCCATGGGGATAAAGGTGAGTGTTCAAACTACAGAAGTATAAGTTTGTGGAGTATACCTAATAAGTTGTATGGGAGAGTATTGATTAAGAGAGTGAAGGCATGTACAGTGTGTCAGATTGGGGGGGGAGCAGGGTAGTTTCAGAAGTGGTAGAGGATGTGTGTATCAGGTGTTTGCATTAAAGACTTTGTGTGAGAAATTCTTAGAAAAACAGGTGGATTTGTATGTGGCATTTTTGGATCTGGAGAAGGCATATGATAGGGTTGTTAGAGATGCTTTGTGGAAGGTATTAAGAATATACAATTTTGGAGGCAAGCTACTGTAAGCAGTGAGAAGTTTTATCAGGGTTGTAAGTAATGTGTACGAGTAGGAAGAGGAGAGAGTGAATTGCTCCAAGTGAAGGTTGGTCTTCGGCTGGGGTGTGTGATGTCACCATGGTGATTTGATTTTTAATGGATTGGGTGGTGAGGGAGGTAAATGCAAGAGTCTTAAAGAGAGGGGCGAGTATACAGTCTTTGAGGGATAAGAGGGCCTGGGAAGTGGGTTATTTGTTGTTTGCTGATGAAACAGCATGGGTGGCTGATACGAATGAGAAACTGCAGAAGTTCGGTGACCGTTTGAAAGAATGTGTGAAATGAGAGAGTTGAGAGTGCATGTGAATAAAAGCAAGGTTAGGGGACAAGTTAGTTGGGGGTGTACGTTTGAACAGAGAAAAACTAGAGGAAGTGACATATTTTAGATATCAGGGAGTGGACATGGCAGTAAATGGAACCATGGAAGCGGTAGTGAGTCCGTTTGCTACCACGTCCACTCCCAGATATCAAAAACACTTCTCTTCCTCCAGTTTTTCTCTGTTCAAACTTACACCCCAACTATCTTGTTGCTTGACCCTGCTGAACTTAATAACTTTGCTTTTATTCACATTCACTCTCAACTTTCTCCTTTCATACACCCTTCCAAACTCAGTCACCAAATTCTGTAGTTTCTCTTGAATCAGCCACCAGTGCTGTATCATCAGCAAAGAAAAATTGACTCACTTCCCAGGCCCTCTCATCCCCCAAAGACTGCATAATCACTCATCTCTCCAAGACTCTCGCATTTACCTTTCTCCCCACCCCATCCATAAACAGATTAAACAACCATGCTGGCATCACACACCCCTTTCAGAGACCAACCTTCACTTGGAACAATTCATTCTCCTTTCTTCCCTCTCATACACGAGCTTTACACCCTTGATAAAAACTTCTCTGCTTACAGTAGCTTGCCTCCAGCACCATATATTCTTAAAACCTTCCACAAAGGATCTCTATCAACCCTTTCATATGCCTTCTCCAGATCCATAAATGCAACATACAAATCCGTATGTTTCTACAGATATTTCTCACATTTTTTAAAGCAAACATTTGATGTGTGTGTGTTTGTGCAGGGCATATGGGAAAGCTTCAGGGTTGAAAATAAGCAAGATATTATTAAAAAATGGCATGCTTTTGGTATAAAAGTACAAAGAAGTGATATACAAAAGTGTCAGGCAATAATACAGTAGCACTATGTCACTGCTGATGGTGCACCGTGTTAATCATACAAAGCATCCAACCAACTATGCCACACAAAAGGCTATCTCAGCACCTGCTGCAGCAACACTTTTGGTTTTGACACACCTCCTGCCTATCCCTAGAAATATTGGTCTGCCAGGCTAGGCCACAAGCAGCCACAACTATTTCACACTTACCTAATGCCTGGAAAGATTTTGATACTGCCGTGGAAACCTATGGAGACTCGGAACTCAATGCTGTGGTTGGTAAAATGTTATGCATTAATTTGTTTGTATACTGAAAACTGTGGTAGGCAAGGGACTCCTTTATTCATCAAGCATGCAAAGATAGGAGGAAGATTCCATAAACTATATGAAATTATCCTATATTGTAGGAGTTCCTTAGGGACAGAAAAGGAGTCATTGGTTTGCTGTCTTTTGACATGTCCACCTGCCAGGAGCCTTGCTTAAATTTGAAAGATTTTACTGATCATTTTCAGATGGTTGGACATAAAAGGTAAGGGAAATCAATTGGGTATTGTTTCCTCGTTAAGTCTTTCATAATCTATGATGGTGCAGAAGATTCTGTCAGACTTGGGAACAGTTACCAAGGGGGCATTTCATGTACTTAATCCAGGTTCAGTGATTCCATCATCAAGCATTTCCTGAAACAACTTATTAGCCTCAATAAGGTGTGAATGAGGTAGTTGGTAAGCTGGAATATAAATGAGAACAATGTTAAGTTGCTAGTTAAATTCATGGTAGATTAGGCTAATGTGGTGAACCTTTCTGTGTAACGGAGCTGTTATATTATGATGAGTTTGAAATAAGACGGGTATGGCATATTCATCGTCAGGATACTATAGGGTGATCAAGTACATTTTGATGTCATAATGGTCATGAGTGTCACAAGTATGAATCTGAACTGAGTGTTGTGTTAATCTTGTTTAGTGTAAAAGCATTTGTGGTCCAAAGCTTCGTTATGCTCACCTCGGAACTCTGCAGTGTGGATACCCCTTTTGAAAAATATCACCTTTACATCTGTGGATCAGGCAAATTACCACAGTTTTATCCTTATCAATAAAAAAACTGAGTCATTAAGGATTCCCCTTACTCTACAGTACATGAATCATGAATTGAGAACACTGTCACACAGCGTCTGTTACTGGTCAGAGTGATTTTAACAGGTGTCATTGTGGCCAAAAATCCGGACGTCTCCAGATAAATGACCCCTCACTGTGACCAAATCGTCTGTGAGGTTAAGCATATCTGTCTGGTGTCCCTGCCAACCGCTAAAGACTGCTCAAGCATGATTCCAGAAGGAGAGTCAGGGACAGCTAGCTGGGAAGGGAGTTAATATCATGCAGGGAGGAGCATGCCAGCCTATCACCAGAAGCTACATACAAAGCAACTGAGTGGTAAGTATTATTACAAACAGTTTTCTCTTGAGGTTGAATATACTGGTATAAGCCATGCAGTAAGAGACGTCATCGTGTAGACTGTATGTCTGATGAGTGTACCCTCTTAGACTGAAAACATAGGAGGTCACCCACAAAATGTAGGTCAAACATGACAGACCTTAATGGTTACATGGCAGCGTCCAAGTCAAAGGGTAAGGTGCCCACACCCAAAATGGCCAAGTGCGTACCACCAGCACCGTTGAATGATTTACCAGCATAATTATCAATTGCCCGATCAAAAGTGGGGCCCAGGGCATGGCATGTGCAGTCTTAAGTAATACATTCTGGGCACCCAGTGTCAAGAAAAATGGAGATGAGTTGACCTTTGACACACCGTATTCATAGAAAGTGCCAGCACAAGTGTCCCAGAGGTGCAGCGAATGAAAGGATATGATAATTTGTTGCGTATCCAGAATTGGTGAAAGTATCTGTAGATAAGTGCTTGGATTGCAACTGGGCCAAAGTGTTTTATGTAATAATTTATTTCGGGAGTAAGGGATTAATGAACAGCTCTTCCAGTATGGTTTTTTGTAGAATTTTCATGACTTCACAGCTTAGGGATGTGGTCTTTGTGTCTAATTTTGGAGTAGTGCCTCATTTGTATAACTGTGTTCTTTGGTAGAAGAGATGTCACTGGATTGGTCTGAAGTGCTTCATGAGCAGGTACTGGATTAGTATAATTCTGTAACTTCTTTGTGTGCCAGAGTTGGTTGGTCCTTTTGATAAAAAAGGAGTGCCAGTTTGCAGTTTGCCTATAAGTTGATAGGCAAGTGATGTTTAGAGTTTGGATTTATTCTGTGATTTCTGTTGATGGTGTGTGGTTTTATCTGAGCATGTTTCTTTGTTTTAAAAGGTAAAGAACCTGTGGTGAGAAGTTTACATTATATTTCTATTTTGTTGTAGTATTTGATATTTGGTGGCTTGGTTGATGTTAATGTAGGGTGGGGTTGCAGGCTTTGGGATTGGTAGATCTACAATGATTTTTTGAGATTAGATTCCAGGTACTGTGAAAGTTGGCCAGTCTGATTTCATTTGATTTGTCATTTTGGTGGGTTTGTGAGTTTGTTAGGCTTCTTAGAATGTTATCAAGATGGGCAGGTAGTCAGAGGAGTATTCATTTAGCATGGTTCAAGTAGTCCATGTATGCAAGAGTTAATGTATGGCAAGGCTGGCTGCCGGAGGGAGACTCATCAAGAAGATGGGGATCCCAAGGATAAACCCCTAGGAACCAGGCATGATTGCTGTTGGTTCATTAATAGATCACTCTGGGGATCATAAGTGTGAGTATTAATATGAGTAAGATGGTGAACAGTGAAATCACCATAGAGGTAGGTGTTGGATATTTTTTGGTGCTATTTGGGTTGTTTGTGGTTAGGATTCTGATATATATATATATATATATATATATATGTATTTTTTTTTTCTTTTTTTTTCTTTTTTTTTTAGCTGAGATGGCTTGGGAAACTGAGGCCCTGATCAAGGTCATCTCACTAGCGATATATATACTGTCTGTTTGTATTCATTCCCATCGCCACCCTGCCACACATGAAAATAACAACCCCCCTCCCCCCTCATGTGCGCTAGGTAGTGCTAGGAAAAGACAACAAAGGCCACATTCGTTCACACTCAGTCTCTGTCATGTAATAATGCACCGAAACCACAGCTCCCTTTCCACATCCAGGCCCCACACAAATTTCCATGCTTTACCCCAGACTCTTCACATGCCCTGGTTCAATCCATTGATAGTACGTCGACCCCGGTATACCACATCATTCCAATTCACTCTATTCCTTGCACGCCTTTCACCCTCCTGCATGTTCAGGCCCCGATCACTCAAAATCTTTTTCACTCTATCTTTCCACTTCCAATTTGGTCTCCCACTTCTCCTCGTTCCCTCCACCTCTTGACACATATATCCTCTTGGTCAATCTTTCCTCACTCATTCTCTCCATGTGCCCAAACCATTTCAAAACACCATCTTCTGCTCTCTCAACCACACTCTTTTTATTACCACATATCTCTCTTACCCTTACATTACTTACTCGATCAAACCACCTCACATTTCATATTGTCCTCAAACATCTCACTTCCAGCACATCCACCCTCCTCTGCACAACTCTATCTATAGCCCACACCTTGCAACCATATAACATTGTTGGAACCACTATTCTTTCAAACATACCCATTTTTGCTTTCCGAGATAATGTTCTTGACTTCCACACATTCTTCAACGCTCCCAGAACTCTCACCCCTCCCCACTCTATGATTCACTTCTGCTTCCATGGGTCCATCCGCTGCCAAATCCACTCCCAGATATCTAAAACACTTCACTTCCTCCAGTTTTTCTCCATTCAAACTTTCCTTCCAGTTGACTTCTCCCTCAACCTTACTGTACCTAATAACCTTGATCTTATTCACATTTACTTGCCTGAGCCAGGCACCCATTTTGCTGATCATCCCCTAAGGGTGGACGAATGGCTAAGTTAACTGTGGACCGTCTGCCACAACCAGGATTCATACCTATGCGTTCGACCCAGGGCAGCTTGTGAATGTGTCATGGTCAGGAATGGTAACTGCTATGCTACAGAGGTCCATTGTTTTGTTTGTAAGGAGTTGGACTGTATGCTTTGTGATGTTTGTTGGGTGTTTGTGTTGTGTGCTTGAGGTACTTTATAAGTTTGTAGTAGTGGTTAATGGGTGGAAGTGATCAGCGGTAGAGATGATACCACTGAAGGCAGTTGGCGAATCTGATCAAGTAGTGCTTTGATGATGAGCATTTGGCACTGTCGGGAGAGGTACACTATTTGCCCAGGGTTTGGTTTAATGTCATTGATTTCTGTTTGTAGTTGGGAGATTAAGACTAGGCCATGATCTCCAATTGTAAAAAGATGTGTGTGAATTTTTTTGATGTTCAGGTATCACTCACCCTCGTTCAGCAT
Source organism: Panulirus ornatus (assembly GCF_036320965.1). Lineage (NCBI taxonomy): Eukaryota > Metazoa > Arthropoda > Malacostraca > Decapoda > Palinuridae > Panulirus > Panulirus ornatus. The sequence goes on along the minus strand of NC_092230.1, from coordinate 5,068,808 downwards.
AGTGGCTAGGTAACAGCTTGAGGCTTTACTTTGCTCATGTAGAGGCATACCCAGTCTCTGCGTGCTTGAAAGTTATGCAGCAGATGAATAGTCACCTTTAGCAAGGCTGCATTATTGGCAGGTGTAGAAACATTAAAGTCTCTTCTAAGAACTTGGTACTGATGAGTTCATCCTGAGTGTAGGGCAACTTGTTGCTGCAAAAGCTTGTGGAGCAGCAATCCTAAGGTGATTCAGTGTAATGATGATAGTGATTATGATATAATAATAGTGATAATAATAATTATTATTACAATGATAGTAGTGTTAATGATAAGGATAATAATGTTGCCATGGTTGTTCAGTTTGTTTATGAATGGGTTAGTAAGGGAAGTGCATGGGGGAAGGTTTTAGGAAGATATGGGTAGATATGCAGTATGTCGGATGCTTGGGAGATGAGTCAGTTATTGTTTGCTGATCATATGGTGCTGATTGCAGATTCAAGTGAGAACTGCATTACTTGGTTTCTGAGTTTGGGAAATTATCTGAAGTTAAGAGTAAATGTGAATAAAAGCAAAGGTATTAGGTTTATCGCTGGAGAGAGACAGGTTGGTCGGTAGAGAACTTTGAGTAAAAGGAGTGTTTTACATACCTAGGAGTAGACATGGCAGCGAATGGCATGTATTATTGTGTAAGTAAAGTGACCATGTGGCATGTATCAATGAGAGTGCTTCAGGAAATGCTTTGGTGTTTAGATTTTTTATTTTTTATATTGATACAGATATAAAGTTGATTTTAAAGTAATGTATGGTCTGTAGAAAGAATAAAGCAGCATGTAAGTGGTCAAAAATGATCAAAAATATTCAGCATGGATTTTCAAAATGGCCTGCAAGTTATGTAATAATCATATTTCAATACCCATCTCATGTTAGGTGTAAAAGATTTAACGTTTTGAGACATTTTATGTAGTCATTTGTTTAGTAAAAAGTAGTTCACACTAAAGAGAATTTTTTTGTGGTGGGTACAAAAACACTGATATGTACCAAGGACAAAAGATTACTTGCATCAAACTCTTCAGTAAAACCATGAACAAAATTGTGATAGGAGATAATCTGTGTAGTGATAATGCCTTGCAAACAAAAATGGAATAAAGTTTTGCTTATATTGTAATTTCTAGTTGCTTAGAAAACAAATTAAAAAGGTTAAAAGTGTATAAAGCTGGATTTTATTGGCATTTCATTTGCACTGTGTAGCAGTTTTAAAGGGAAGCTAGGGATCAAAAAGATACAGAATTTATTTTGAATTATTTTGCAATTGTTTTACATGTAGATTATTTACCATATCACTGACAGATTTTGTAGAATTTTCAAAGTGCTAGAAATTGATTGCTATTTAATGGTGATATATAATAGGTGGTGGTGGATGGTAATTAACCCAGTTGCTAGCCCATAGCTTGTGTTATGGGTAAAACTTGCTTGATCATTTTACATTGATATATCACTTTCTTTTCTATGGGTGTCAGTTGATCATTATTCAAATTTGTACTTATTACGTTCAATACAAATAGTAATCTTACTGTCTTCTTCAAATTATGGGACCTTTATTTCATGAATTCATGGTGAGCAGATTTCATTTGTGACAATCCGTACCTACAAATTACTTGCTGAATGTAGATTATAATTTTTTTTTTTCTTTCTTTTTTTTTTTGCCGCTGTCTCCCGCGTTTGCGAGGTAGCGCAAGGAAACAGACGAAAGAAATGGCATAACCCACCCCCATACATATGTATATACATACGTCCACACACGCAAATATACAATACCTACACAGCTTTCCATGGTTTACCCCAGATGCTTCACATGCCCTGATTCAATCCACTGACAGCACGTCAACCCCGGTATACCACATCGATCCAATTCACTCTATTCCTTGCCCTCCTTTCACCTTCCTGCATGTTCAGGCCTCGATCACACAAAATCTTTTTCACTCCATCTTTCCACCTCCAATTTGGTCTCCCACTTCTCCTCGTTCCCTCCACCTCCGACACATATATCCTCTTGGTCAATCTTTCCTCACTCATTCTCTCCATTTGCCCAAACCATTTCAAAACACCCTATTCTGCTCTCTCAACCACGCTCTTTTTATTTCCACACATCTCTCTCACCCTTACGTTACTCACTCGATCAAACCACCTCACACCACACATTGTCCTCAAACATCTCATTTCCAGCACATCCATCCTCCTGTGCACAACTCTATCCATAGCCCACGCCTCGCAACCATACAACATTGTTGGAACCACTATTCCTTCAAACATACCCATTTTTGCTTTCCGAGATAATGTTCTCGACTTCCACACATTCTTCAAGGCTCCCAGGATTTTCGCCCCCTCCCCCACCCTATGATCCATTTCCGCTTCCATGGTTCCATCCGCTGCCAGATCCACTCCCAGATATCTAAAACACTTTACTTCCTCCAGTTTTTCTCCATTCAAACTTACCTCCCAATTGACTTGACCCTCAACCCTACTGTACCTAATTACCTTGCTCTTATTCACATTTACTCTTAACTTTCTTCTTTCACACACTTTACCAAACTCAGTCACCAGCTTCTGCAGTTTCTCGCATGAATCAGCCACCAGCGCTGTATCATCAGCGAACAACAACTGACTCACTTCCCAAGCTCTCTTATCCCCAACAGACTTCATACTTGCCCCTCTTTCCAAAACTCTTGCATTCACCTCCCTAACAACCCCATCCATAAACAAATTAAACAACCATGGCGACATCACACACCCCTGCCGCAAACCTACATTCACTGAGAACCAGTCACTTTCCTCTCTTCCTACACATACACATGCCTTACATCCTCGATAAAAACTTTTCACTGCTTCTAACAACTTGCCTCCCACACCATATATTCTTAATACCTAGCAAATTAGATGAAAATACACTAAGATGACTAACATCAACTTAGATATCCATTTAGGAGGGCACAGCCAGATTAGACCTACAGTATTGTCTGCTGTTTTTTGATGCCCATTCCATCTGGGAACTCCCATCAAGGGGGTGGCCAAAGCAAAAGGCTCTCTGTATTTCTATCCATTTGTGCCTTGCATTCTTCCACAATTTCTCTCCCTCCAGAACTCTTCCACTGTATTTCTCCATTTCACATATGGTGTTTCTTAATGCCAGCCCCTTTAATTGTACTATCATGCACTCTCCCTGTAAACTTCCCATCATGCATTCTTCCCACATGCTTAAACCACCTCAAAGTATCATGTTTCACTCTGTTGCTCCACAATTTATTGCCTCTACCTTCCCTGCCATGCCAAGTCTCATACACCCCATCATTTATTTCTTCATTTCATCTAGTCATACCACATGCTCCTCTCAAGCCGCTCATTTCCACAGCTTGGGTTCTTGACCTTTGTAACTCATCCCGTGTCCATGTTTCAGTTGCATAAGTCACGGTCAGGAGGACTGTGGTGTCCCATAATCCTTTCTTCACTTCCATACTTACATCTCTTTCATAATTCTATTAAGGAACCCAATGATTTTCCTACCTTGTACTGGTCTCTCCATTATCATTCTCCTTTCATATCAACAAACTTAACCAAAATAGCTCCCAAATACTAATACTTAAATCTGTCACCTCTAGCCTCTCTCTCCTCTAATGTCTGTATCACAGTTTTGTACAGTTTCTTGTTTCACTCTGTAGGGCTTTGCGAAATCTATGTTTTCACTCCGTTTCTTTTCAGACACCATTACTTTACTTTTACATACATATACCTTCAATTGCTTATGATTACACACATCAGAAAACACACCTACAACTTTCTGCAACTCCTCTTCACTCTCAGCAATCACAACAATATTATGTGCAAACTATGTTGTATCTAGCCACCATACCTCACCACCACACTCCATCTCCACACCCCTTTTCCTTAGTTTTGCTGTCACCTATTTTATTACTCCATCCATATATATGTTAGAATTCTATGGTAACATCATACAGCCATGCCTTACATCCACATGTACACCAAAACTTTTGCTCAACTCCATCCACACCAACACATGCATTTGCCTCTCTGTAGAAAGTTTTAACACCATCCAACAGTTGTTCCCTACCCAATATAGCCTTAACATATTACATAAAGTATTCCACCAGACTGTCATACCAGACTGATACAGTAAGTAGTGTACTTCATATTCTGTTTTGCAAGTGAAAGGAAACGTATCTTGTCCAGTCACCAAGTATTTTATACTCTCACCATGTATCAGGCATTTCGTTTTCATGAACTCAGGGAAAACAAAGCAAAATACTTGTAAAATATAAATTTTTGTAAGAATTTTGTGTTAAACCTCCATGAAAGTTACATTGACAGCCCATGCAGTAATATCAGTTGAAAATTGAATTATCAAAGAAATTAAAGAAACTAATGAAAAAGTTATAAATAACATAGTTGCTTGGACTCTGCTTGCTTGAGGTTACAACCACAAGTGAAGAGTTTCCTTTGGCGATACTGTATCATTGGAAAACGGTCTCATCAAAGAGCTTCTCTTTACAATGGAGTTCACATTTTCCTTGTGCTGAAAGTAGCAGTGTTGGGCTACAGGAACCCTTGGAAAAAGGCCCTAGATAATGCAAAGACTCTTATTTAGAAAGGGGTGCAAGGGTTATTGTAAATAAACTTCAAAATGCTCATCACTGATTTTATGATCTGCTATGAATAAGCATTATGCAGTCAACTTATACATATTGTAAAGGTGAGGTAAGTAGACTTTTTTTTTTTTTTTTTTTTTTTTTTGCCCGCTGTCTCCCGCGTTTGCGAGGTAGCGCAAGGAAACAGACGAAAGAAATGGCCCAACCCACCCCATACACATGTATATACATACACGTCCACACACGCAAATATACATACCTACACAGCTTTCCATGGTTTACCCCATAGACATATATCAGCTAATTTTCTGTTCATAACTCAAGTCAGTTGCAGTCCCTGTACTTTGCATTGTCGCAAGCTGCCACTGTATACAATACATCCTAAATTATTATTTTTACCACAAACTGAAATAAAGAGGAAGTGATGGTAATGGAGTTTTATCCCCTGCACTTGTACCCTCTGTTATGGACCTTCACAGCTGGCTCATTTGATTGATGAGAGTAATAGTGTGTAAATGACTTCCCTTCTTTAATTTCATGTTCAGTATTTGTATGGTGCTGTGCATCCTGTATTATTATTGTTCACCAAAATTATGAAAGAATCAGTATTAGAATAATATGGAGAAGAGCTGAGTAGTGATGAAGGGCACCCCAACCCTCAATTCCTCTACTACTATGAGCCTTTACAGATGGCTCCTTTAACTTGCTTACTCCAACACTATGGATCCTCAAAATTAGCTTCTTTCAAAAATAGGTCAGTGATGTGTAAATCTCATCCCTTCTCATATTTTAAATTCAGTATAATTTTTTTTTCTACCTCAAATATGAAGGAATCTGTTTTAACAGGAGGGGAGGGAGGATATACAGTGAAGTGTTGAATGCTTTTTGTCACCTTTTGTGTTGTCTTCCCACAGGACACTTAGATATTATATTAACATTTATCACTGTTTGTGTAATAAGATGTATTTTTGATGTATTTGTCTCTAATACATGTTGTGAGTGAATCTAGGGATGGATGGGATTAGTCTGGAACATATCCCTCTCTCTTACATGTTAGAGTGCTGGGTAACATGCATATTATACTTAAGTACAATATTCTGTGTAGCCAATCACAGCCTAAGTTTGCATTCCACACAGCAACACATGCTCACATGTTGAGGCAAAGCCACTTTATATCCAGAAATACCAAACACTTCTGGTATTGGGAGGAAAAATTCCAGTGATGGGAGGATGCAGGAGTCACTGAGAATTTTTGAATATTGAAAGTGCTGTATTTGTATTTTAATGTAACTATTGAGTGTATTGAATTTCCCTATGTAACAGAATCTACTTACAGCCATTTGTAATGATTGTTACTGGTTCACAAAGTATTCTCACCAACATAATGACACAGATTTAAACCCTATTAGGTGCAAAGTGATGTAATCTCCTGGCATTGCATGTGTATTGTGTTTGCCCCTCAATAAGAATTAGATCTCTTCATTTTGATTTTTTCTTAACTGCTACTGTCATCACAGACCAAATGAAAACATTCAATTGGAATCTGAGTGTTTTTATTATGTTACAGACCTGACTGTTGGGAATATGCCACAATAATTGACCTGTAGGAAATTTTCTACATGATGAATATAAAAGGGAAATTTTTTTTTACCAGACCTGTCATTAAAGTACCATTTGATTTTGCTTCAAAATCTTAAAGTAGAAGGATAGAATTGTAGTGTATATTATTGGATGTCAGTAATTTGAGGCTTCTATTACTACTTTTTTCGAAAAATCAAATCTTTTCAGAACTGAGGTTTAGAAAGAAAATTTTGCCATTTGCTGCTTAGTCATATGGATTCATTTCTATTTCAGATTGGTTCACATCCCATCATAAGATTTCCTAGATTTATCAAGGTATACCGAGTCTATAACTACTATTACATGGTAGAGTCCCGTACGCTTTACCCCAACATGTGGCGTGTGGTGAATCTTATACATATTCTTCTCCTCCTTGCCCACTGGTTTGGCTGCTTCTATTACATGTTATCTGAGGCAGAGCACTTTAGTGGTTACTGGACCTATCCTTACTACCAAGGTTAGTTATCATTACAACCTCTTTGATATTGTAGAATCATATAGTATATTTATATGTTGCTGGTTAAGAAATTGTATCATAGATAATGTGCATGATATACAGTTTGAGAGAGGGTTGGTTAACCTGTATTTCAGATGCAACGAAGTGATAATGTATATAAAGAATAAGTTAGATATAAAGAGAGAAGCTGAGCATCAAAGGTATCCATTTAATTCTTTTAGAATGATTGATATTCTGTGGTGGGACCCTCGAAACAGTAGTATTTTGAGCTTTTCAAAAATTATTTTGATAGATATTATAGTCCCATTAGTTGATAGAAAGTACAGAGAAAGGTCTTCCAACACAGCTTTGTCAAACAGTTTTTTCATTTAACAGGTATGAAAAATATTCCTTTGATAAATGCAGTACAATTAAAAGTGAGGCGAGCATCAGGGCACATGTGGATCAGTCACTTAGATTGCCTCCCACTACCATTTGAACAGTACTTGATAAGCGAGAGGATGCAAAGAACCTGCCAATCCACCACTTCCTAACTTTAAACAAACAGCTAAGACAATGGAGAGCAGGTCAGGAAGGTGCTGTTCGAGTGCAGCTGCAGTGATCAAGAGTACTGCAAGCTATGACAGACTTTTGAACATCGATTAATTTCATAATGTATTTACCTTATCAATATCTTGATTTTATCTATGAAACACCAAAATAACATCTTATAGCATTAAGTCAATAGACACCATGTTATGACAGCCCCTTGTAATGGATTTTTAGCTAAATGAACATTTCTCAAGGAAAAAAGAAAAAAATGATAACCATATTTTGTGTGCCACCATGCAGTTGGCTTATTACTTGTTCGTTAACTCTTGCTCATAGGTTTCATCTCCCTCATTGTCAATGGATTACTGTTATGTTAAGAACTTTTCCCAGTGCCAACAGTTACAGTTCAACATCTGCAAAATTACTGCCTCAGAAATTATCACTCATCATCTATTGATTAATGTGATGCACATGAGTGCACATGCCTGGATAGTACCTCTCCCCTCATTTTATGAACATGACTGATACTAGGTTATTTTTCCCATTGGCAATTATAGTTGCGAGTGATGTAACACCAATAATGAATGCCCCAGTTTAAATTTTTGTCACTTGAACAAAAATGCAGACTTTGGTAATCACTAGCCATAATAAGTGAGGAAAGGTTAACAAAGAGAATATATGTGTCAGGTGTGAAAGGAGCAAGAATGGGAAGACCATATTGGAGATGGAAGGATGGAGTGAAAATGGATTTGTGATCAGGGCTTGAACATGGCCTGTGCATACAGTAAAAGGCATGCACAGGATAGAATGAATCGGAGCTTTGTAGTATACTGGGGTTGATGTGCTGTCAGTGGACTTGACCAGATCATGTGAAATCTCCAGGGTAAAATATAGAAAAGTCTGAGGACCTGGGTGTGGCTAGAGAGCTGTGGTTTCAGTGTATTATGCATAACAGCTTGAGAATGGATGTGAGCAGATTTGACTTTTCGTTGTTCCTGGTGCTACCTCACTAATGCAAAATCATATATGAATAAAAAGATCTATTTAATCATATGTGATCAGGTACTTTTGGCCCATTTTGTGTGTGAAGTTTGTGTGAATGGAAACTTAAGGCTTGCACAAAGAAACATCTTGGTGTACAGAGATAAAAAGAAAGAAAAAATGCTTGTATGTATTAGCACAAATACCTATATTTAAACTGAACATGTTGGACATTTGTTGAGGATTTAATGCATATAGAGCACCCTTTAAACCTAGAGAAGGTTAAAGATTAAAGATTTATTGATAAATAGGGTAGTAGATATATGTTGTTTGGGATAAGGAGGTATGCATGGTGAGAGAGTCTTGGCAAATAGTTTAAAGAAGGGAGAAGAATTGGAGAAAGTCTTGTGTAATATTTGATGTGACAAAGTGGATGGTATTGCAGTCACATTTCTTAATAAATGGTTGACTCATCAATTGGTTGGCTAAGATTTTCAATGTTGTCAGGATCATGGTGAGGTACCAGAGGATTGGCAGAATGCATGTATAGCAAAAATATAAAAGCAAGAAGGACATAGGTGAGTGTTCAAATTACAAACATGTAAGTTTCTTGAGTAAATTTGGAAATCTTATGGATGAAGGGTGATGAGAGTGGTGGTGTGCACAGAGCATCAGATTTGGGAAGAACATTGTGGTTTCAGAAGTTGTAGAGGATGTATGGATCAGGTGTCTGATTTGAAGAATGTGTGAGCAATACATAGAGAAGCAGGAGGAGTTGTATGTGGCATTTATGTATCTGGAGAAAGCACTTGATAGGGTTGTTATAGATGCTATGCAGATGATGTTACAAATGTAGGAAGAAAGTTGGAGTTTACCAGTTGTGGAGTTACGCAGACTCTTTTGCTGCAACCACGCCCTTAGCAGAGTTCCCAAAGGGAACAGGCATCAGAGATATAGATAAATAGATGGAAGGAAGCAATCAGAAGTGGTCAGGAGTTTTTATTAAGAGTGAGGTGTGTGCGAGTAGGAACAGAGGAGGGCGAGAAGATGGCTTTGTGACGGGTGTGTGATGTCACAATTGCTGTTTAATTTGTTTATGGATGGAGTGGTGAGGGTGGTGAATGCAAGGCCTTAGAGATTGGAGAAGGTATGCTTTCTGTAGGGAGTGAGGGGTCCTAAGAAGTTAGTCACTTGATTACTCATGCCATGGCACTAGTAGCAGATTCGAATGAGAAACTGCTGGGGTTAGTGTCCGAGTCTTGGAGTGTGTATGAAAGGAGAAAGTTGAGAGTAAATTTGTATAAAAGCAGGGTTATCAGGTTTAACTTCGCTAAGATGTTGGTTTGTTGGGGTATGAGTTTGAGTGGAGAAAAATTGGAGAAAGTAAAGTGGAAATGGCAGCTAATAGAACCAAGGAAGTGTAGGTGAGCCATAAGCTTGGTGGTGGGAGCAAAGGATCTGGGAGCCTTGAGGAATGTATGGAAAGAGTCGTTCTCTGAGGTGAAAATATGTATGTGTGAAGGTATAGAAGTCCCAATGATGTAAGGATGCAAGCTATGGGCTGTACATAAGAATGTATTGAAGTGGGGGGATGTGTTGGAAATTAAAATGTTTGAGGACCTTTATAAGAATCTTTTAGATATTTAGATTGATTCCTGACAAGGTTCTTGAGTATGATCAAATCATGAGTTTTGCTCAGACATGGAAAATGCAGCTGTTATATGGATTAGGCCTGTGCCTGTACTGGGAGAATTTATTCCTGCTTAGTTAAACCCTTTTGTGATTTTTTATATGAATGCATGGTATCATTGCAATCCTTCTTAGTCATTGTATGCAAAGAGTCATTTAGGAGGTAAATTTTCCTTTTTTGTACAAATTTATTTATCAAGTTTAAGATGTTTGACATCCTTTGCAACTAATTCTAAAGTCTGATTGATAGGAAAAGGCTTCTTTGGACTAGTTGCATATTGTTTAAGTTGTGTTCATGTTTCTCAGGGTATTACCATCTGTTGCCCTGCACGTTAAGCGTACAACTATATTTTTCTTCTCAGTTTCTGGAGAGGCTTAGAATTGTGGCAGTATATTATCAAAAAGCTGTTGTCTGAAAGACATGAGGTTTCCAAATTATTCATTTACTATTAGGCTTCAACAAAGATATGTTTTGTTTCAGCATTTAATGCTTGGAATTGTTAGCTTATGCACTCTCATAACTGCCATTGCTGATGCTAAGGAGATTGCTAGTACTTCTGGCAGTTCATTGTGGTGGTGATGATGGTTATGTCCTAAGTTTACTTCTGTCTCCACAGATTCAGCCTTCAAGACATTATCAAGAAAGTACCTTGGCTCAGTCTATTGGTCCACACTGACTCTCACCACAATAGGTGACCTCCCAACACCTGAGACAAATAGGCAGTAAGTGAAACGTTATCCAAGTATTGTGGGTATATCACTTTGCTTTTACGTTTTTTAAGTAAGGCAGTTGTGAGCAAGAGAGTTAATTGATCAAGGATTTGGTAAGTTTGTATTATTTGATATGCATTTGTTTTGAGGTATGACTGTTAGTGTTAAAGGTCACTTTGTCAGCAGTTACAGTAAGTTTGAGGTACAGGGTTTGGAAATTGAATTTGTATTACTGATTGTAGCCTTAACCTCTGCAATGGTATGTGGAGGTATCTGTTGGGTTATCTGTCCCACAAGTGTATCTGGTTACTGATAAAGTCATGTTATGTTTTGTATGTAGTATTTACTCAGACATTACTATATCTGTGATGAATATGGTCATTTTCTGAGAGTTTCTCAGAAGTACATTAAAGATACAAGCATCTTAAGTATCCCTGAATTCATCATGAGTGCAGTGTAAAGTGTTGAGAATGTAGTAACACTTATATTATGATATTTCAGACTAGAGTAACTCTTACACAATAAACACCCCTGTAGACCCCTCCATCAACAATCCCCCAGTAGACCTCATTCAGTAGTACCTTTGCCCAGCCCTCACTGCCTGAAGGACCAATAATTTGTCATATCCTGCAATGGAAAAAATTTGATTGAAATCGAAACCACTATTAAAGTGCTGTGTGATGACATCTCTCAGGGCTCTCACTTTCCATGACTATTCTTAAAAGTTTGTTTCTGCTTCTGCTCTCCAACAGTTTTGTTTAATGCCCAATCAGTATACCTCTGTAAATAAAAGTCTTATTAAATAAATTATATAAATTCTGTAATTTTATGAGTATGATTGCTAGCTAAAGACTTTTGGCTGCATTAGATATATGAATTTTTTGTATAACAGTGAATGGAAGTGTTCATGTCCCCGTGCCAATAAATGCTCATTGATTGTTTTTTAAAAATCGTTTATAAACAAAAGTCAGTGTCTCTACATCCTCTAGCTCAAGGTGGTATTGACAAAGGTCATCCACATCCATCTTCCAGGCAGTAGCATTCTTCCAGGCCTGATACTTAGTTATAAGACATTCATATTGCAGGCTTACTTTGTTCATATTGGGGAAGGTGGTGAACATAAGCTCTACTTCTGTCATCACTTTTGAATTGCCTGAAATGCACTTGTGCACTTGCACAAGCTTAGGTTGTTATAATTGGCAGTTAATTTTGCTGGCATGCAGGAGAGAGAAACATATTGTTAATTCCTAATCATGGCGTAGTTGACATCAAGGTTGCATTTACACCAAACGAGTCCAGGCAGGTCTTGATTTGTCTTGAATCACCACTACAGTTCACTTTAATTTATATGTATTTTTGCTGAAACCGTTCACATCGGGAGAGTTGAGCCGAGTTGCACCAAGGCAAGTCAAGTCATGTTTATGGATGTACACATTTTTTATGTCTGTCACTGTGAGTCCATTGTGGTGTGAGCAGCAACATCATGCAGGCCAATGATTTAATGATTCATTTAATTAATTATTAAATAACATTAGTATGGGAACCCACCATGAATTCACCTCATAATGCTACTATTCGGAAACTCTAACTAAAGTAAATGAAGAAAAAGACCTTGGAGTAGTCATTAGCAATTATCTGAAATACACTAAACATTGTCAAGCAGCAAGTAAAAAAGGCAACCAAATTTTAGGTTTCATAGCCAGGAACATAGATTACAAGACATCAGAAACAATTCTCATACTTTATGATAATCTAATAAGACCACAACTTGATTATGCAGTCCAGTTTTGGTCCCTAAACTATAAAAAAGACAAGGAAAAATTAGAGCAAGTACAAAGATGGGCAACAGAATTGATCCCATTCCTTAGAAATCTGTCATATGAAGAGAGGCTAAAACGATTAGATCTCTTCTTCCTTAAAAATTGTAGATAGACTTTGCGGCAATTTAATCCAAGGTTTCAAAATTCTGAGCAAATTCGATAAAGTAAATCATGAACATCTTTTCAAAACAGAAGAAAATATGGTCACCAGGACAAATGGAATAAAACTCAAAGCTAAATTAAAATTTTAGTATGGATGTGGGAAAAAGTTTCTTTTTCTATAAATGTGTTGAGCACTGGAATAAGTTATTGTCAGACATAGTGAATGCTAAGACTATGAATGCCTTCAGAAGTTTAGACAAATGTTATATGAATTAAGGAATACTGAGAAAAATGCCAGAAATAAACTCTTTAAATGACAGTGGTGACAAAGACACTAGAAGGCTAATATACAGCAGTGGGGAGTCAGTGATAGCTTAAAAAACTGCTAAGCATAATTATATTTCATTCTCATTATATACATATATTTTTTTGTACCAGACAACCCAGTCGTGGGACAATCAGGCCTCCTGTTGTCTGTCTTTCTCATGTAAACTGTAAGCAGTGCTGACATTGGTGATGTTGGCAGCACTGTCAAACCCACTCTTCCTTAATCAAACTTTATTTCACTAAAAGTCACCAAAAAAAAACCAGGCAATGATAATACAGATGAAATGGGCATGCATTTTCTAGAAGAGCTGAAAAGTTGAGAAAATGGAGATCTGCTGATGATAATGATCCAAACTACCTTTTTTATTGAGCTTACTACCTGTCATGAGCAAATGTCACCTGTGCTCAGCATGGATATCATGACTGAAGTACACAAAGCTTTTAGAAGAAAGCTGTTTAAATCTGTCCTTCCTGTCCAGCATCATTACTAGACCCAGCAACATGATTATTTAGTGACATCATCACTGCTTCTCCAATGCAAGTTCTAATTATTCAGCTTATTCTAACCTTTGAGGTGTAACCTAACTTTTTATTTGTAATCTAACTTTTAAGAGTATCTCTCACTGACACGAATGAAATCAGGCTTCATTTTTCTACATAATGTTTCATAGCTTAATCATTTATCAGTATTGTATTATGTATAAGATTACCATCATTCATACTGGTGTGCTTCGCATAAATTACAGCTCTTACTTTAAAAATATGGCAGTTCTGTCCTCAGCTTCAACTGCACGCTGGTAGTTTGTGTCCATTTTCTTGACAGATGATCCTGTCATGTCCACCAACTTCTTGAAGTTGTAAGATGTTGTCCTAAAGAAAGTGTAGAGTATGTCTGGATGGTTCACCAAGTCTGAGAATAAGTGACTAAATGCACCAAAATCTGGTCTTTTGGTGTTGACTTCTTGTATTCGCAATGAGTTTCTCCTCCTCCTATGGCATCGAACCCACAGAAGAACATATAATTCAGCAAGAGGTTTTGTGTCCGTACTGCTCAAAATCAGAGTGGGCAGTGACGAACCTGACTCACTTTGACTCTTTTGGTGTGAATGGGAATGAGTCAAACGACTCTAATAAATTGCCTTGACTTGTTTGGTGTAATTATAGCCTAATTGTGTGATGTTTGGGTTCCAGTGTATGGAGATCTGTCACAGCTACTTCCAACCTACTTGACTTGTAAGCAGAAGACAACAAAGTATAATTTGCCAGTCATTTGTTCTCTCAGCAGAAGAATTTGGGTAGTGCTTCATAGTGGTTGCTTAGATTACTGATATAACAGTGCACTGGTATTTTGCTCGTTGTAATATGTTAAAAAAAATTACTTTTGTGCCATATTGGTGCACTTCATCAGTTTATGTGGATGAGAAATTTATGAAAAACCTCAGTTTTGTAAAGCAAAGTACAAGGGAGTTCATTGGAAAGGCAGACAACAGGGGGGCCTTTAGCCTATGTCTAGTTTTCCCCCCACATTATATATGTGTAAGACCTTCCACAAGACATCCCTATCAACCCAATGAGATACTTTCTCCTGATCCATGAGTGTCACATTCAGATCCTTCTGTTTCTCTTAAGTATCTTTTACACACAGTCTTTAAAGCAAACTCTTGATGAACACATCCTCTGTCACTCTTAAAACCACACTGTTCCCTCTCACTTCTTGAGAGAGTGATAATGGGTGTGATTTCAGTTCACAAATTATAGACTAGGGGAATTTGGATTCTCATGTTAGGGAGCCATAGTAACACAAGTATGTAGAGTGTATATAGGAAAATTTGCCATACCACCATGTCACGGAGCACACCAAAATGAGAGGGACTGATACACTACGGATACACATGGATATTGAGAAAATTATATATATGATGAGTTGGAAGAAGTTATCTTGTAATAATCAGGTTTGAATATGTGATAGAAGGGAACATTGAAAGAGTACAGATGTTACAGGAAATAAAGCTTGAATATGAATGCAGAAACTACACAAAACCTCAATAATCTCTCAGGTAACATAGGTATCTTGGGAAAGGGAGTTTAGTAAATAGGAACTAGTGCTTTTGATAAGTTCTGTGAAATTTGCTGTGGAATACATCATTCCCCAAATACAGAAGGAATGGTAAGAATGAGGAAGGAATTGTTTAACTAAAGATTTCATAAAGCAAAGAGCTTGGAGATGTGCAGGGGCAAATATGTAAATGGCACTCTAGCCATCTAGCATTTGTAAGGAATAAGAGAGGATGGAACAAGGATAGCAGATCAATAAGAGAAACAAAGAAACTTTGCAAGAATTTTGTGGACAAAGCAGGTGAAAATCCAAAACTTTTCCATAAATTCATCAGGAGTCAGTTGTCAGTTAAGTGCAGTTAATCACCCTAAGGGATTTAGGAAGAAAAATTGTAGGGGATGATGTAAGGATATGTGAGGAAATGTATAACAAGTTCAAAGTTTTTTTCATCAATGGAAGACACTAAAACCCTCAACACCAGTGAGATGGAATGAGGAAGAGTTTTGGAAATTTTTGAAATATCTAGAAAAGGTATCAACAGAAAATAAAAGAATTTGACCTTTTCAGGAATTATGGTCTTGATGTGTGGCAGTACACTAGATAAACCACTTGAATTACTGTTCAAGTTGTTACTGTAGAGAGGCATAGTGCCAAGTGAATGGAGAAGGACAGATGTCTTATTTGTATATGACAAAGGAGACTGGGAACAAGTGTTGAACTACAGTCCAATTTCATTAATGAGTGTAGTGTTTAGCGTTCTTGAAACAATTATTAGGAAGTCAAAGAATGACTCTCTGTGGAGGAGAAGTTACTAAAGTGAGAGACAGCATAGTTTTTGGTAAAGGCCATGTGTAACTAACCCCTTACTATGAGAGAGTGAGCTCAGTCCTGGATAAAAGGGAACAGTGGGGAGACTGTCAGTATCTGGGCTGCTAGAAGGCATTTGGTGTACCACAGAGAAGACTAATTAAGAAGGTGGATCACCAATCAGGAACAAGAGTGGAGGGGAACTCTTATGATGGATATAATATTATCTCAGTGGGAGAAAACAAAGGACGCATGTCAGAGGAGCCTTTTCCAAATGGGTTGAGTTGACCAGCAGAGTGCTACAGTTTTTGGCTCTGTGACCATTACTCTTCATGATCTACAATGAAAACTTATCATAGGTATGGAATCCTACCTGAATATGTCTCCAGATTATGCAAAGGTCATAAACTTGCTTGATGGTATGGAATCCTACCTGAATATGTCTTCAGATTTTGCAAAGGTCGTAAAGGAAGTGAAAAGCGAGGAAGATTGCATCAACCTAAAAGGGGATCTAAACAAACTTCAAAGTTGGTCTGAAACATGGTTGATGAAATTCAGCCTGAGCAGATATTATGTAATGAAGATGGGGCAGAGGAAAAAATGGCCTCATTATGCTTATTACCTGGCAGGAAATAAGCTTCAGGACTCTAAGTTTTTAAAAAGAGATCAGTGAAGTGGACATTAGACAGTTTTATAAGATATTTAGGGCTAGACAGAGCAACAAGAGGACATAACATGAATTTGAGTAAGAATCTAAAGATAAGGATGTAGAAGAGTACTTTCATAGTACGAGTGATGGATGATTAAAAAAGATTGACTGAGGACATGGTTAATGCAGACAGCATATATATTTTTAAAAGGTTCTTTGACAGTATGACATTAGTGTGTGTTCAAGAGATAAGTCCCCATGAATATAAATCTCCCTTTGTAGTACACATAGGCAACTGTGAAAGGTAATGAAGAAGGTATCTTACAAGTATATAGAATAGATTTCTTTGTGAATGAAAACTTTGTTTCAAAGACAAAGAACAAGCTGGGCTTTCTTGTTCAGTAAGGGATTCCAAATGTAGCTATTCCATAGGAACCGATGGATATGGATTTTGTCACAGTATTAGCATTTTGGTTGGTAAGGTTATTTAATGTATGTATGACTCATGGTGAGGTGCCTGAGGATTGGCGGAATGCGTGCATAGTGCCATTGTACAAAGGCAAAGGGGATAAGAGTGAGTGCTCAAATTACAGAGGTATAAGTTTGTTGAGTATTCCTGGTAAACTATATGGGAGGGTATTGATTGAGAGGGTGAAGGCATGTACAGAGCATCAGATTGGGGAAGAGCAGTGCGGTTTCAGAAGTGGTAGAGGATGTGTGGATCAGGTGTTTGCTTTGAAGAATGTATGTGAGAAATACTTAGAAAAGCAAATGGATTTGTATGTAGCATTTATGGATCTGGAGAAGGCATATGATAGAGTTGATAGAGATGCTCTGTGGAAGGTATTAAGAATATATGGTGTGGGAGGCAAGTTGTTAGAAGCAGTGAAAAGTTTTTATCGAGGATGTAAGGCATGTGTACGTGTAGGAAGAGAGGAAAGTGATTGGTTCTCAGTGAATGTAGGTTTGCGGCAGGGGTGTGTGATGTCTCCATGGTTGTTTAATTTGTTTATGGATGGGGTTGTTAGGGAGGTAAATGCAAGAGTCCTGGAAAGAGGGGCAAGTATGAAGTCTGTTGGGGATGAGAGAGCTTGGGAAGTGAGTCAGTTGTTGTTCGCTGATGATACAGCGCTGGTGGCTGATTCATGTGAGAAACTGCAGAAGCTGGTGACTGAGTTTGGTAAAGTGTGTGGAAGAAGAAAGTTAAGAGTAAATGTGAATAAGAGCAAGGTTATTAGGTACAGTAGGGTTGAGGGTCAAGTCAATTGGGAGGTGAGTTTGAATGGAGAAAAACTGGAGGAAGTGAAGTGTTTTAGATATCTGGGAGTGGATCTGTCAGCGGATGGAACCATGGAAGCGGAAGTGGATCATAGGGTGGGGGAGGGGGCGAAAATTTTGGGAGCCTTGAAAAATGTGTGGAAGTCGAGAACATTATCTCGGAAAGCAAAAATGGGTATGTTTGAAGGAATAGTGGTTCCAACAATGTTGTATGGTTGCGAGGCGTGGGCTATGGATAGAGTTGTGCGCAGGAGGATGGATGTGCTGGAAATGAGATGTTTGAGGACAATGTGTGGTGTGAGGTGGTTTGATCGAGTAAGTAACGTAAGGGTAAGAGAGATGTGTGGAAATAAAAAGAGCGTGGTTGAGAGAGCAGAAGAGGGTGTTTTGAAATGGTTTGGGCACATGGAGAGAATGAGTGAGGAAAGATTGACCAAGAGGATATATGTGTCGGAGGTGGAGGGAACGAGGAGAAGAGGGAGACCAAATTGGAGGTGGAAAGATGGAGTGAAAAAGATTTTGTGTGATCGGGGCCTGAACATGCAGGAGGGTGAAAGGAGGGCAAGGAATAGAGTGAATTGGAGCGATGTGGTATACAGGGGTTGACGTGCTGTCAGTGGATTGAATCAAGGCATGTGAAGCGTCTGGGGTAAACCATGGAAAGCTGTGTAGGTATGTATATTTGCGTGTGTGGACGTGTGTATGTACGTGTGTATGGGGGTTGGGCCATTTCTTTCGTCTGTTTCCTCGCGCTACCTCGCAAACACGGGAGACAGCGACAAAGTATAAAAAAAATAAAAAAAAAAAAAAAAAAATTAGCATTTTGATATGTCCATGATATACATACCCTCTAAAGAGACCACTTGATTCTGCAAAAAGTGTTATGATTGCAAATCCAGACTTTATTGACAGATAAATATTAGAGACTTTACAAAGTGAAAAATTATGAAAATTATTGTTAGATTTTCCCCAAAATCTGGGATGAGTCTCTTGTGTGATTGGTTTTGTTTCATCTAGTGTTTCTTTAATCTTAAAACGTGTTAGAATTTCTTACTATCGTTAGGTTTAGAGAAAAGTTAATTATATACATTTTTACCCAAGTTTATGATATTTGGTGAAAGTACACGTGAAAACTACAAATTTTAGTGTCACCAGAGATATGAAGATCTCGTTTACTTTTTATAGAAGACTGACAGGCAGTGGATGAATGGGACCTGAACACGACATAAGCTTGGATAACTACATCAGCTTGTTTTGTCGGAAGTGTAATTCATTCTTTCAGTAGACAGTTTTTGGTGTAATTTCTTTAAGTGATGTATTTCAATTTGTGACTTGATGAAAGGGAAAAATATGAGAAAAAAAGGCTTGGTTTACCATCAGATGCAAAAGTTAGAGTCCTTTCTACATGTGATCTTCAGACATGTGCAGTGTTCTGATTTTAGGGACAAAGAGTGGGATGTATGTCGTGTGCAAGGATCTTTGCTTTGTTGGCTTGTAGCTTTATCTTGATAAAAGGATACTGTGTGAAATATCAATATTTCATTTGATTTCTGGTATCTAACAAGGTATTCATAGGCCAGAGGTGGGATTTTGCTAGTCCATCATTGTTCATGTCCAGAGACAAGTCTCCCTGATCAAAACCCTTTTGTTTTTCAGAACTTTGGTCCCTTTTTCCTTCCAGACTTGATATGTATTTCTGTGTCTATGCTTGATCAAAATTCTCTTGTAATTCTTGTAGCTCATACTTGTAGTTTTCATTGGTTACCCTTTTTTCTTTTTTTTTTTGGCATAATGTTAGTAAAACAATGATTTATTGCTTGACTTGTTTATGTTTAATCATTGTTTGTCAAAGTTTTGTATTTGTAGATTTCTTCAGTGTAGTAAGAATTATCATTTATTGTTTGCATGAAACTGAGAAGAGAAGTATCAGTGCAGAAGCATAAAACCTAGTTTTTCATTTCCAGTTTCCTCCCAATTAATATATTTTATTTTATTCATTATACTTTGTCACTGTCTCCCGCATTAGCGAGGTAGTGCAAGGAAACAAAAGAATGGCCCAAACCCACCAACATACACATGTATGTACATACACGTCCACACACACACACACATATACATACCTATACATCTCAACATATACATGTATATACACACTCAGACATATACATATATACACATGTACATAATTCATACTGTCTGCCCTCATTCATTCCCGTCGCCACCCCACCACATATGAAATGACGGCCCCCTTCCCCTGCATGTGCGCAAGGTAGTGCTAAGAAAAGACAACAAAGGCCACATTCGTTCATACTCAGTCTCTAGCTGTCATGTATAATGCTGTCATGTATAGCCAGTTAATTTGTATATATATTCTCCCCTATCCCCAGGGATAGGGGAGAAAGAATACTTGCCACGTATTCCCCACATGTCATATAAGGCGACTAAAGGGAACGGGAGCGGGGGGGGGTAGAAACCCTCCCCTCCTTGTATTTTAACTTTCTAAAAGGGGAAATAGAAGAAGGAGTGCTCATCCTCCTCAGAGGCTCAGATTGGGGTGTCTTAATGTGTGTGGATGTAACTAAGATGAGAAAAAAGAAGAGATAGGGTGTATGTTTGAGGAAAGGAACCTGGATATTTTGGCTCTGAGTGAAATGAAGCTCAAGGGTAAAGGGGAAGAGTGGTGTGGGAATGTTTGGGAGTAAAGTCAGGGGTTGGTGAAAGGACAAGAGCAAGGGAAGGAATAGCACTACTCCTGAAACAGGAGTGGTGGTAGTATGTGATAGAGTGTAAGAAAGTAAACTCTAGATTGATATGGGTAAAACTGAAAGTGGATGGAGAGAGGTGGATGATTATTATTGGTGCCTATGCACTTGGGCATAAGAAGAAAGATCGTGAGAGGCAAGAGTTTTGGGAGCAACTGAGTGAGTGTGTTAGCAGTTTTGATGCATGAAACCAGGTTATAGTGATGGATGATTTGAATGCAAAGGCGAGTAATGTGGCAGTGGAGGGAATGATTGGTGTACATGGGGTGTTCAGTGATGGAAATGGTGAAGAACTCGTAGATTTGTGTGCTGAAAAAGGACTGGTGATTGGGAATAACTGGTTTAAAGAGAGATATACATAAGTATACGTATGTAAGTAGGAGAGATAGCCAGAGAGCATTATTGGATTATGCGTTAATTGATAGGTGCATGAAAGAGAGACTTTTGGATGTTAATGTGTTGAGAGGTGCAACTGAAGGGATGTCTGATCATTATCCTTTGGAGACAAAGGTGAAGATTTGTAGAGGTTTTCAGAAAAGAAGAGACAATTTTGGGATGAAGAGAGTGGTGAGAGTAAGTGAGCTTGGGAAGAAGACTTGTGTGAGGAAGTATCAGGAGAGACTGAGTGCAGAATGGAAAAAGGTGTGAGCAAAGGACATAAGGGGAGTGGGGGAGGAATGGGATGTATTTAGGGAAGCAGTGATGGCTTGTGCAAAAGATGTTTGTGGCATGAGAAGCGTGGGAGGTGGGCAGATTAGAAAGGGTAGTGAGTGGCGGGATGAAGAAGTAAGATTATTAGTAAAAGAGAAGAGAGAGGCATTTGGACAATTTTTACAGGCAAATAGTGCAAATGAGTGGAAGATGTATAAAAGAAAGCGGCAGGATGTCAAGAGAAGGTGCAAGAGGTAAAAAAGAGGGCAAATGAGACTTGGGGTGAGAGAGTATCATTAAATTTTAGGGAGAATAAAAAGTTGTTTTGGAAGAAGGTAAATAGATTGCGTAAGACAAGAGAAAAAATGGCAACATCGGTGATGGGGGCTAATGGGAAGGTAAGAACAAGTAGTGGTAATGTGAGAAGGAGATGGAGTGAGTAATTTGAAGGTTTATTGAATGTGTTAGATGATAGAGTGGCAGATATTGAGTGTTTTGGTTGAGGTGGTGTACGAAGTGAAAGGGTTAGGGAGAATGATTTGGCAAACAGAAAAGAGGTAATAAAAGCTTTGCAGAAGATGAAAGCTGGCAAGGCAGTGGGTTTGGTTGGTATTGCTGTGGAATTTATTAAAAAAGGGGATGACTGTGTTGTTGACTGGTTAGTGAGGATATGTATGTGTGACTCATGGTGAGGATATGTATGTATGACTCATGGTGAAGTGCCTGAGGATTGGCAGAATGCATGCATTGTGCCATTGCACAAAGGCAAAGGGGATAAAGGTGAGTGCTCAAATTACAGAGGTATAAGTTTGTTGAGTATTCCTGGGAAATTATATGGGAGGGTATTGATGTACAGAGCATCAGACTAGGGAAGAGCAGTATGGTAGAGGATGTGTGGATCAGGTGTTTGCTTTGAAAAATGTATGTGAGAAATGCTGAGAAAAGCAAATGGATTAGTATGTAGCATTTATGGATCTGGAGAAGGCATACAATAGAGTTGATAGAGATACTCTGTGGAAGGTATTAAGAATATATGGTGTGGGAGGCAAGTTGTTAGAAGCAGTGAAAAGTTTTTATCGAGGGTGTAAGGCATGTGTACAAGTAGGAAGGGAGGAAAGTGATTGGTTCTCAGTGAATCAGTTTGCGGCAGGGGTGCGTGATGTCTCCATGGTTGTTTAATTTGTTTATGGATGTGGTTGTTAGGGAGGTGAATGCAAAAGTTTTGGAGAGAGGGGCAAGTATGCAGTCTGTTGTAGATGAGAGGGCTTGGGAAGTGAGTCAGTTGTTGTTCGCTGATGATACAGTGCTGATGGCTGATTCAGGTGAGAAACTGCAGAAGCTGGTGACTGACTTTGGTAAAGTGTGTGAAAGAAGAAAGCTAAGAGTAAATGTGAATAAGAGCATGGTTATTAGATACAGCAGTGTTGAGGGACAAGTCAATTGGGAGGTAAGTTTGAATGGAGAAAAACTGGAGGAAGAGAAGTGTTTTAGATATCTGTAAGCAGATTTGGCAGCAGATGGAACCGTGGAAGTGAGTCACGGTGGGGGAGGGGGCGAAAGTGCTGGGAGCATTGAAGAATGTGTGGAAGGCGAAAACATTATCTCCGAAAGCAAAAATGGCTATGTTTGAAGGAATAGTGGTTCCAACAATGTTATATGGTTGTGAGATGTGGCTCTAGATACGGTTGTGCAGATGAGGGTGGATGTGTTGGAAATGAGATGTTTGAGGACAATATGTGGTGTGAGGTGGTTTGATTGAGTAAGTAATGAAAGGGTAAGAGAGATGTGTGGTAATAAAAAGAGTGTGGTTGAGAGAGCAGAAGAGGGTGTTTTGAAATGGTTTGGTCACATGGAGAGAATGAGTGAGGAAAGATTGACAAAGGAGATATATTTGTTAGAGGTGGAGGGAACGAGAAGTGGGAGACCAAATTGGAGGTGGAAGGATGGAGTGAAAAAGATTATGAGCGATCGGGGCCTGAACATGCAGGAGGGTGAAAGGCATGCACGGAATAGAGTGCATTGGAACGATGTGGTATACCAGGTTCGACATGCCGTCAATGGATTGAACCAGTGCACGTGAAGCATCTGGGATAAACCATGGAAAGTAGTGTGGGGCCTAGATGTGGAAAGGGAGCTGTGGTTTCGGTGCATTATACATGACAGCTAGAGACTGAGTGTGAACGAATGTGGCCTTTGCTCTCTTTTCCTAGTGCTACCTCGCACGCATGCGGGGGGAAGGGGTTGTCATTTCATGTGTGGTGGGATGGCGACGGGAATAAATAAAGGTAGCAAGTATGAATTATGTACGTGTATGTATGTATGTATATGTCTGTATATGTATGTATATATATATATGTATACATTGAAATGTATAGTTATGTATATGTGCATGTGTGGATGTGTATGTATATACATGTGTATGTGGGTGGGTTGGGCCATTCTTTCGTCTGTTTCCTTGCGCTACCTTGCTAACGCAGGAGACAGCGACAAAGTATAATAAATAAATAATGAATATGTAATATATGTATGAATGATGTGACATCACAGTAAATGAATGGTATCAAATTCTGATACTTTCTCTCATGACCTCTGCAATGAAATCATTTTTTTTAACCTTTGGTCCTCCTCTGTAGTATACAGAACTCTTTATAGTACAGATACTTTGCCTTCCATTTGTTTTAGTGATAATCAGTCTGAAAACTCGTCCAGAAGAGATAGCTGTCTTCCTAAAGCCAAAAACCTCCAACCCTCCTTTGCAAATAGCAGCTTAACTCAGATCTAGAGTTACTGTAAATATCATCTTAACCAAATATACTTATTCTGTCCACTTCAGGTTAGTCCAGTCTTGTCCAGACATTCTAACCCAGCTGAACAAAACACCATATAGCCCACTTCAGGTGCAACAGAATTTTGAAATTTGGCTTCAAACTTCTCAGCCAGTTCATTCCATCTCATCCCAGCTCATAAGTAACCACAGATGTAATTCCATTTATGTGCAACCCAGCAAATGTCAATTAATCACTTTAAATCAAATCATTGTAATATATGTATTATCCTGTTTAAATTCTCGGTATTTGTACCCAGGACTCATTGCACAACCTATGTTAGTGAAGAACCCACAGCCTTACTTGCCAGACTTACTAAAAATGTATTTCATCACCCACCCTGAAACTTGGTATACTCCTATCCTAAACTTAGTACAGTCTGACCCACAACCAAACCCAACCCAGCTTACAGCTTGAACCAGAAGTTAGCTCATGGTGCACTCAGAAACCCAGTTCATGACCATTCCTAAGACTCGCTCCCAAAGCACATCCCAAAAGCAGTTTGTAGCATGACCTGCACCCAACTTAGAAATCAATCTACACCCCAGTCCACAACTCACATCTCATTGCTTGAAGTAGCTCAAAACACCGTAACATAGACTTCACCCACTTAGTCCACATGAAGCCCTAGAGCTAACCAAAGAAATGAATCCATAAATGTTTTTGGAAGTAACTCTGAGGACAACCCAAACTGAAATAGACATCTCTCATCCAGAACTTGGCCCACAGTCATACTCAGCAAAGTATTTTGGTGTTTTGACTCTCTCTGAAGAGACATAGAATTCATTAGTTATGCTCTTAAAAGTTTGATATAACCTCCCTCTATCTGTTACTCTCTTTTGCTAGGGTACTGGCTGATAATTTTTTTCCCATTTAGAATTAACATAAGCTCCTACGAATTTTTCAAAGCCTGTTGAAAGTGACTGCTAAATGTTTCATTTTTATTTAATATCTTAACTAAAACTACTGCTTTGATCTGAAATATATTTCCATTTTTATTGAATATCTTAGCTTGATAAATGTGGTAAAACTACTGCTTTGATCTGAAATATATTTCGTTTTGGGCAGTGATTTTATTTAGAATCTCATTTTATATTACCCGATTGTCGACCAGTTTTGAGGCATTAATTGTAGTTTCTGAAAAGACACTAAAAGAGTCTAATACCATTTTGAAAAATTAATCCTCCTTAAGCTCATTTTGTAACATGTAAATATTCCATAGCACTTCCAACAATTTTTTTTTCATATGTGCATTCTTTATATTTTAGTTTCTAAACAGTGGCAATACTAAAGCCTACAATTTTCCTCTAGGACTTGAGCTTTGTGTAATATTTAACATTGTCATTATTAGACTAGGCTCTCAGAAAATTTAAGAAAAAGAGGTGATATATCTTATTATTAGAAAATATTGAAGTATTGATGATTTGATGCTTGTAACTATATTATTGAAAATTTTGAGAAACTTTATCATGCAGTGATATCCATGTTAAAGCTATATTCATTGATTTTAAAACATAATCTTTTTAAGTCAAAAGCTGTCTTATTTCGTAAGTTTATGGTCAAAAAGATGGAATCCTCGTTTTGTTATTCTGTCCACTAAAGAAAGAAGTTACACAATGATTTTATCATGCATATAAAGCTTTATCATAATGCTGCTCTAGATTTTGCTTGTAGATATGAATATTCTGCACATCATCGGTCTTCGTCATGAGTGCTGTTTTCTTCAGCTAGTTCAGTGTTGAATGAACAGTCTTTCCCCAGATACACTTGTTACTGATTACCATTACTGATTATCTGTACACAATGAAATGTCAGAGACCTAGAGTTGCACTTGCAATTTTTGCAGAAAAAGTTGATTGCTGGCTAAGATTTTTACTTAAGTTTAGCTGTCACCAGCTATTTGCATAATGAAATATACAAATTTGCTTGAAAATGAGACCTATGTGAATAAGTTACAAGCTAATACATTCAATGAAAATTTGGAAAGAACTGGAAATGCAAAAGTAGATTAGGAAACAATTTTGAAGATTTATACGGAGTCTAAATGTGTCAGACCTTTTCTGCTTTTTAATTGTAATGGAAGATTGGACAAAAGTGGAATTCTTTTTGTGAATGACCAAGACAAGCCAAATTTGTTACTTCAGTGACATTGTTCAAATTCTTTTTTTATTTTACACAATACTGACTAACTAATCTAAAATAAAAATGTATGTTCAACAAATACATGTAGATAAACTTGTTGCCTTTGCGCTGTTTGCATTCCAAAGCATCATGTTTGAATCATGATTAAAGGAATAACCTTCATGTGTACCCTCAAACTATATTTGGTGATTATAAGTGATATGGAACGGTTTATGCACATGTATACCCTAACAGAAACTATACACCTTATGATGAAGACTAGTGTACTTGGCTAGAAAAGAATAGTGTCTGTAAGTGTATCATATCAACTGATAAGAAAAGTTATATTTATTATTATTTTTCATTTATTCTCTAATAACTCAAAATAAGAATGAAACATTTACACTAAGATTAAGTCCTCAGGCTGCATTGTAGTGAATTGTGTCTGAAGGAACAGGGATGGCCTTTGTGTCCACCAGGAATGTTTGAGAAAGTAAGTCATTAAACCTTGATATAGGGGTGATATTAAGAGGGTTAGAGATCAAATTAGGTTTTATGTAGCATTAGAAAGTAGTTATATTTTGCTGTACATTACACAGATTTTCTGGGCATATTAGTTTTAAAGTTAAGCTAAGTTGATAAAACATGTGGAAGGGTTGGCTGTACTGGAGTTTCTGAATCTTCAGTCCAGCTAGAACAACAATCAGGATTTTACAGAAATAAGTCAAGTTAGACTAGTTTTTTTTGTGTTTGCATCAGTTTTCTGTGTTTGTTTTATTGATGCTCTATATGTGTTTGTCTCTCTTCGATACCTTATTAACCTTTATAGATGTTTGTTAGTTAAACACACAGGTACACTGCATGCACTTACCGAAAGTATGTAACTCTGATCACAAATGAATATGGCTATGGTGTATTCAGATGAAAGAAGCAGTGTTTTCTCTGTTGTAACAAAGTGAACAAACATTCCACTTTCATTTAAAGATATGAAGGAGAAAGGGCAGTATAACAACACATTCCTCTGATTATGTAATTAAATGGTATACTGCAGTGTGTTTCCCAGTGGAGCCTCTGAGAGTAAGTAAGAGACAGAGTATAAAGGATACTGGAATGCTCTTGGTACAGTCATCAATGCAGGTAAGAAAATGTATTGTTGTAACTCATCAAATGTTGAAAGCATTATTGGCAATAAACTTTTTTATAACCATTATAATACATTCACTTGGTGGCATTTTTGTTAGTTATTGTTCCCTTGATTGATGTTTTTTAAAGATGATCAATATTTTTTTTTGTATAAGAATGTAATTGGTGAGTTACAGTGATTGTTTGTTTTTCTCTTTAATTATTTCTCTCTTCATGTATAGAATGCTTTTGCAGCAATTTAGTTTTCTATGTCTCTCACATGGTTTGGGAGTAAAGATGTGTGTGTGATGAATGTTTCTGTAGTGACAAATGTACAACTTGTTTTGCTGCCCTCATGTTGTCAGGGAGTAAGTTTGTGATGAAAGTCTACTTCTCATTGTTAGATCAGGTCTTTAGTCTTCCATAGAAGTGGAAGCAGGTGTTACCTGTCCTGTGAATGTGTAAATATGCTATTTGCTCCATGAATGGGTCAGATGTTGTTTGAACATGTGAATGGCCTGTGTACCACTTCCTACATGAATATGTGAAGATGGCATGGTAACTTCGAGGATTCATGATTATATTGAATTTAGCTTGATGATATATGCCATTTCCTGCATTCAGAGCATGGGATATAGAGTTTTATCCAAATGATTTTATTATTGACATCTAACGTATATTACTTGAAAGACAGATAGCAACTCAGACCATTTTCTTTATAATTTTCCAGCTGGTTTGGTAGTTACTTAAGGGAAACCTTTCTCCAGCACAGTCCTTAAAGTAGAAGAAAATTATTTTTAGAATAAATGAGAGCTGTATGGACAAATATATAAAAAAGAAGTACAAGAAAGATACATAGTAAGAAGTGGCAAACTGTAAATCCTTGGAAATATAGTAGAGTTATAGAATGTGCTTTACACTGATAAATGGACTGTTTTGTAAATGTGGTCAAAAAAGAAGCTTGAATCAGGGAAGAGGAAAGTCCCTCAGTTTTGCTTCCATGATTAATTTGAGACAGCTGTTTACTCTTTGCTATTTCTAAGTAAGCTACATCATCAAAGAAGGAAAGATTGTCACACATGTAGATGAGAACACAGTTATTTTGCATGAATGTGGATATGTCCACTTGTAATTAATTTTTGAATACTGAAATATGCACTAGTGGTATCTAGATAACAGGCACATTAAGGGTTGGATTAGGTATGAGCAAGATCATATTACATTAGGAACCAAGATAGATTGAAAAGTGATAGTAAGCCTGTAATGGTTTTGGATGAGTGCATCAGTGTATGAGGTTATGTTCAACTGCATTGTATCTAGATATACATATTGGCACTTTAGACATACATAAGCTTCTTATGTGTGTAGTGAGTATAGATGGTGTCATGTGTAGTGTGTATGATTGTAGGCATTTGTGCCTGATATGTTTATGAATGTGCGTATCATCATTTTTGGTAAATATGAATATGGGAATGAAGACCTGTCTTGGTCATTTCAGTAGACATGCAACTTTCATGAATATGAATGTATTTGCACTAATATGTGTACAAATACGTAAGTACATTTGGAATGCTTATGTTTGTAGACCAGAGATTAGATCAGCATTAGTAGTAGCAGTGAGAAAGTGAGGCAGCAGTACAAGTGTGAGACAGCATTAGAAAGTAATGTGAGAGTAAAGCTACATTGTAGTAGTACGAGGATGTGGTAGAGGGGGAAGTGTTTTTTAATGCCAGTTTATGGGAAAGTTTACTGTAAATGAAGAGCATTAAATGGGATGATGTAAGGTTGATAGCTTGATGTGACACTGAGCAGTAGTGTACTGCACAAGTGATCTGTTTGTGAAGGAAGCATATTTTTGCCATAGTACAACACAAAGAACTTGTATGGATGAAATATTAGTATGAGGATGATGTCATGATAGAAAGTAAGGAATGAGATCACTGGAAAGGGAGTTGTATAATGGATGACACACCTCTTGAGAAAGTTGGGCAATACTAAAGCAACATGAGAGGCACTGATATGAGGGAAAGCATGATGAGAGACAGCAGTTTGACACTGATGCTTTAGTGTGCAGAGTGAAAGTATAAGTGTAAGATAAACATACTGAGTGTGAGAATATAGCATCAGATTGGTGGTATGATTGTTTAGATCATGATATGGGGATGGGGTACTTTTACAGATAGCATTGTAAGGAGCTGTAGCATAAGAATAAGCAGTATGAAGATGATGTACCATGAGAGTGAATAGCATGAAAGTTATGCAGCTTGAGAGTAGGCAGTGTAAATGTAAGCTGTTTGAAGAGGGTCCACTGGCAGTGAATACTGCAAAGGTGATGCAGCATGAAATATATCAGTTTAGAGATAATGCTGCATGAGTGAGCTTTGTAAAGTTGATGCAACATGAGTGTGAGCGGTGTTAAGTAGTTGCTCTGCAAGAGTGGTTAACATAAGGTTATTGTGCCACATGTGAGCAATGTGAAGTGGATGCACCATGAGTTAACAATTTTAAGTTATTGTGGCATTAAAGTGAACAGTTTGAATATGATTTTCCATGAGGGCAGACAGAGCTAAGGTTTTAATAGCATGAGAGTGAACAGTAAAAGATTGGAACACTATAAGAATAGACTTTAAGTTGATGGATCATGAGTGAACAGTGTAAAGGTGATACAGGATGAGAATTATCATTGTAAATTTGATACAGTAAGAGTGTAAAAAGGGTGTAAACACTGTCAAGTTGATCTTCTATAAGAATGAAATGTGTGAATTTGATGTAACATGAGATTGAACATAGTAAAAGTGATGTGTATAGCAGGAAACAGAACAAAAGATGATGTATCATGAGAGTGAGCTATGTATAGGTGATGTAGCTAAGAGTAAGCAGTGTAAGTTGAAGAAAATGAGTGGAGTTGTTAATGTATCACAAGGGTGTGCCGCATGTGGTTTATGCAGCATAAGAGGGAACTGTGTGAAGCTGATGCAACATAAGAAGGAGCAGTGTGAAGTTGATGTAACTTAGGAGCAAACCTATGAAGTGATGCAGCCTTAAAGGAACATGTGGCAGTATAGGAAATGTAAGGCATTGAGCAATAAAGTTTAGAAAGCATGTGAGGTAGAATATTCAGTTTGAGAAAGAGAATAAGAAGTAACATGAAAGAAAACATTCAGTGTGTAATACATGAGAGGCAGCACAAGAGTTAACATGAGAGGGAATTTGTATGCATGTCATTATATGTAATAGATGAAATGAGAGGTAGCATATAGTAGCATGAGAGGCAGCAGAGTAACCACCTGGCCATGCTCAGGGGTAACGCTAGCCAGCTGGTGTGGCCACAGGCGCTGCCCCTCCTCGACCCCAGCTTCACCCGCCCTGGCCACTTCACTGAGCAGGTAACAGAGATCTCCGGGCTCACGGGCCCAGCCAGCCCAGATCCGGGAGGTACCCCTGGGCCCGTACAAGTGCCAGTGGGGACTCCCAGGCCAGGCCAAAACCCTGGAGGGAGCTTCAGGCCAGACCATATATCAAGCGAGCATTCCGGTGGCGAGCGTGGCGTGAGTCCGGCCCTTAGTCACCCTTTCCGAGCCAGCCCGTCCTTCAGCGGCCCGTCCAGTCCTGGCAGTCCTGGCCTGGCGGATAGCGAACATGGCCAGGCCGTACCCAACTGGCCCAGAGCTCTGCCCCGCCGTGGGCTCAAGTCTCGCCTACTAAGGATCAAGACCAACGCCGGGTTAGTCCGCCCCGTTATGCCCCGCCCCGTGCAACTAAACCCGTAGTGACGAACAATGCGACATCTTGTCCTGTCTCCAGTAGACCAGAGATCTCTTTTCTTAAAAGGCATACCACTGTTTTACCTAAGTCCACTTACCTTTCTGTATCTGTCAAATTGCTTATCTTTACATTGTACATGTATGACACTACAAATGTTCTAGGTTCAGGAGAATGCTATGGTTCTGACCAGTTGGTGTAATACTCAAAGAATCTTCCTTGGTAGCCTGCTAAGTTTTCCTTCCCAAGACAGTCATCAATATTGTCAGTCTTAACAAGCTGAACAGAGGAAAAGCTATCAAAATATGTTGAGCATAAAGTAAACCAAGTTGATTAAGGTTATGTTTTCTTTGGTAGTTTTATTGTACAGAATTAATTGCTCAACATTTATTCAGTATATCTGACCTTCATCATATATAACAATGTCTTAGACATCAAGATTTGAAGTAGGTATTGAAAAATCAAGCCTACATTTGAAGTAGATATTGAAATCTCCAACCTAGTAAGTAAAAATTCTTTTACATCAGCAGCATGCTTGTTGCGTGCAGCCCTCAGGGATTATTCTGCATTTTGTGGATGAGAATGTGTGTTTTGAAATATAAATGATTGAAAAAAGTATATCATCTTTTTGCTATGAAATTGATAGCACCAAGTTTACAGTCCTTTGCTGCATTAGTCTGCATTCATTGTTTATGAGGATACTATAGTAATTTGAGTGTATTCCATAGAAATGTTGGCAATTGGATGATGAAATGTTGGATGGCTTTCCTTATTTTATGTGAAAGATAGGCTTGGAATCTTGATTGCCATACCCCTTTTTCTCACGTGTGATGAGCATTATGTGCTACTCATGCTGTCTTCTCAAACCTTCATTATAGGTACACACACATACGCACACACACATACGTATTAATGCAGAAAGCGTACAGAAACTAAAAAAGTTGTATAGTTTTTGAAAATGTTCAAGAGGGGAGGCCTCATAAAGAGACAAAGAAAAGAGGCAGGGGAAGGGATAGTTTGACATTGAAGAGAAGACTGAAGTTTGAAGATGTATTATGTAAGTTTTTTTATGTATGTTGATGATTATCTAGAAGTGTGACTGATGCTTTATTTATATACTGCTGGTAGACTGAGAATGTGTGTGTATACATATTGCATCTTTGTTTTTATTCACAAAACTAAGGTAAACATTGTTCATTTTGTGCATCAGTGGATGGCTACAGTCTCTCTTGAGTGCCTTGAGGCTTTGTGGAAACCAAAAGTTACGTGTCTGCACAGTTGTCGAGATCTCATATATGTCTGTAATTTGTCTCTCAATTATCTGCCATACTTTTTGTACTTCTCCATGGTTTGATCTTTAATCATACATGCTGTTCTAAGGTGTTTTCAGTGTAAGGGTAGTTTTCATTTGTGACAAATTACATTTTGTAACCTCTGTAACTTCAGCGTGCATGGTTTGGAAGCAAGGAATGTTGTTTTAGGTGAACAAGATCAGAGATTATTATCATAACCTTGACTAGATGTAGATTTTGGTCCTCTGGAAGGTGCCAGAATCTATACAGACTGGTAAGGACTGCTTTTCCTAATGCAGATCACAAGGTGGTATGATATATCATCATACCCTTTGATTACAATGTGTGACCCAGTATTCTGTAGCGTTTCCTGTGCACTATCATGTTACTATCTGCAGTTTTGTCAATGGGTTTTCTTCTTGCCGGCATTGCTGTAGTAAATTTGTGTTTTAATCTTCCAGTGTATTTAGAATTTGTTTTGTCTGGTTGCCTTTAAGTGTACTGAATGAGAATATTTTAGGAATGAGTTGTTCGAGACTGCTGTTTAAGTGATGTTGTCGACGTAGATAATATCCATGCTCAGGGCACCAACTGGTGGGGGAATGTCAGATGTGTAAATTTTGAATAGTGTTAGTGATAGGCTGCTGCCCTGGGGTACCCTGCTTAGTAGAAAGAATTTAGGTAACATTGCAGAGTTGATGATTTCAGCAGTGCATTGGTTGGGAGGTTACAGAGTATCCATTGTGTGATCACAGGCATGCCTTATTGTAGGACTTTATATTGAGGGTTGTTTGTCCACACTTTGTCAAAGACTTTGCTTATGTCTCTTCATATAACTATAATTCATTCTTTGTCTTCTTGGGGTAGTGAAGTTTTCTGCTGCATTTGCAATTACTGAGTTGGTGCTTTTATCCCTTTGGAAGCCATAGGAATTAGGGTTCTAAAGGTTATTGTTTTCAAGGTATTTTCTTAACCTCAGGTTCATAATTCTTAAGTTTTCCAGGGACTTCTAGGAAACATATAGGGCAGTAGTTCTTCGAGTCTGTTTCTGGCATTCCTGGTTTTGTCAGTTACTCTGGCTTCTTTGAACTGTCTGGGAAAGTGCCCTGTGCTTAGCATAGCATTGCAGATGTTGAGAAGGTACTGAATTCTCTTATAGTAGCATGCTAATTTGTCTCTTATCTATATTTTTCCTTGGGCTGAGTTCTTGGTTTTATGAACGGATGTATACAAAGTTCTGGCAAGTCGATTGCCACTGAGAGGCATTTGTTAGGGGACAATCAGACTAAGTCTATAGATTGTTGTGGCATGGTTCTTTCTCTGTTCCAAGTTAGTCAGTCACTTGTTCTTTTTTCATGATCTTGGTCATTATTTTTTTTCTTCTTGAGGTATAATCTTCAAACTATTTCCCATGTGTTCATGAATTCTTTTGCCATACCTTCATCATCATCAATTTTGTTATTGTTAACTTTCAGATATCTATTACATCTGGGATTCCTTTGTAAGCATTTGACTCCTTGCCAGGATGCTTTTGGGTCACTATATATCTGTGCTAGGGGATTGATCACATTTTCCCAGTGCAGTTTATATTGTTCTTTAGCTTTTTCCAGTAAGGCCTACTGGAGTTTTGTATACAGTAGCCATAGAGCATATGTCCAACTGTATAAGATGGAGTACTCTAGGATTCTGGAGAAATGGTTTTTAGTGTCAATTATTTCTTGAGTGGATGGATAGTATGGTAGTATCTTAAATCTTATGATTAGGATTGCAGCTGATTGCACTTTCTGTATGATTTCATATCACCCATTCAGCATTTTGTTTGATTTGCCAGGTTGCTTCACTTTAAATTGATTATAGATTCCAGTTAGCTTTCTGGGTAGCCAGTTGTTGTGTACCAGAACTAAGAATTATAGGAGCTGATATAGTGGCTATCATAGGAATAGGATCACTATTTGGTAAGTCAGCTTGTGGGAGCCTTTTCTACCTGTGGTAGGTTTTGCCATGTCCAAGAATTATATATATGGCTTGGTCAAGGTTGAGTAACCTATACTGGCTGGCAAGTTTGTCCTTAGGTGCTGAGCACTGAAAAATTTCACTGATTTGTTTGATATATTTCTGCTTGTGGTATATTTGGTGGTTTCAAAGGACTGTATGTTGAGCTGTAAAATCACTCATGATATAGGCTTGTTCTGATATCATGATAATATAAGAATTCCCATCTTTGGAAGTACATAGGTTGTTACAGTATTATCTGGGCCTATTGATGTCATTATTTTTATTGATAAGGTGTCATAAAACTAAAAGTCATTGAAGATTTTGCTATAGTCCTTTCCTGATGGCTGTGGTAACTCCCATGTATATCTGATTGCAGCGGTTCAATTGGTAGGTAAATATCCTGTGATTTCAGTTGAAGTGTGGTTTGCGACACCATGGCTGTTTATCAGAGCCATGTCTGGTTTTTCCATCACATAAGCATTTATAAGGTCTTAACACCCATTTATTTAGGATTATACGTTATGTTGAATGATTTTTATTGCTTTGTTTGGTGAAAATTATTTCTGCCTGATTTTCTTTTCATATTAGCTTCACTGTGTCACTGTAGGGTAACAGTAGTAAATTCCTGCTTTATTATTGTAGGGGTGGGCATATGTGTATTGTTTTGTCGGGTCATAGGGTCAGGGTTCATTTGTTTGGAATATGGGTTCAAAGCTGGTTGGTTTTGTTCCCAAGTAGAGGGGAGACTGAGGTAATTCATGCATGTTGGGAATATTGGATGGGGTGTTGAAAAGTAATAATTTTGTGGGTGAGCAGAGAGGAAAATCTGTATAAGGTTATCTGCAAAGAAGTCATAGTCATTTGGGCTGGTGCCAGATGTCTCTAGGTTTTGGTCTAGGGAGTCCGCTTGATCTGTTTGCTGCGACAATGATTTTAAGGTGCTTGCTATCTAGAGCCTTGTCTACCTGGTGCTTGGCGATACTTTGCAGCAAGCCATGGGAGTTATATTATTGCTCCAGTTCTTGCTGGTATGAACCAGGGATCTTTTTCTCATCTATTAAGGCATATATCTTTGAGTTAACCATTAGTGATTCTCGTACAAATTCAGTGAATGAATTAGAAGAAATGCATTAGGTAGAGAGCAGCAAAACAAATGGAAACAAATTAAGGAGAATATAGAAGTACTTCTTGTGCATATTTGAGGGGTTGTAACATATGAACCATGGGCATACTTCCAGGGAAATGCATTCTCTCTTGTAGTTGAGCTGGAGGAGATGGCTTGTATAATCATCCTTCCTTACAGACACGAGTGACACTTTCCCTCCTACGCTGTGAGCATCACCTATCTCTGCAACACTACAAGCAGTTTCAACACATCCAAAACCCTTCATGCCCACATTGTAGCTACCATAAAGAGGACACCAAACATTTACTACTCAATTACCCCGCAATTCCTGCACAACATCACAACACTTTATGACCTATGATGCTGACTGATGGATATGGGGCCAGCTTCTTGAGTGCTGCATAAGCCCCACAGAGATAGAAGGGACTCCTGGGGCAGGAAAGTAAGGTAAGGTATATGTGTAAGATTAATAATTGCCGCAGAACCTTTGTAAAGACTTCATCAGCCCAAGGCAGTACTACTTCATGTAGCAAGAAAATGGAGACTCCTTTGCAGTGAGAGTTTTTTGATGAGACTGTTTTCGTAATGATACAGCCATGCCAAAGGATATATTTGTCAGAAGTGGGGGGAACAACAAGGATTGAAGGACCAAATTGGAGATGGAAGGATGAAGTGAAAAAGATTTTGAGCATTCTGGACATGAACATGCACAAGGGTGAAAGGCATGCACAGGTTAGAGTGAATTGGAACAATATGATACACAGGGGTCAACTTGCTGTCAGTGGACTGAGCCAGATAAGTGGACAAGAAAGGGAACTGTTTACAAATTTTGCCTATGACAGAGCTATCCAATTTGTATAGACCTTCAATACGTTTATGACAGTCATGATGCCAGACCCGAACACACCAACCCAAGCACTATCAACTGATGACACTTGTTTACCATTGGTATCTTGGCTGTCTCTTCCTTGTATATCAACGACTGTTCTACATCTTTCATTTCATTCTTGTATCTCCCCTGAGGAAGTGCACTTGGGAACTTTTCATGTGTCATTTTCCTGTGGTTTCATGGATATGGATAGGGAGCTAAGGTTCCGGTGCATTACACATGACATCTAAAGACTAACGAATGTGGCCTTTTTGTCTATTTCCCTGGTGCTACCTTGTTGAAGTGGGGGGTAGTGATGCTGTTTCTCATAGGACGGGGTAGTTCCAGGAATGGGAGAAGGCAAGCAAGTCTGAATATGTAAAAGTGTGTATATGTATATGTTTGTGTATGTGTATGTATATGTATATGTTAGTGTATGTATGTATATGTTGATATGTGTATGTATGTATATGTGCATGTATGGGCTTTTATGTATTATATGTGCATATGAGTGGATGGGCCATTGTTTCTTCTCCTGTTTTCTGGCACTACCTTACTAAAGCATTAGCGAGGTCGCGAAAGGAAACAAATGAAAGAATGGCCCAACCCACCCACATACACATGTATATACATACATGTCCACACGTGCACATATACATACCTATACATCTCAATGTACACATATATATACACACACAGACATATACATATGTACATAATTCATACTGTCTGCCTTTATTCATTCCCATCGCCACCTCGCCACACATGGAATAACAACCCCCCCCCCTCATGTGTGCGAGGTAGCACTAGGATAAGACAACAAAGGCCCCATTCGTTCACACTCAGTCTCAAGCTATCATGTAATAATGCACCAAAACCACAGCTCCGTTTCCACATCCAGGCCCCACAGAACTTTCCATGGTTTACCCCAGACACTTCACATGCCCTGGTTCAGTCCATTGACAGCACGTCGACTCCGGTATACCACATCATTCCAGTTCACTCTATTCCTTGCAAGCCTTTCACCCTCCTGCATGTTCAGGCCCCGATCGCTCAAAATCTTTTTCACTCCATCTTTCCACCTCCAATTTGGTCTCCCACTTCTCCTCGTTCCCTCCACCTCCGACACATATATCCTCTTGGTCAATCTTTCCTCACTCATTCTCTCCATGTGCCCAAACCATTTCAAAACACCCTCTTCTGCTCTCTCAACCACGCTCTTTTTATTTCCACACATCTCTCTTACCCTTACATTACTTACTCGATCAAACCACCTCACACCACATATTGTCCTCAAACATCTCGATTTCCAGCACATCCACCCTCCTGTGCACAACTCTATATATTTTTATTTATTTTTATTTTGCTTTGTCACTGTCTCCCGCGTTTGCAAGGTAGCGCAAGGAAACAGACGAAAGAAATGGCCCAACCCACCCCCATACACATGTATATACATACACGTCCACACACGCAAATATACATACCTATACATCTCAATGTACACATATATATACACACACAGACACATACATATATACCCATGCACACAATTCACACTGTCTTTATTCATTCCCATCGCCACCTCGCCACACATTGAATACCATCCCCCTCCCCCCTCATGTGTGCGAGGTAGCGGTAGGAAAAGACAACAAAGGCCCCATTCATTCACACTCAGTCTCTAGCTGTCATGCAATAATGCCCGAAACCACAGCTCCGTTTCCACATCCAGGCCCCACACAACTTATCATGGTTTACCCCAGACGCTTCACTTGCCCTGATTCAATCCACTGACAGCACGTCAACCCCGGTATACCACATCGATCCAATTCACTCTATTCCTTGCCCGCCTTTCACCCTCCTGCATGTTCAGGCCCCAATCACTCAAAATCTTTTTCACTCCATCTTTCCACCTCCAATTTGGTCTCCCACTTCTCCTCGTTCCCTCCACCTCCGACACATATACCCTCTTGGTCAATCTTTCCTCACTCATTCTCTCCATGTGCCCAAACCATATCAAAACACCCTCTTCTGCTCTCTCAACCATGCTCTTTTTATTTCCACACATCTCTCTTACCCTTACATTACTTACTCGATCAAACCACCTCACACCACACATTGTCCTCAAACATCTCATTTCCAGCACATCCACCCTCCTGCGCACAACTCTATCCATAGCCCACGCCTCGCAACCATACAACATTGTTGGAACCAATACTCCTTCAAACATACCCATTTTTGCTTTCCGAGATAATGTTCTCGACTTCCACACATTCTTCAAGGCTCCCGGGATTTTTGCCCCCTCCCCCACTCTATGATTCACTTCTGCTTCCATGGTTCCATCCGCTGCCAGATCCACTCCCAGATATCTAAAACACTTTACTTCCTCCAGTTTTTCTCCATTCAAACTTACCTCCCAGGAGAGACTGAGTACAGAATGGAAAAAGGTGAGAACAATGGAAGTAAGGGGAGTGGGGGAGGAATGGGATGTATTTAGGGAATCAGTGATGGATTGCGCAAAAGATGCTTGTGGCATGAGAAGAGTGGGAGGTGGGTTGATTAGAAAGGGTAGTGAGTGGTGGGATGAAGAAGTAAGAGTATTAGTGAAAGAGAAGAGAGAGGCATTTGGACGATTTTTGCAGGGAAAAAATGAAATTGAGTGGGAGACGTATAAAAGAAAGAGACAGGAGGTCAAGAGAAAGGTGCAAGAGGTGAAAAAAAGGGCAAATGAGAGTTGGGGTGAGAGAGTATCATTAAATTTTAGGGAGAATAAAAAGATATTCTGGAAGGAGGTAAATAAAGTGCGTAAGACAAGGGAGCAAATAGGAACTTCAGTGAAGGGCGCAAATGGGGAGGTGATAACAAGTAGTGGTGATGTGAGAAGGAGATGGAGTGAGTATTTTGAAGGTTTGTTGAATGTGTTTGATGATAGAGTGGCAGATATAGGGTGTTTTGGTCGAGGTGGTGTGCAAAGTGCGAGGGTTAGGGAAAATGATTTGGTAAACAGAGAAGAGGTACTAAAAGCTTTGCGGAAGATGAAAGCCGGCAAGGCAGCAGGTTTGGATGGTATTGCAGTGGAATTTATTAAAAAAGGGGGTGACTGTATTGTTGACTGGTTGGTAAGGTTATTTGATGTATGTATGACTCATGGTGAGGTGCCTGAGGATTGGCGGAATGCGTGCATAGTGCCATTGTACAAAGACAAAGGGGATAAGAGTGAGTGCTCAAATTACAGAGGTATAAGATTGTTGAGTATTCCTGGCAAATTATATGGGAGGGTATTGATTGAGAGGGTGAAGGCATGTACAGAGCATCAGATTGGGGAAGAGCAGTGTGGTTTCAGAAGTGGTAGAGGATGTGTGGATCAGGTGTTTGCTTTGAAGAATGTATGTGAGAAATACTTAGAAAAGCAAATGGATTTGTATATAGCATTTATGGATCTGGAGAAGGCATATGATAGAGTTAATAGAGATGCTCTGTGGAAGGTATTAAGAATATATGGTGTGGGAGGCAAGTTGTTAGAAGCAGTGAAAAGTTTTTATCAAGGATGTAAGGCATGTGTACATGTAGGAAGAGAGGAAAGTGATTGGTTCTCAGTGAATGTAGGTTTGCGGCAGGGGTGTGTGATGTCTCCATGGTTGTTTAATTTGTTTATGGATGGGGTTGTTAGGGAGGTGAATGCAAGAGTTTTGGAAAGAGGGGCAAGTATGAAGTCTGTTGGGGATGAGAGAGCTTGGGAAGTGAGTCACTTGTTGTTCGCTGATGATACAGCGCTGGTGGCTGATTCATGTGAGAAACTGCAGAAGCTGGTGACTGAGTTTGGTAAAGTGTGTGAAAGAAGAAAGTTAAGAGTAAATGTGAATAAGAGCAAGGTTATTAGGTACAGTAGGGGTGAGGGTCAAGTCAATTGGGAGGTGAGTTTGAATGGAGAAAAACTGGAGGAAGTGAGGTGTTTTAGATATCTGGGAGTGGATCTGGCAGCGGATGGAAACATGGAAGCGAAAGTGGATCATAGGGTGGGGGAGGGGGCGAAAATTCTGGGAGCCTTGAAGAATGTGTGGAAGTCGAGAACATTATCTCGGAAAGCAAAAATGGGTATGTTTGAAGGAATAGTGGTTCCAACAATGTTGTATGGTTGCGAGGCGTGGACTATGGTTAGAGTTGTGCGCAGGAGGATGGATGTGCTGGAAATGAGATGTTTGAGGACAATGTGTGGTGTGAGGTGGTTTGATCGAGTAAGTAACGTAAGGGTAAGAGAGATGTGTGGAAATAAAAAGA
This sequence comes from Panulirus ornatus, assembly GCF_036320965.1. NCBI lineage: Eukaryota > Metazoa > Arthropoda > Malacostraca > Decapoda > Palinuridae > Panulirus > Panulirus ornatus. Next base: position 5,028,342 of record NC_092230.1, on the reverse strand, counting down.
GCGTGGTTGAGAGAGCAGAAGAGGGTGTTTTGAAATGGTTTGGGCACATGGAGAGAATGAGTGAGGAAAGATTGACCAAGAGGATATATGTGTCGGAGGTGGAGGGAAAGAGGAGAAGAGGGAGACCAAATTGGAGGTGGAAAGATGGAGTGAAAAAGATTTTGTGTGATCGGGGCCTGAACATGCAGGAGGGTGAAAGGAGGGCAAGGAATAGAGTGAATTGGAGCGATGTGGTATACCGGGGTTGACGTGCTGTCAGTGGATTAAATCGGGGCATGTGAAGCGTCTGGGGTAAACCATGGAAAGCTGTGTAGGTATGTATATTTTGCGTGTGTGGACATATGTATATACATGTGTATGGGGGGGGGTTGGGCCATTTCTTTCGTCTGTTTCCTTGCGCTACCTCGCAAACGCGGGAGACAGCGACAAAGCAAAAAAAAAAAGAAAATATATATATATATATATATATATATATATATAAATATAGCATCCCCCCCTCCCCTTGTGAGGTAGCACTAGGAAAGGACAAAAGGCCACATTCATTCACACTTGGTCTCTAGCTGTTATGTAAAATGCACCAAAACCTTTCCACATCCAGGCCCCACAAAACTTTCCATAGTTTACCCCAGATGCTTCACATGCCCTGGTTCAATCCATTGACAGCACGTCGACCCTGGTATACCACATCATTCCAATTCACTCTAGTCCTTGCATGCCTTTCACCCTTCTGTATGTTCAGGTCCTGATCGCTTAAAATCTTTTTCACGCCATCCTTCCACCTCCAATTTGGTCTCCCTCCTCTCCTCGTTCCCTCCACCTCTGGCACATATATATATCCTCTTTGTCAATCTTTCCTCACTCATTCTCTCCATGTGACCAAACCATTTCAATACACCCTCTTCTGCTCTCTCCACCACACTCTTTTTATTACCACACATCTCTCTTACCCTTTCATTACTTATTCGATCAAACCACCTTACACCACATATTATCCTCAAACATTTCATTTACAACACATCCACTGTCCTCCACACAACCTTATCTATAGCCCACGCCTCGCAACCATATAATATTGTTGGAACCACTATTCCTTCAAGCATACCCATTTTTGCTCTCCGAGATAACATTCTCGCCTTCCACACATTCTCCAACGCTCCCAGAACTTTTCACCCTCTCCCACCCTGTGACTCACTTCTTCCATGGTTCTGTCTGCTGCCAGATCCACTCCAAGATATCTAAAACACTTCACTTCCTCCCGTTTTTCTCCATTCAAACTTACTTCCCAATTAACTTGTCCCTCAACCCTACTGTACCTAATAACCTTGCTTTTATTCACATTTATTCTCAACTTTCTGCTTTCACACATTTTACCAAACTCAGTCACCAGCTTCTGCAGTTTCTTGCCCAAATCAGCCACCAGTGCTGTATCATCAGCGAACAACAACTGACTCACTTTCCAAGCCCTCTCATCCACAACAGACTGCATACTTGTCCCTCTCTCCAAAACTCTTGCATTCACCTCCCTAACAACCCCCATCCATAAACAAATTAAACAGCCATGGAGACATAATGAACCCCTGTTGCAAACTGACATGCACTGGGAACCAGTCACTTTCTTCTCTTCCTACTCGTACACATGCCTTACATCTTTGATAAAAACTTTTCACTGCTTCTAGCGACTTGCCTCCTGCACCATATACTCTTAATACCTTCCACAAAGCATCTCTATCAACTCTATCATATTCCTTCTCTATATCCATAAATGCTATATACAAATCCATCCGTTTTCTAAGTATTTCTCGCATACATTTTTCAAAGCAAACACCTGATCCACATGTCCTCTACTCTAGGAATCCTTTCTATCTTTACGAGGGTCTTCCAGCACTCAAGAAGCTGGTCATGCCCACTAGTCTGAACCGTTGGTCATAAAATTTTATGATATGTGTGCATTGATGTGCAGACAGTGCACAGGCAAATTTTTCACTGTCTGTTGTGGTAGTTGCATCATAGGCTAAGGGAGATGTTGAAAATTTTTGTAGTGTTGTAAGGAAGAGTGATGTCCAGAGTGTATGAGGGAAAGTATGACTTATGTTTGCCTGAGAAATGTTCCCTTTGTTGGGTGTATGTCTGGTGGGTTGGAGTTTAGACTGAGTTAGAAGGGTGGTTGTTTAGTGCTTGATGGGTTATTTCAGTGTGTATGTGTTTTGTTGGGGTTGGGGAAGATCTGTGAGTAGATGTTACTGAAGTGTGGAGCTGGGGAAAGCTTTTTATTTCTACGTGGGGTTGATGGTTTGTTATGGAGTGGTTTGGATGGGAGTTGTCTTGTGCAGTTGCATAGAAACGAGTTCTAAGCATGTTGAGGTGTGATTGTATTGGGAGTATCTTTGTTTGATTTTGTAAGTGTTGAGCATTTGTAGTGGCTAGGCAGCCTGTTATTGCTATGAGTGCCTACTTTTGTTTGGTTTGCAGTTTTATATTTGTTTTTGAGATGATGGAAGACTGTACAGCTGAGACATAGTTTAAAGTGGATTGAATAATTCTTTTATAGGGGATGTTAAGAGGTTCTTTCTCTTTTCCACATATTGTGCCAGTGGGAAGTGAAAGTTGTGTGTGTCTTATGTGGTACATAATGCTTGATGTTTGATTCAGTGAGAGGGATTTTCTTTTTAAGGCTGCTGGAGTGTGTGAGCTGTATTTGTCTGTATAGGGTTATAATAATGATTGAAGACTAATATAGAGCGGCAGACTTTCAGTTTTGGTAAGCGACTACTCCAATTTTGTAATGTAGTGCTGCATGTTAGTTGCTGCCACTTTGGTGTTAGAGTGTTTTAATGTGTTTGTAATATTGTGTGCATATGGGGGACCTTCATGTTGCAGTTTGCTAGAGGCAATGGGAGATCATGTAGGAAGAGATTAAAGGTTGGAAAAGGAACTGCACAATGAGGAACCCCACTGTAGAGCCAAAGTGTTTTAGAGGTGAAGCAATTGTGAGTGACTGCTGTGGTGGCTATATGATTGTCAGGGAGGATGGTGTCAAAATTTTTTATGTAAGGATGTGTTAGGGTGCAGTGTCAAGTGCTTTATTGATATTTTGCTACTTGTATTGTGCAGGAGAGGGGCTGTGGTTGGTTGAATCCATCAAGGATATGTTGTGTGAGGTCATTGTGTGGTATGGTGGTGGAGTGGTTGAGTCTGAAGCCATGTCATGTGAACGAGAGTAAGATGTGTTATTTGATTGTTAAGCATCATTTCTTTGTAATTTGGATAGAAATGATGAAAGTGAAATAGGATGGTAGGAGCAGGAGGAGTTTGGTGGTTTGGAGGGTTTTAGGATGGGTACCATGTAAGCAAGTTTCCAGATATTAGGTATTTTGTTGTTTTCAGGAATGTTTGATGATATCTGCAAATGCTTTGATTGTAAATGGGTCATAGTGTTTTACGTGATGTTTTTTTTATATTGCCAATTCCTGTGGTAGGAGAGTTCATTAAAGTTTTAATTGTATTGTTTCACTGGGGGTGAAGGTTGGGTGGGCAGTTGTTTCTGGATGGATTCCATGTAGATTTATGACTTTCCCCACTTAGAGTGGGGTTTGTTTGTGGCTGATTTTTGACTGGTGCCTCATGAGTATATGCTTGTGTGTTCTTTGGGAGAAGGAATGTCATTGGAATATATCAGGAGATTAATGTATGTGAATTGAATACAACTGTGTAGTATGGTCACCAACAAAACACAGAAATAAATGTTCTAAAGGTAATTCACAAGCTCTTCACAAGTAAATTGAGGGGATGGAATATCTGAAGTACCTGACCATGAAAGGTTGAAAGAACTGGAACCACAGTGTCCAGACAAAGCATTGTCCAACCTCCCCATACATTTTCAAAGGCGATACACAGCTAAGGTTTAATGTAGGTACAGACATACTCTCTCTCAGGGTGAAGTCATGTTACATCTGGTTGCTGAGACTATTGTTTCAAATGGTGTGAGCACCGTCAAATCTCCTCAGTGTATCTCAAACTATCTTGAGGGAAGGGTGATCTTTACTTTTCCTGAATGCCACTTCATTTTGGGTATCTTCCTTCTGGGTGATGTGTTTCTTTCACCTCTACTTCATGATCATTAGCTCTTGTCTTTTAAAGGATGAGAGAGCCTGAATTTTCACCTGAAAGCAAGAAAAGGTGGGTACACTTGAGATTTCTAGGTGTGCTGGATGCTTAGAACACATGATCAGGCAGCTGCTTCCTGCAACACCTCATAAGTGCCTTGCCTCATTCAGATTAAGACTCCATGGAACCAAAACATGGACCTAGAATACTTCAGGAACCTTACTGATTTCATGCCCAGACATATGCAAATAGTGATCAAGGCTAAAGGAGAGATGATAAAGTACTAGAATGTAAGTGTGACTACTTGAAAATGTATGGAGAGGCAAAAAAGGTTTTCTGTGACACTGTATATAGCATAACCATATATAGATATGTGTGGCAGATTTACCCCTCAGCGACAGGGTTAATGCAAAGTGCTCACTGATCAGCATATGTCAGGCTTGAAGAATTAAGACATTCTCAGATGCCACTAGCATTGAATAATTCTCTATTCTTGGTTCATCTGGAACTGATTTCAAGCACATGTAAAGTGCTGCTGTTTTGAATATTTCTGTACATTTTTTTCTGTATTTTTCCAAGCATTATATTGAATAATTGTTTTAGCTTCCTGGTTAGAATGTCCCTTTTTTGTCTGATTTATTTTTAGCATCTTTCATGCTATTCTTGAAGACATAATAACTGTATCTTCTTTTGTTGAGAGGCTTTCAGGTTGAGCATGTTGTCCTTTATAATTTCAATTTGTTGCCATGTGTTATGTCTTTCTGTTTTTCTTTCTAAACTCTATATTGACAGTTCTTTCAGCCTTCCTTGATAGTTTATATGTCCCTTCAGTTTTGCCCTTGAAGTGCCTCTGCATTTTCTGTTTCATTTCTCTTTTTTTCACTGGAAGCCATGCATCACACCAGTTTGTTTTGATTCCTATACATTAAACATTCACATCATTAGCTTGTTTAATTTGTTTATGGATGGGGTTGTTAGGGAGGTAAATGCAAGAGTTTTGGAAAGAGGGGCAAGTATGAAGTCTGTTGGGGATGAGAGAGCTTGGTAAGTGAGTCAGTTGTTGTTCGCTGATGATACAGCGCTGGTGGCTGATTCATGTGAGAAACTGCAGAAGCTGGTGACTGAGTTTGGTAAAGTGTGTGGAAGAAGAAAGTTAAGAGTAAATGTGAATAAGAGCAAGGTTATTAGGTACAGTAGGGTTGAGGGTCAAGGCAATTGGGAAGTGAGTTTGAATGGAGAAAAACTGGAGGAAGTGAAGTGTTTTAGATATCTGGGAGTGGATCTGGCAGCGGATGGAACCATGGAAGCGGAAGTGGATCATAGGGTGGGGGAGGGGGCGAAAATTTTGGGAGCCTTGAAGAATGTGTGGAAGTCGAGAACATTATCTCGGAAAGCAAAAATGGGTATGTTTGAAGGAATAGTGGTTCCAACAATGTTGTATGGTTGCGAGGCGTGGGCTATGGATAGATTTGTGCACAGGAGGATGGATGTGCTGGAAATGAGATGTTTGAGGACAATGTGTGGTGTGAGGTGGTTTGATCGAGTAAGTAATGTAAGGGTAAGAGAGATGTGTGGAAATAAAAAGAGCGTGGTTGAGAGAGCAGAAGAGGGTGTTTTGAAATGGTTTGGGCACATGGAGAGAATGAATGAGGAAAGATTGACCAAGAGGATATATGTGTCGGAGGTGGAGGGAACGAGGAGAAGAGGGAGACCAAATTGGAGGTGGAAAGATGGAGTGAAAAAGATTTTGTGTGATCGGGGCCTGAACATGCAGGAGGGTGAAAGGAGGGCAAGGAATAGAGTGAATTGGAGCGATGTGGTATACCGGGGTTGACGTGCTGTCAGTGGATTGAATCAAGGCATGTGAAGCGTCTGGGGTAAACCATGGAAAGCTGTGTAGGTATGTATATTTGCGTGTGTGGACGTATATATATACATGTGTATGGGGGGGGGTTGGGCCATTTCTTTCATCTGTTTCCTTGCGCTACCTCACAAATGCAGGAGACAGCGACAAAGTATAAAAAAAAAAAAAAAAAAAAAATCATTAGCTTTGTGTGTCTTGTAGTGAAAGTTCTCAGAATTGTACCACTATCTTCTTGATAATGTTACCTTTGCAGTATGCACTCTGAAATCTAGTTTCTCACTTATGATACCAAAATCTTTTACATTTTTCCCAATTTGTCACTCTGTTAGGCCTCTCTATGGTACCACTGTTGTGTTCTTCCATTTTCTTTCCTTGTTAGCTCAAATTTATCTTCATTGAATTCCAGCAGGCTCACTTTTGCCCATTTATAAGTTATCCAAGTGTTTCTTGTAAGATATTTTGATCAGTTTCTCATTCAATCATTATGTTTGCTCTGATATGATCAGAAAAGCTCCTCACTGTGCTGTCTTTGCTTCAGTGCTGATGTCTAGTATTAAAAGTATTGAGGCTAATACCATTCCCTGTGGTACCCTATATAGGACGTCCTCCTTTTCAGACATAGTTCCATTTGCTACCACTTGTAACATTTTGTCAGAAACTCTAATGTATCTTCTTATCTTACCCTTGATATTTTGTGTAACTACTTTCTCGTGCAAAATTCGTAGTTTGCTTTCTCAAGTGTTTCTACAAGATCAAGAAAAACAGTCCAATTTTTTCCCTGAATTGAATCTTCATATACATCATTACCATGAGCTAATAATTGGATGTGCAAACTTTTTTATTTGGGGGAACAAATCTATGTTGTCCTTCATTTATCTGCTGTTCTTGTTAATTTAATCTCTGGCCTTTTATCACATTCAAATACTTTATTTTGTGAAAATGAAGGTAAACTGCTCTATATTGCTTAGGTCTTAGATCCTCTTTTGTGTATTGGTGTTACATATGTCAATTTGTGAATGTCTTTAAATTTGCTTTCGTCCATACTTTGTGTCAATGATAACTTTATTTGCTGTACCGATCAAATGTCCTGATTATATTGTCTTCAGGTATTTCAGTATTCATACTTTTGGAATTGAATGCATTTTATAATTTGATCAATTACTCTGATTGTATAACCTTCCAGTATTCCAACATATATCATTCTGATTGTATAATCTTCTGGTATTCCCATGTATATCATTGCATTTTCATCTTACTGGCCAAGCACTTATTCAAAATGTTTTTTACATTTTAAGCAGAATACCTATATATATATATATATATATATATATATATATATATATATATATATATATATATATATATATTGTATAGTCAGCATCCTGCATGTTACCTCAGGGTTATTTTTGTACTTATCTCCTACTTTGAATGGTCCAATCTCTGTCTTTCCTTTGTATGTGAATACAGATTTCCTTTATGTATCTCGGTTTTACTAGCTACAGTTTTGAGTTTACATGCATAAGATTTTGTATTATATCATTTTATCAGCCACAGCATCAAATATTGGGTGTCCATGATTTTCCATATCTCCATGCAAATTTTATCCATGCATTGAGTGAGTGTCATGTGGCTGTGGACTGATTGTGGCCTAGCCTGACAGACCACCATTTCTAGGGAGAGGCAGGAGTGTCATAACCATGTGGTGTTGTAAAGACGAGTCAAGGTAGCCTTTTGTGCCATGTAGCTGGTTGGCTGCTTTGTGGGAGCATGGAGGCAAAGCATCAGTGGTAGCATACTGCTATCATATTGTTAACTCGCAACTTTTTTCATCATCCTTGTACGTTACTTTTTTAAAACAGTAATGTTGTTTTTAAAGAATAACAAGCTTATTCTTAACCCAGAAGACTTCTTTATAGGACTTGAGGTATGTATCTCGGAGTCCCTTCCCTTAACCCCATTTTCCTTCGGCCTTGTGCTATGCCAACCAAGTTTTCCCAACCATGGCGTCTTGTTGGAATGCAACCTCAGTAGTTGGCCAGGGACTTCCTAAGGGTAGATTTGGCAAAATGCATCAAACCTGTAAGTTTTGGAAGATGTGTCCCCATTTGCCCATGCCAAGCTGGAATGTGAGCAAGTGTGATGTATCCTTCAATATTGGGATCTTATAGCTATCAAATTTTGGATGACACCTTATATGTCATCAGCAGACAAAATAGATACAGGTAAGATATGGAGATGAATTAGTTATCATCTATGTGAAAATTCAAAGTAGCAGTAAAGGGAACCATGTCTGATGTTACTCTGCATGGGGAATCACATGGAACAATGTGAATAGCAATCCTTCTTATTTTAACGATAAGGACTTTAACACGTAGTATAAAAGAATGTATAGTCAGATGCTTTGCTAATAACCAGAGTAAACAAAATTATAGGATCAGAAGCTGATCAAAAAGTGATGCAAAAGATATTAGATGCAATCTACAAATGAGAAGTGAACATGATGGAATTTAATGAAGATAGATTTTAGCAAACATATCATAGACCATTAAACAAAGCAACACATTAATGACACACTATAAAGTTCCAGCTGAGAGAGTGATAAAAACTGAAACAGACAACAAAGACTTAGGAGTCATGATAAATGAAAAACTGGAATTAAAAGAGCATATTGAGGAAAGAGGGCTATTCAGCCAGGTTTACATCCTTACTTGACTGAAATGAGTCGAAAGATGTCTAACTATCAACTCTCCCAAGCTAACATTAAAACTTGACCCACTACTATACAACATAGAGTTGGTTCACTTTCCCTTTTCTATAGGTACCACTGTGTTCTTGTCCCCGAGAGCTGGCTGCTTTGGTGCCCCCACCACTAGCTAGACCACACAATACTCGGCAAGCTGCTACGTCAAATGATTGCTGTATGGCCATTAGCAACTTGAAAGTGGGCCATTTTGATAACTGTTACTTTCTCTACACCTTGAGGCTTTGGAACTCTCTACCCTCACATGTCTTTCCTAATAACTATGACCTAACACATTTTATACGACAGGTTTTTCACTTTCTCCAAAATAGTTGATACAATAATACCAAGTATATTAATTGAGGCAAGAGATAGAATTTAGAACTGTTAGAGGAAAGCAGAAAGTTGTGAGGAATTTTCAATTGAGAGATGGTCAGAAACTGGATCTTAGAGGTATTAAACTTAACCAGATATCATCTATCCCACTCAACTCTGAGTTTATTGAGGAAGGTGTGTCAAGACAAGATGCAGATCGAGTAAGAGAAGGAGCACAGTTCACGGATGTGGAGGAATGTAGTGATGAGTTGTCAGCATATGAAAGCAACTGGTTATTTGCAGAAGAAAGAGACAGGATAGAACATCGAGGGACACCACTGTAGATGGAGGAAGGGGTAGAGGTTGATTCCTCACCAACCACAGGAATAGATTTGCCAGAGGGGGCAAAGTGAGGGAGGGAAGCCAGAAGAGGGAAGCTTAGAGATGAGACCCCAATGCCACATCCTGTCAAAGCTTTGGATATATCAAGGACAACTACATAGGATTATCCAAAATCTTTCCAGGATGAAGACTATACATTATTAAGATCGGGAAGAATATTGCCATTGTATCTCGCCTTGTGGAAGCCATACTGGTGATCAGAGAGAAGGCTGTTAGATTCAAGATGCCTGAGGGTATAGGGATTGAGGAGTGATTCAAAGACTTTGGAAATGGTAGATGTCAAAGCAACAGGATGGTAGTTAGAGGAATTGGAACAGTCATTCTTCTTAGGGATGGAATGGACCAACACATGCTTCCAAGAAGAAAAAAAGTTCTGGTTTTTAAACGAAAGGAACAGATGAGCTAGAACAAGTTCAAATTCAGAGGAACACTCTTTCAGTGTATACATGGGGATGGATGTCACCAGGACCATAATCCTTGCTTGTGTCTGGAAAGAGAAGCACTTTTTGGACAGTTCAGAAAGAGGTTACAAGGAGGGGCATGAAATCAGAAAGGGCAGCATCAGGGTGTCAAGGAGTGTTAGTCATCCAGTGTAGATTTAGAAGATAAAAAAACACCAAACACAATTGCTTTGTCTTTAGGAGAGACAGCTATAGTAACTTTAGAACAGAGAAGTGAAGGAGAAATGGAGGTTGTTAGCAATGCCTTAAGCCAAAGACCAGAAAGACCCATTAGTAGTGGCTGTAGCACATACTTTACAATAAAGGAAGACTTTGCTTCATGGATAATGTACTTTCATTGATTATGGGCAGTAATAAATGCTGTATAGGAGTTGGAGGAAGGAGAGTTTTCCATGCCCAATATGCCTGATGCTATGCCTGAATGGCCTCAGAACAGAAATGGTTGAACCATGGATTGGATGAAGGGTCATCTTGGAGGAAGAGGGGATGAATGCTTCCATTCCCATAACATTAACTTTTGCTATGCATTTGACAAACAGAAGCATCACTACATCAAAGTTTGGCGACTCAAGGTCCTTGAGGCATGTAGCAGGTATGTTCATCTTGGAATGAGCACAGAAACCATATTTGAACCAGAGTAATGAGTTCAACTCTATTGCAATAAAAGAGTGAACACTTTTTCTTAGCACTCCCAAACATGTAATATATAAAGTTATTTACAGAAATCAGTATTGTAGTATATGAAAGTTAGACTAGGAAAATGGGCCTAACAGTTTTCATTTAATGGAAAATTTAGAGTAGTGACAAATGGAGGGATTTCTGAAGAGGAGAATACTATCTTGGAAGTAACAGAAGGAACCATGTTAGTTTCAGTGCCATTTGCAATAATTTATGTTTTGAAGATGATGATAGGATGAATAGCTATAATGATAGGATCAGAATAAGACAAAGTAGAAATCCTAAAAGATCTGAACATAATCTACAAATAACCAAAGAAGAACCTATTACACTTGATGGTAAAGAATTCAGCAAATATGACATGGAGCAATGAATGATATATGGACAATGCCTTAGAAAGGCTTGACAAGGGAAAGACAGAAAGTGAGGCAACCGTGAATGATTTAGTTCTGGTAAATGAAAAACTTAAATTCAAAGAGCATTTTCATAAGAGGGCAATTAATCCAAGTAGAGACTGGTGTGATGATGAGAACTTGTATGAAAGTTATAATACTATTTTTTATATTCATGTTACTTACCACCAATGTTGTGCCCAAATAGAAAATGAGAGCAGAGTGTGAAAACAAGTTTTATGGAAATGAATGGTCATCTTTTCCGCGTACATTTCTTTTCTTAGATAAGGAGCTGTCGTTCATACTATCCTACACCCTTTACTCAATAGTGGACTGGACTAGTGTAAAGATATTCAGACTCCCTAAGGCCTCCTGCATTGGTGGCCTTGGAAGCTTGGCCACACAAATTTTACTCACTATCTCTCTGATATCTTGTCTGTTTTTATTAACATAATTATTCTTTTGGATTCATGATATAGGTAAGACACCCTGAAGAGGACTGTTAAGAAATCAGTGTAAAATTGAAAAAGAAGTATGCTTTAAGTATAATGAATGGTTAGCATGTGGGTTAAATAACATGTATAAGTATATAATTAGAAATGATTATGCATTCATATTGTGCTTATTGTCTGTGTTCTTCAATTTTGAGTTACACAAGACTTTTTAAAAAACATAAGAATTAACATAAAATCAAAAGTACTGTATCTTTTGATGAGTATAATATAATGAATGTTCAGCCCACAGGTCAAATGACATTTATATGCAGCGTAATGATTTGTGTTGATTTTGCACTTGGACTGTGATTAGTTCTAACATTGTCACTTAGTTAAGACATTTCTAAAGTGAACAGTGTGAAAATGACATCAATAGTTTAAGATCCTACTGTTTGGCTTTTTTTCCCAATCAGTTGCCTGTGTGACATCATTAGTGCCCTAATGGTCATACAAATATTGGTCACCAGTGCAGCAACACAAGTGCATGTGTTGATATAATTTTCTATGTATTTTTGGTTATTTTTTGATGCTAATATTTCATAGGGGATAACATGTTTCTTCTTTCTTTTTGTTCTCATTGTGTTGGATTTTCTGGACCTTGCCTTGCATATATGGGTTAAAAGAATACTTAATGTTTGGTTGAGGGCAGTTCTAGATAAAGCTATGCTTGATGATTATGGAATGAGCAGGGTCTTGGAGGAAAATCACATTAATCATCAAGCAAGGTGTGCAGTCAGATTTATGAGCTAGCCTTGCCTTTTTGGCAGAACCTTGTCACAGATACTGACAGGTAGGTAATCTGCCTTTTGGCAAAATTTCTTCATAAATTCTCATAGGTGATACTCTTCCTTAAAACGTTAGAGATAATTCAGAAATATTTCACAGGCAACAAATAAAAATTCACCTGCACAAAGATTCAGATAGGGGAGGATTAATGTGCCATAAGGAGTGGTAAAGGATGTTTCGATCAGGTGTTTACTTTGAAGAATGTGTACAAGAAATACTTGTAGTAACAGAAAGACTTTTATGTGGCATTTATGGGTCTGAAGAAAAATATATGGTAGGGTTGATAGTGATGCTCTTTGGAAGGTGTGGCAGGAAAGATGCTAGCAGCAGTGATGAGTTTTTATCAAGAGAGCAAGATGTGTGTGTGTAAATAGGAAGACAGGAAGGTGATTGGATCCATATATAGGGGCACCTGTAACAGAGATGTGTGATGTTACCATGACTGTTTGAGTTATTCATGGATGGGTTCGTAAGGGAGGTGAATGCAAGGGTCTTGTAGAGAGGGGCAGATATTAAGTCTATTAGGAGGTGCCTTAGAGTTGTTGTTTGCTGAGTAGAGTGAGAAACTGCAGAGGTTAATGTCAGAGTTTGAGAGTGTGTTTGAAAGGAGAAAGTTGAGACCAAATTTGAATCAAAGTAAGGCTGTTAGGCTTAGCAGTGGAGAGAGAGGTTAATTGAAATGTGAGTTTGAATGGAGAGAATCTGGAGGAAGTTGGGTGCTTTAGATATGTGGGAGTGGACATGGCAGTGAATGAAATCATGGAAGCTGAAGTAAGCCATAGGTATGGTGAGGAGGCTAAGGTCCTGGTTGCATTGAAGTGTGTGTGGAAAGCATGGTCATTGTCAGTGAGGGCAAAGAATGGCATGTTTGATGGTGTAGTAGTAATGATGGTGCTGTATGGATGCAAGGCTTAGATTTAGAGTGAGAAAGTATGTAGGAGGGTGAATATGTTAGAAATTAAATGCATTAGGATAAATTGTGAAGTGAGGAGGATTGATAAAGTAAGAAATGATAGGGTAAGAAAGAAATGTGGTCATAAGAAGAACATGGTTAAGAGAGCTAAAGAGAGTGTACTAAAATGGTATGAACAGATGGAGAAGATGAGTGAGGAGAGGTTGGCAAAGAGTGTATACGAGTCAGAAGTGAAGGGGTTGAAGGAGAAGGGGGGGACTGAATTAGAGATGAGAGGATGAAGTGGAAAAGGGGCCTGAAATTGCAGTACAGTGTATTGTTCACAGGGGACAGTGTGAATTGGAGCACTGTGATATATAGTGAGTGAGGTGCTAACAGTGGCTGAACCAGGGTATTTGAAGCAATCTGAGAAAACAACAGAAAGGTCTGTGGGGCCTGGATATGGATAGGGGGCTATGTTCATGGTGCATTGTATGTGACAGCTAGATAGTGGATGCAAGCAAAAGAGGCCATTTATTTTTCTCTTCCAAGTACTACCTCCTTAATGCAGGAAACAGTGAACATGAAAAGTTCAGTGTATATCTTGTGTGTTTACATGTAAGGATTATGCATTTATAGTGACCTAGCTGAATTATTCAACAAAGCCATCTTCACCTTGGATTTGATCATTTGGGTGTAACTTACAGCTAAAGTCATAATACATAATTTATTTTCTTTCTCACCACAGAATGCAACTTAACTTCATAAATGTCGTGATACAATTTGTACATCTGCACAGTTTGTTAACCCTCCCTAAGCCAAGAAATGGCTCCAGAATCCTGTAAGGTGTGTCCCTCATGTAGTGGCTGACTTAAACGACGTACATGAAGAATAACTTACTCAGCTGACCACCCCACCCATGCATTGATTCATCCATCTCTCTTTTCTCATTTTACGTAGTTATTATTATGTAAGTAATTTATGAAAATGATAGATTTAATTTATGCTGTGTTTTATAATGCATGAATAAAGAACTTTCTTTAATACTTGTCTGCTGCCTCCTGTATTAGTGAGGAAGCATTAGGAACAGATTAAGAAAGGCAGCATTTACACACATCTTTTCTCTAGCTCTCGTATACAATCCACTGAAACCACAGCCCCTTAGCCAAAACCAGGCCCCCACAGACCTTTCCATGGTTTCCTCCAGCAGCTTCACATTCCTTGGTTCAGTCCATTGACAGCATGTCAACCCCTTTCTACCACATCATTCCAGTTCACTCTATCCCATGCACACCTTTCACCCTGAAGTATGTTCTGGCACTCAAAACATCTTTTGATCCATCCTTCCAACTCAAGCTTAGTCTGCACCTCCTTGTCCTCTCCACATCAGACACTTGCATCCTCTTTGTCAACCTTTCCTTGCTCATTCTCTCCACATGTCCAGATATGTCCATATCATTTCAGAACAACCTCATCAGCTCTCTCAGTTACACTCTTTGTATTACCACACCACTCTCTTATCAGTTTATTACATGATAAAACCATGTTGCACCATGTATTTTTCTCAAACATTTTGTTTCCAACTCATTTCCTTCTCTGTAACACACGCCTTGCATAATACATCATCATTAGGGCTACTATACCTTGAAACATACCCATTTTGTACCCTCCCAGAAAATGGCCTCTCTTTTCGAACATCCTTTGTGCTTCCAGTACCTTCACCACTCACCCACCCTATGACTCGCTTCTGCTTCCATGGCTTCATTGGCTGCCATGCCCACGTAAATATTGATTGGATGCTGGCTTGTTAGAGAATTATTTAGGAATAGGAAAGGGCCAACATCTAATCATCTCTTGATAGTTTTGTTAGGAAGATTGAATGGCCTGCTTCACCCCAATTTCCATAACCTACCACCTCCTTTGCTCCAGATTTTTCATTGCAACCCAAAATCTATGATGTTGATCTCGATAGTGATGTCCCTATCTCCTCTTCATCTAGTAATTAAGTTTTTCATCATCCGCCACAAAAACACCACCTTCACAGAATCTGAGCTTTATTAGGATTAAGGTAAATGGCTTTATTTTTTTGTAGTTTAGTTATTTATTTATTGTTTTTCATTTTTTTGTCAGTACAGGGACCTCTCTGCTTTTGCATATTTGATTTATGCAATTTTTAGAATGATGTGCATGGTCCATTTATACCTTTTGTTAATTTATGTGGGCCTAAGTTTGGAATAATGCAGTCATCATTGACCTGGCAGTGTAGTGATGTGGCACTGAGTGCAAGAAGTGCACATATGGATGGCATAGATTCAGTCTGTAGTCATGCATTGCTTCAGGATTTTGTGCTGCCGTACAATTTATGTTACACATGTTTTACCCCATGCATCATGCCACCAAAGCATCTCTTGAGTTCTGTTATCACTGGTGCTAAGAAGAGCTAGGTCATCTCCCTTGAGGTTTAGATGGATACGATCAAATCTTACGAGATATGTGAAGAAACAGCTGATATTAAACATGCCCTTGGAGTCATTGAATCCACTTTACACTTTATTTATGATGGTACAGAAAAGATCAAGGGGGATTTCAAGAAGGTAACATTAATGAGTGCATCTAAGACCTCAAATTCACAACAAATGATTATGAAGAGAATGGAGCAAATGTTGAGCACATGGATTGAATATCAAACTTTTGAAAGTGATCCAGTCAGCATGCTTTTGATATAAGCATAGGCCTAGAGTATATGAAATAAAGTATTGGAAGAAGGAGCAGCAAACACATTTCAGACAAGGTTGTTTGCAAATTTTAGAAAATGCTATAATTGCCTCAACAAGATATCTTGACTGGTGAGGCTGCTTATGCTAATGTCATTGCTGCCAAAAACTTCATGGGAACCATTAGGATCATTATTGATGAAAGTGGTTTTTCTCCTAAGTAGATTTCTAATATGGGCAAGAGTTGAGTATATTGGAAGAGGATACCTTCAAGAATGTACATTTACCACGAAGGGAAGACCAAATCAGGATTCAGAGTTTATTTTATGTTTTCATGAGTAGAATTGTTTATTATGTATATTACAATATTTCATATTTCCTGGTATTTGTAAATTGTAGTTTTTATTGGAATGATATTCTGTAGCTTACTGATAACAGAACCCACTAATCTTCATTACTGACATTTTTTTCATTTATGCAACCATTGTGTAGCCACATGGAAAATGAACCATGAAGATAAAAGACTTTCATAATAATTCACATTTTGGGGGACAGAGGTAATGTATCTATGTAACCTTAAAGATGTGAATTATCACAAAAAGTGCTCACATTTTCTTGATTCATTTTCTTTGTGGCTGCCAGCTTACAGACATACATATTCATTATTTCCCACATTAGCAAGGTAGCATCTAGAACAGACGAATGAGTCTTAGAGGGAAAAATCCTGACCTGCTCCCCCTCTCCATTGCTTCTTTTGGAAAAAAGAAACTGGAGGGGAGGATTTCCAGCTTCCCACCCCTTCTAGTCATCTTCTACAACATGCAAGAAATACGTGGGCAGTATTCTTTCTTCCCTATCCCCAGGGAAAGAATGTGCAGGTAAAACTACAAGGAAACAAGAAATACAAAATGTCAAGTACTTTCTTATAATGATATCATCAGGACTGAGGACAGATAGAGAGAACCAGAATGTACTATACCTTTTTCAGGTTACAAATTCAGGTTAACTTATATTCTAGGAAACATATGCATTTTTTTACTTAAGTTACCTAATTTATGTAAACCAACATTTTGATTCATATTAACATATCTACTATGTTTGATAAGAAATTATTCAACAGTATCCACCCATTACCTGATGAGGTATTGTATGTGATAACACTGCTCCAATCAGTTTGATGACCAGAGTCTTTGAGAGGGACAAATATTGCATTAGATTCTTGACCAAACCTAACTCTATCATGCTGCTTAACCCAAATACTAAGAACCTTACCGATTTGATCAGTGTAAAACTGATCACAGTCTTTACAAGGGATATTGTGCATACAACCTTTCTGAAAAGTTACAGAATTTCTGATGACTTTCCCTATCTGTATTATTATTGCTGAAGACTACATAAATATTAGATGTTTTTAACATAACAGGAACATTAAGCAAGTTCTCAGAATAGGATGTTACTAAAAAGGTTATGTTTACAAATGGATATTTAGACATCATCGTGAATAGACTTTCTAGCAAGATTACAGGCTGAGTTTTGGAAGTGTTTGGGATACTGTAATTCATATGCAGTGTCATAGATATTGTGGAGTTTATCATCAATGAGCAATAGATTCTGGACCACATGTGCAAAATGCTCTGTGAAACTTTGATGAAAAAACAGAACATTTCACTTTGTGATGAACATATTAGTGACTATATGGGCTACTGTACTCATCACAGTAAATTGAAACATTCAGTGTTTTCATCAATGTTTCTTAGAGCATTTTGCACATGTAGTCCCGAATTCATTGATGAACTTTGCAGCATCTATGATATTGGTTATGAATTATAGTATCCTAAACATTTCCTTGATTCAGCTTGTAATCTTGCTAAAAAAAAAATTTTTTTGCAATGTTCAATCTAAAGAATTTTTTACGAACAAAAACTTGCCAGTACTGCTTAATGTGCCTGATTTCTTAAAAGCTTCTGATATTAACATAGTCTTTTGCAATCATGATTAGGGAAAGCCTTATCAGAAATTATAACTTTTCAGAGAGGTTGTGTGTACAATATCCCACATACAGAAAGTGATCAGTTTTGCATTTGTCAAACTGGGAAGGTTCTTTATATTTGGGTTAAACAACATAAAATCAGTAAGTATGGTCAAGAATATAATGCAATCCTTGTCCACCTCAAAATCTTTGGTCATGAAATTGATTTGGGCAGTGTTAAGGTTATCAATTGCAATAACTCTGTTAAGAATAGAAATATTGTCGAATTTTCTCTAATCAAACATAGTTGAGATACTGATATGAATCAAAATGTTGGTTTATATGAATTAGATAACTTTAAGTGAAAAAATTTTAGATATATTTCCCAGAATTTAGGTTAACCTGAGTTTGGACCTTGAGAGAGGTGAGGTCATTTAAGGTGACCTGTACCCTAATCCCTGCACCTGTTTATTATGTTTTGGTATATTTTATTCTGGTTCACTCTGTTAGTACTCAGTCCTGATGATGAAGTTATATGAAAGAGCTTGACACTTCATATTATTCATTTTCGTGTGGTTTTTACCTTTATCTTAAGTACCCTTGCTACAAATATATTTTTTTCATACTTTTTCACCATTTCCCACATGAGCTAGGTGTCATCAAGAACAGATGACTGAGCCTTAAATCCTTTGCTCTGTTCCTTCTTTTGGAAAGTAATGGGGGGGGAGGGATTTCCAGCCATCCACTCGCACCCCTTTTATTCACCTTCTATGATACGCAGGGAATATGTGGTTTGTATTCATCCTTTTCTATTCCCAGAGATGGATATTACATTGATCTCTGCTCTTTAGAGCTGGCTGCTTTTGTACGACCTCCATTAGCTAGTATTCATGATAATTGTGAAGCTACTGTATCGCATGATTACTGTATGGCCATTGTAACTCAAAGGTGGGCTGGTGATATGTTTCTCACTTAACACCTCAAAACTGTGGAAAAGCTGCTCTTTTCTAGAAGGTTTATCACTTCCTATAAACCTCATAGAATATTTTTTCTCTTTCCCTATTTATCTCATTCTTTAACACTTCATATTTCAATTATGGTCAACCTGTGATGTGCAGTTTTACCCAAGGCTGTTGTCTCCAACATACAATAAAAGAAGTCCAGCTGATAAAAAAAAAAAATCTTTAAAGTTGTGATCAGGTCGCTCCATCTCATTTCTCCTTCATAACTGGCAGATTTACAGCTTTCTTATTCTCGCTGTAGCTTATCTCCCATAATTTATGTATCATCTCAGATGTCCTTCTTTGGACTGTCTCAGTGAAAACTTTGTACACCTCTGTATGTTAAAAGATGCAGCCAAGAAAATTTAGGCAAGTCCCCAAAACAAATGGTTATTGAAATATGAGTGAAAATACTTTTGTATTGTCAGTGAATAGGAAATATCAAGAAAAGAAAAATCGGGTAAATTGCTTTTATGTTGCTGTATGTTCACAACATTTAAGCTTGGCTTCTGCATTGGTTTTGTTTATTGCTGGTTTATTGACATTAATAGATACTTCCATCCTCATATCCTTTCCATTTCCAGATAAAGATAATTTATGTGCAGAGAACTTTTCTCAGTGCTAACAGTTTCATATTTTCAAATCACCATCATTATCATTAGTGCCCTTAAGACTTTCACAAATTTGCCCATTTGGCTTGGACATGCCAAGTATGCACACTAGGGCTGTACCATCCTCCATCATTCTATATAGGTTACTGACATCCTAGGACCTTTTATACTGCTAAAAGTAGTTGTTTATAGCATAAAGCACCTCTAAATGCCAATAAAGCATGACTACCTTTTTAAATGAGGGCAGAAAGAAGAAGCCTTTCCAAGAATGGCGAGAGTACCAAAACCATCAGTTATACAACTCCCATCTTTCTGTTTAGGTAACTAACACTGAAGGATTACACTCACTGTTCATCAAGTTGTTTGTATCATTAGGCATGTCTGCAAACTAATAAAGCGTGTTTTGCAGTTTAAGTAAGGGTGGGAAGAGGTGGCTTATACTAGTATGGTTAGAGTTCCAACGCCTTAAAGTGTTTAAGTATGGCTATAGTTCTGACACCATAAACCACTGAAGTATGGCTACAGTTCCTTGAGGATTAAGTGCGGTGACAAGATGTGTGTGTGTAAACACTTAAGTGTCAATATAGTATTCATTTGTACAGTATAGACAGGGATTTGTAGTCTTGCATTTCTTAGACATATTGCAGAATGACAGAATTTGTAAATTCATTGCCTATTTACTCCTTCCATTAACAAGTTTGTCTACTTATTTTCTAAATTTCTTGCCTAGTTCCTTGGTATGACTTCTGATTGCTCAATCTTTGGATCTCTCATGAAACTTTTCTCGATCATCATCGTCAAATTGGTTTACAAACATGATGGAAATTATCAAATCTCTCATTTCTTTTCTTTTTATTTTGTGTTGGGGAAACTTTTTGGCTTCTTGCCACATGCTAATCTTTGTTAATGTTGATTAATCATTCAGTATCATTGATGCTTTACAAAATGGTATATAAGCAACTTTGTTACATGTATTCTTCCCATCATGTACTGTTTTACTGGGTCATCCATAAATATATCTAGAAGCTTCATGTTGTCCCTTATTAAGAGGGTACTTTTCAATGAGACCCATACCATTTACAATTCTTGGCCTTTCTGAGCTAGTGATCTGGCTGTTCTACAGTTCAACCAATTTTGATGTCTTTTAGTTTTTCCTTTTGGCTGTATTCATTACTTCTGTCACACTTCTAGCCACTAAAGTCTATATTAAACTTGATCCTCGGTTGTTCAGTTGTGCCTTGAACATTTCTATTAATTATCTTAGATTCTTTTATCTCAACATGACTATTCCTTTTGGTAGTTTTTTTATCATCACTTTCTTTCATTAACCTTTCTTTTTTACCTAAGTTATGGTCCTCTTCCAGCTAAAAGATAATGAATTCACGTCTTTTAACCTCCGGTTGCACTGTATTTCTTAAGTAGAGCCCATATCTTTGCTAACTCTTGCAGTCATTATTTGCCCATCTCCCTTACCTCTCTTCTATTTCGAACTTTCATTTTTACCATCGTACATTTGTCTTGAATGCTCTGGACTTTCTTAAACCTACCCTCTGATGCTCCATAAATCTAACAGATTGTTCTCGCTCAGGCAGATTATATTGTCCTCATGATATCTTCATTTATTACCTGCAGTTCCGTTCCACTGCATCATTATCTGTTCAAGGCCATTTTTCCTAACCCCCTTGAATTATATCCCTTAATTCCTTCCATAATCTCTGATATCTGCATAATGGGCAATTTACATGCTTGAATTATCACTGGCATTACTGGACTGCATTTACATGAGATTACAGTGCAAATGAAAATCACCTTTGATGAGACCACCATTGGTAGTACATTTTCTTCAAAGAACTAATCACTCCAAAGGCTTCAAAGGAATCCATTATTTCCCTGCTATTGGAAGCAGAATGCCTGGGAGAGGCAGGAAATCTTGGAAAAGGGGCCCTGGGGCAATAATAATCAAAGCATTGCTCACCCTCCAAGAAAAGGCCAACATTTCTCCAAATTCTTGCCTTTATTCTTGAGACTGCGTACACTCCTTCAGTTATCATTCTTGTGAATCACTGTGATAGTGTAGTCATGTTCCTTATTCTACAGTTCCCTTAATACTTCAGAAACTTACTGATATTATTCTTTGCATATGTTACCAAATTTCCAGATTTCTTCCAATTGTTTTGTCTTTCTAACTTCATGTCCATAAATTTTTCTTTATTTCAGCTTTTTCTTTTCAACCCCTATGATCTGTGTGTGTGGAGTTATGGATATTTGTGGGTTTGTATGCACACATGGATGTATGTATGTATGTATCAAGTGATATCCTAAAAAATAATAATTTGTTACCAGAATATTTTTGTCCCAAGACAGTTACTTGGACTATGTAAAGTGTCCAACCATGTCCAGAGACATAACATTGCAGACCTCATTGATTACATGTGATAAAGGTCTTCATTGCTAGAGTTGATGTAATTAACCCCAAGTTTTTGTAACTGTAAAAACCTCCTCAAAATATTAAGAGTACTTGTAATGAGAAATACATCCAGTACAATGATGTCACATGCAAAGGATGGGTCAAGTAAGTTAGTGGGTAGTTGATAAGTTTTGAAGGACATTTTAGATTATAGAATATGATAGACATCAGGTAAAAACATTGTGCATAGAACTTTCACATATATGAATAACCACATTAAAACCTGGGATGTTAATGTTGTAATTAAAGAAACTAAATAAATAACCATAAATGATGAAAATTGAAAGCATATGTTGAATCATTGGTCACCACTTGATGCAAAAGGATACAAAATTTAGACATACTTTAATTCTCAAATATACACAAAGATACAGCAACACAGTAGTGTCGGGAAAGAACAAGAGTTTTACTACATACATCCAAACTCATGTTATAAACAAAATCCTCATTCTTCCTCTTATGCTTTCCTGTCCATACCCTTTTTTGCTTGTGTCTACTCCGGTCTACTGAGGACATAGTGCTGGGAGTATTGATTTGTATCTTGAACCAGTCCTGGTGAGCCAGTTTCAATCCATCAACCAGTACAGTCGCAATGGATCCATTTCGATTTCTCTATAATATAGTGGCAATGAATCTCTTTGGATCTGTCGCTTCTGCAAAGTCATACTAAAACTTTCAATCTTCCTTTTGGTAAAGTTTCTGTGACTATATCGATCTATCGCATAATATAGTCGCAGTAATCCTGTTATCTCTTGTTAGATATATTTGGAGTAAATTCATCTTGATCTGTCTATTGCTATTGCAGCAATGAATTTCTTTGTTTATTTCTACAAAATTATAAAGTAAGATATATTTTGATCTCTTTTTCTATATCTATAGAGTAAGCCTTATACTTATATATATATATATATATATATATATATATATATATATATATATATATATATATATATATACTTAGTCTAGTGTTTTGGGTTAGTCAAAATAAATGTTTCACCTTATTTCTGAATGTAATAACAAGACCTATCTGTTGTGTTTCTTAGCTGTTTTATCATACGCAGCTGTTTTTTCTCTTAATAAATATACCTTTAAATCATTGATTTGCTTTGTGTATCTCTCTACAATTGTACTAAATCTCCCATTTAACCCAGTGAGCAGTATATTATGTTCTATGAGAGGAAAGTTCTGTTCGTCCACTAAAATATTATGTTCTCTGCGAAATAACCAGTAAAACTCCTGTTGCGTTTATCGTAATTCCATTTTGAATTCATTTCAAAATGGCTTAGATTCATATTATTCAAGGCGAAATTAGATAATCTTAAGAGTTAAAGATATGATTTTTAAAGCAACTGGCACTTAACTAAAGAGCGGGCTGACCCTACCTCATGTCAACACTCTCGTGTCATTCTTGGCAGAATTTAAGATACCTATTCATCTCTTTCAGTGGCATTTCTCTATCATCTCCTCTGAAAACTTATGGGCGGGGCTCCACATGAATCCGAATATTTGGCCACAGAATAAACCAACGATAATATCTCTAACTCGTATCATAAGTATTCACTGATTCGTCTGGCATATTGCATGTATCGTGCGAATTTTAACAATTGTGAGGAACTTGTGAGCCTTTGATATACAACCCGAAGTTTTCGAACGATCTTTTGAGGAGAAATGCGGAGGGCAGACCCGACTCTTTCACGTCACTAGGCATCTACAGTTTTATTAAGTTCATTATTTTGGAAAGTCAAGTTCGAAAACTACGGGTTTATATGCCGGGGCCCCTGTTTCCCATACTTTTTAGACGACTTTTCATTCGTAACAATACCTGATATTTTCTTTTTCATACATATATATATTTTTATGGAGAAGTTTTGCTGAAGTTTTTTAAACATGGTTTTCCGCATTTTGAGCGTGATTTTTTAGAACATTCTTATGGTAAAGTATTTCATCGCCAAAGATTTGGTTCGTAACAGATCAATTTTTTCTTCTTTGCAGATATATTTTTACTATAGTTAGCTACCTCATCGGCGTCTTCATCTTCGCTACAATTGTAGGTAAGTACTGAGAACAGTGAGTGGGTAGTGGAGAAATATATGCTTATTAATGATTTATGATATTTTTTTTATTGTGATTTGTCCTTATAGCAATATTTTTCTACTTTTAAGATTTAATATCAGGGCATTTGAACTTGTTTTCCTAACCCTGCTGTTTCATACTATCCATTCCAAACTCCAAGGCCTACCCTTCATACACACTCACTTCTTTGCGATACATATTACACACATAGAACCCCTAAGTTGACTTCCTGGTATGATCACATGACTCCTTTGTATTTTTACTGTGCTGTTTTTAACAGTACAGTAATTATAGAGTAACATTAATAAAAGACTTAGGAATTGCATCAAGCAATAAACCATAGAGGTGTGGGTAGGAGGACCCTTTTTCCATGCACACCACCACATCTGAGTTGACTCCTTTGGTATTAGTAAATGGCTGCTTTTCACTGTGTTTAACTACACTATTATACTGAGGGAACATTTAAAAGAATAAAGGATTCCTATCGACCTCCAAGAAAGGAGAATGGAGGATGGCAAATGATGGTGCTTGGCTAACTCTTTTTCTGTAAATCATACATATACACTATCAAGTTTATTTCATGGAGTTGTTAGCCCTAAGTTGACTCTGATATGATATTTTGGATGATCTACACCTTACAGTATTGTAAGTAGCAGCACAGGAAGTGTAGTTCAGTAGAAATGAAACATTTAAAAAGAAAAAAAGGAATTAAGTGGCATGAAAATAGTGTGTAATCATATATTTGGAATGTCCAGAAAGGAAGGTTTTCACTTGTAGGGCCCCATCTCTTGAACTCTGTACTATCATACAACTCTTGAATATATGTATGCAGTCTGAATTTCCTCAGTCAATCTGTTCTAGTCATCCACCACTCTTATACCACTTAGAAATATTTCTTCGCATCCTTATTTACAGGTTTTTCCTTCATTTCATGCTATATGCTCTGGTTCCTCTGTCCATGCACCTGTCAAATTACTATCCACTATCCAGTTCATCAATCTCTTTTGAATACTCGAAGGTTTGTGATTAGATCACCCCATATTTTTCTCTTTCAAGATGGGTAAATTTAAAGCCCCCAGCCTTTCTCTGTAGCTTAGCTATCTTAATTCTGATACCATATTTGTTGTCCTCCTCTGGTCCTTCTCTGTGAGTTCTTTATGCTTCTCTAAGTGCAGTGACCAAATCTGAGAAGCCTATTCTAGTTTTGGCTATGTTTAGGATATGAATAGCTTGCTAAATATTTCTTTATCCATATAATGATAATTGCCATCAGACAGCTTGTCTCCTTGGCTGTTCTCCTAATATGGGACTCTGGTGCAAGTTTGGTGGCAGTGACTACTCCTAAGTCCCTCTCACTCACAGAATCTTGAAGCTTACATCCTGCTAGGTAATAATTATATTAAGGCCATCTTTTGCTTTGTCCCATCTTCATTATACTTGCTGGGGTTGACTTTCATCAACCACATTTCAAACCAACTTTGGAGTCTGTTTAGGTCCCCTTGTAAGCTGATTTAATCCTCTTTGTTTTTCACCTCCCTCATGACTTTGCATCATCTGCAATCATATTCATGTAGGATTTTATATCTTCAGGCAAGACATTAATGTAGATCAAGAAGAGGGTCTCAGAACTGAACCCTGTAGAATTCCGTTGGTTACATCTACCCATTTGGAAAAGGTTCTTCTGACATGCATCCTTTGTTCCCTATTACTGAAAGAATCATCTATCCAACAAAGGAGTTTCGTCATTATTCCTGCTTGATGATTCAGTTTCATAATCAGCCTCATACATGCTACTGTGTCAAATGCATCATGGCAGTCCAGATACGGACAATTCACTCAGCCTTCCCTTTTGTCCAGGACTGAGCTCACTCTCTCGTAAAACTCAAAAGGTTAGGAACGCAAAACCTCTTTTCCTTAAATCATGCTATCTCTTACATAAATTTACTGTGGTGAAAGAAATTGTAAGCCTTGTGCAGGACACTTAATTTGAGGGGAAAGGAAAGATGTATATTACAAACTTGCTAGACCTTCACAGGGAATAGTTATATATTAGTGATTTGATGATGACAGAGCAAGATTGAGCAGCCTTAGAAGAAACCACAGAGCCTGAACATGACATGTGTCTGTATGTTTGTCTGCATTATTTTTGCTCGCAGAGTAAATTCTAATATATTAGACACTTATCAGGGTGGTTTTCTGGTAAATTAAGTGATTATGTTTCAGTGGTGTATTTTGCAAATATTTCACTGGTTTTGTATTGTCATCATTCACAAGTTTGTAAGCATTATAACTAAAGCATAAAAATTAACTGGAAAGAGAGTGCTGAGTTGTTGAAAAGATTTCTGAAGTAGGCATTTTGTCATGCATTTAGATTGCGGATGCATGCAACATGTTTGAGTCTTAAATTTATTATTCATACTATTCAAATATTCAAAGTTGTCTCTTTTGGAAAAATTACAATATGATAGATGTTGTTTATAACATTGTTGAAACTTGGATATAAAGCACAAATGATATTTTGCAAGGATTACTTTCATAGTGAGCATAATAATTATAAGTGAGTGTGTGAGGGTGAAGGGTGTGCAAAGAATGGAGTGAGTTGGAACAATGTTGTATGCCCGAGTAGAGAACCAAGGCATGTGAAGGCAAAAAAAAAATATATATATATATATATATATATATATATATATATAAATATATATATATTTAGAACACTGAAACTAAATATATATATATATATATATATATATATATATATATATATATATATATATATATATATATATATATATATATATATATATTTGTTTTCTAAATTGTTTCTTACATTTTTCATATGTATATATATGTATGTGTGTGTGTGTGTATATGTGCGTATGTATGTGTATGTGTGTGTATGTGTATATGTATATATATATGTATATTATCCCTGGGGATAGGGGTGAAAGAATACTTCCCACGTATTCCTCGCGTGTCGTAGAAAGCGACTAGAGGGGACGGGAGCGGGGGGCCAGAAATCCTCCCCTCCTTGTATTAACTTTCTAAAATGGGAAACAGAAGAAGGAGTCACGCGGGGAGTGCTCATCCTCCTCGAAGGCTCAGAGTGGGGTGCCTAAATGTGTGTGGATGTAACCAAGATGTGAAAAAAGGAGAGAGAGGTAGTATGTTTGAGGAAAGGAACCTGGATGTTTTGGCTCTGAGTGAAACGAAGCTCAAGGGTAAAGGGGAAGAGTGGTTTGGGAATGTCTGGGGAGTAAAGTCAGGGGTTAGTGAGAGGACAAGAGCAAGGGAAGGAGTAGCAATACTCCTGAAACAGGAGTTGTGGGAGTATGTGATAGAGTGTAAGAAAGTAAATTCTCGATTAATATGGGTAAAACTGAAAGTTGATGGAGAGAGGTGGGTGATTATTGGTGCATATGCACCTGGGCATGAGAAGAAAGATCAAGAGAGGCAAGTGTTTTGGGAGCAGCTGAATGAGTGTGTTAGTGGTTTTGATGCACGAGACCGGGTTATAGTGATGGGTGATTTGAATGCAAAGGTGAGTAATGTGGCAGTTGAGGGAATAATTGGTATACATGGGGTGTTCAGTGTTGTAAATGGAAATGGTGAAGAGCTTGTAGATTTATGTGCTTAAAAAAGGACTGATTATTGGGAATACCTGGTTTAAAAAGCGAGATATACATAAGTATACTTATGTAAGTAGGAGAGATGGCCAGAGAGCGTTATGGGATTACGTGTTAATTGACAGGCGTGCGAAAGAGAGACTTTTGGATGTTAATGTGCTGAGAGGTGCAACTGGAGGGATGTCTGATCATTATCTTGTGGAGGCTAAGGTGAAGATTTGTATGGGTTTTCAGAAAAGAAGAGTGAATGTTGGGGTGAAGAGGGTGGTGAGAGTAAGTGAGCTTGAGAAGGAGACCTGTGTGAGGAAGTACCAGGAGAGACTGAGTACAGAATGGAAAAAGGTGAGAACAATGGAAGCAAGGGGAGTGGGGGAGGAATGGGATGTATTTAGGGAATCAGTGATGGATTGCGCAAAAGATGCTTGTGGCATGAGAAGAGTGGGAGGTGGGTTGATTAGAAAGGGTAGTGAGTGGTGGGATGAAGAAGTAAGAGTATTAGTGAAAGAGAAGAGAGAGGCATTTGGACGATTTTTGCAGGGAAAAAATGCAATTAAGTGGGAGATGTATAAAAGAAAGAGACAGGAGGTCAAGAGAAAGGTGCAAGAGGTGAAAAAAAGGGCAAATGAGAGTTGGGGTGAGAGAGTATCATTAAATTTTAGGGAGAATAAAAAGATGTTCTGGAAGGAGGTAAATAAAGTGCGTAAGACAAGGGAGCAAATGGGAACTTCAGTGAAGGGCGCAGATGGGGAGGTGATAACAAGTAGTGGTGATGTGAGAAGGAGATGGAGTGAGTATTTTGAAGGTTTGTTGAATGTGTTTGATGATAGAGTGGCAGATATAGGGTGTTTTGGTCGAGGTGGTGTGCAAAGTGAGAGGGTTAGGGAAAATGATTTGGTAAACAGAGAAGAGGTAGTGAAAGCTTTGCGGAAGATGAAAGCTGGCAAGGCAGCAGGTTTGGATGGTATTGCAGTGGAATTTATTAAAAAAGGGGGTGACTGTATTGTTGACTGGTTGGTAAGGTTATTTAATGTATGTATGACTCATGGTGAGGTGCCTGAGGATTGGCGGAATGCGTGCATAGTGCCATTGTACAAAGGCAAAGGGGATAAGAGCGAGTGCTCAAATTACAGAGGTATAAGTTTGTTGAGTATTCCTGGTAAATTATATGGGAGGGTATTGATTGAGAGGGTGAAGGCATGTACAGAGCATCAGATTGGGGAAGAGCAGTGTGGTTTCAGAAGTGGTAGAGGATGTGTGGATCAGGTGTTTGCTTTGAAGAATGTATGTGAGAAATACTTAGAAAAGCAAATGGATTTGTATGTAGCATTTATGGATCTGGAGAAGGCATATGATAGAGTTGATAGAGATGCTCTGTGGAAGGTATTAAGAATATATGGTGTGGGAGGCAAGTTGTTAGAAGCAGTGAAAAGTTTTTATCGAGGATGTAAGGCATGTGTACGTGTAGGAAGAGAGGAAAGTGATTGGTTCTCAGTGAATGTAGGTTTGCGGCAGGGGTGTGTGATGTCTCCATGGTTGTTTAATTTGTTTATGGATGGGGTTGTTAGGGAGGTAAATGCAAGAGTTTTGGAAAGAGGGGCAAGTATGAAGCTCTCTCATCCCCAACAGACTTCATACTTGCCCCTCTTTCCAAAACTCTTGCATTCACCTCCCTAACAACCCCATCCATAAACAAATTAAACAACCATGGCGACATCACACACCCCTGCCGCAAACCTACATTCACTGAGAACCAACCACTTTCCTCTCTTCCTACACGTACACATGCCTTACATCCTCGATAAAAACTTCTCACTGCTTCTAACAACTTGCCTCCCACACCATATATTCTTAATACCTTCCACAGAGCATCTCTATCAACTCTATCATATGCCTTCTCCAGATCCATAAATGCTACATACAAATCCATTTGCTTTTCTAAGTATTTCTCACATACATTCTTCAAAGCAAACACCTGATCCACACATCCTCTACCACTTCTGAAACCACACTGCTCTTCCCCAATCTGATGCTCTGTACATGCCTTCACCCTCTCAATCAATACCCTCCCATATAATTTACCAGGAATACTCAACAAACTTATACCTCTGTAATTTGAGCACTCGCTCTTATCCCCTTTGCCTTTGTACAATGGCACTATGCACGCATTCCGCCAATCCTCAGGCACCTCACCATGAGTCATACATACATACTGATTCATGTGAGAAACTGCAGAAGCTGGTGACTGAGTTTGGTAAAGTGTGTGAAAGAAGAAAGTTAAGAGTAAATGTGAATAAGAGCAAGGTGATTAGGTACAGTAGGGTTGAGGGTCAAGTCAATTGGGAGGTAAGTTTGAATGGAGAAAAACTGGAGGAAGTAAAGTATTTTAGATATCTGGGAGTGGATCTGGCAGCGGATGGAACCATGGAAGCAGAAGTGGATCATAGGGTGGGGGAGGGGGCGAAAATTCTGGGAGCCTTGAAGAATGTGTGGAAGTCGAGAACATTATCTTGGAAAGCAAAAATGGGTATGTTTGAAGGAATAGTGGTTCCAACAATGTTGTATGGTTGCGAGGTGTGGGCCATGGATAGAGTTGTGCGCAGGAGGATGGATGTGCTGGAAATGAGATGTTTAAGGACAATGTG
Source organism: Panulirus ornatus (assembly GCF_036320965.1). NCBI lineage: Eukaryota > Metazoa > Arthropoda > Malacostraca > Decapoda > Palinuridae > Panulirus > Panulirus ornatus. Next base: position 4,998,114 of record NC_092230.1, on the reverse strand, counting down.
TGGTGTGAGGTGGTTTGATCGAGTAAGTATCGTAAGGGTGAGAGAGATGTGTGGAAATAAAAAGAGCGTGGTTGAGAGAGCAGAAGAGGGTGTTTTGAAATGGTTTGGGCACATGGAGAGAATGAGTGAGGAAAGATTGACCAAGAGGATATATGTGTCGGAGGTGGAGGGAACGAGGAGAAGTGGGAGACCAAATTGGAGGTGAAAAGATGGAGTGAAAAAGATTTTGTGTGATCAGGGCCTGAACATGCAGGAGGGTGAAAGGAGGGCAAGGAATAGAGTGAATTGGAGCGATGTGGTATACAGGGTTTGACGTGCTGTCAGTGGATTGAATCAAGGCATGTGAAGCGTCTGGGGTAAACCATGGAAAGCTGTGTAGGTATGTATATTTGCGTGTGTGGACGTGTGTATGTACATGTGTATGGGGGGGGGGGTTGGGCCATTTCTTTCGTCTGTTTCCTTGCGCTACCTCGCAAACGCGGGAGACAGCGACAAAGTATAAAAAAAAAAAAAAAAAAATATATATATATATATATATATATATATATATATATATATATATATATATATATATATGAATACCAATACAATATTGGGTACAGTCAGCCCCACCACATTAACTAGATTGGAAATACGTCCTGCACTCACTCCACTTACAAGAAGGTGGAATCAAACATCATGACCAAAAGAATGGAACAAGACTAATGAGAGATATTGTGAATGAAGCCAAAATCATTACTAGTTGCAGTGATTGGAGGAAACTACAGATATTAGAAGCCTTTTGCATCGGAGAGAAAGCACCTGTCATCAACACCCAGACAAACATGACCACTGCCAAACAGCATTTTGATGGCCTGCCAATAAGGTGTAGACCTAATGCCACTTTAGGACACATGGGACACATCACTGACCTGCCTCAAGCTACCAAGTCTACCATTTCTGGACAGGAGGAATGCATCACCTACCAACCTGGTCCTGGGTTACGAAGATCAGAGAGATTTGGAAGAACCCAACGTGACCTCAACTCCACATCCGTACAATACTTGGACCAACTTCGTGTATTTAGTGATGGACTTTCTATATTCTCACCTCGTTTGATATTGTTTTTCTGTGTTACCTCAACTAAAAGTTTTTCACTATTTCTGTTTCCATATTTTGTATTTAGATTGTAACTCCTAATACCCTTCATGATGTTAATTTATATCATTTTTAATGTTTTCACTTGCTCTCATGTGCTATGTATTGTTGGTTTTTTGTGAATGTGGTTTTTCTATACATTGCTTGCATTCTACATATCATACCCAAGTTTTGTGATGCAGTCTACATATCATACCCAAGTTTTGTGATGCAGTATTTTTCTCTTATTTGTAGCTTCCTGGTGATTCCTCTGTAAAGGCTAAAGCTTGATTGAAATTTAATGGAAAATTTTGGACAACTGGTATTTGAGAAAATTAGAGAACATAAGAAAGATTAATAACTGTAAATGTGCAATGATTATTATCATTATTATTATTATCATTTTTTTTTATCATACTTAATTGCTGTTTCCCACATCAGTGAGGTAGCGCCAGGAAAAACAAAGAATGGCTCATCCATTCATATACACACATATATAAATGAATGCCTATACACGCATATATACATACATGTACACACACATACACAGACATATACATATATACACATGTACATATTCATACTTGCTTGCCTTCATCCATTCCAAGTGCTACCATGCCCCACAGGAAACAGCATCACTACCCCCCACCCCCCATCTTCAGCAAGGTAGTGCCAGGAAAACAGACAAACAAGGCCACATTCGTTCACACTCAGTCTCTTGCTGCCATGTGTAATGCACTGAAACAACAGCTCATTATCCACATTCAGGCCTCACAGACCTTTCCATGGTTTTTTTTCTGTACATATTCGCCATTTCCCATGTTAGCAAGGTAGTGTCAAGAACAGAGGACTGAACCTTATAGGAAAATATCCTCACTTGGCCTCCTTCTCTGTTCCTTCTTTTGGAAAAGTAAAAACTGGAGGGGAGGATTCCCCCCCTCCCCCCTCCCCACACACACACACACACACACACACACACACACACACACTCCTACCCCTTTTAGTTGCCTTCTGTGATATACAGGAAATATTTGGGAAATGTATGTATATCCCTGGGGATAGGGGAGAAAATGCTTCCCACATATTCCGTGCATGTCGTAGAAAGCTACTAGAATGGGTTGGAGCAGGGGGCTAGAAATCCTCCCCTCTCGTTTTAATTTTTCAAAAGAAAAAACAGAGAAGGGGGCCAAGTGAGGATATTCCCGTTAAGGCTCAGTCCTCCATTCTTAATGCTACCTCACTAATGCGGGAAATGGAAGATATGTATGAAAAATAAATATGGTAAAATCACAGTTGGGTAGTTCAGATGATTTTATTTAACTTGTATTTTTCAATACATGCTGCACTGCATATTTCACAGAGACAATCTGCCTCATCAGGTACAAACAGTTCATAAAGTTTTTAAATCCCAACACCAACACACAGACTGGCCTGAAAATTAGAGGGAATTAGTGGTGGCTAAGGAGGGGGCTGTGCAGGTGAGGTTGGTGTGGGTACAGAGATATGTAATAATTTTTTCATAATGATATGGTAAATAATAGGATGTGTTTTAAAGTTACCTAGGGACAAATTAAGTTCTTAGTATTATCAACTAAGACAGATTCAATGACATTATGGGTATCAAAATCAGATGAGGGTATAAATGACTGGGTTGTTAAGGTCTGCATGGTGATAATTTTCTTCCCAGTGCTAAGCGATCGCATTACGTGGTTGCCTCTACATACTGAATGACTGTGCCAGTGGCATCTCTGTTGCTGTTTTACCTTTGTGGCTAATGTATACATCTTTACAGGCCTTGCAGATGATGGCGTAAACTCTCCCAGTTTTTGATAATTTGTCCTACTTTTGATAAAGATCTTAGTGATAGCATTGTTGTATTGGAAAGAAACATTCCAGTACAACACCAGACACTTGTACCTGTCATCCTTTTCCACATATTTGTTACCAAATGCATGAAATGTCTTCATGGCTTTCCAGTAAGCCTTGTTCACAAACCACTTAGGATAACATAACTGCTTAAAGATGCATCTTGTATGACCACATTCATCTGCCAAACTTGAGATCATATATCAGTAATGCTCATAAAAAACATAGGCATAACTACAAACATTTTTATAGAAGTATCATACACTGAAAAATAATGAATATAGTTTTCAGCATTTGCATCTTAGAGGATAAGTGATCAGATTCCCAAGTTATCAACACATCAAAAAGTGGCAGTTTGCCTTCTTTTTCCCATTTGGACTTTGATGGTGGGGTGAATTTTATTTAATTCAGTAAAGAAAATCTCACAATCATGGGAAAATGGCCATGAAGACCACATATCATCTACATATCTAAGTCAGATTTTTGTATGGTTACTGATTAAAGTTCAGATCTCAGTGTCAAAGTATTCCATGAATAAGTTACTGAGAATGGAACTAAGAGGATTTTCCATAGCTAGACCAAATTTTTGTCTCTAAAAATTACTTTCACCATCTTGGAAAACATGACTGGAAACAGAAAGATCTATTAAGTCAATGAAAATTTTTATGGGCAGGGTAATACAAGACTGAGATCAATTAATTTCTTCCTTATGTATATAATGGTTTCCTCATTGGGGACTTTAGTGAATAGGAAATTCACATCAGAGCTTGTGAGTTTACGTTCAGGCAAATTTATGTTCCCACCCTTGTTTACAAAATCTAATGCAATGGAGAGATTTTTCATTGAACATGGCTAAGGTGTTTAGCTAACCTTTTGGATGATGAATAACCCACAGAATTAACTGAGGAAATAATTGGTCTGAGGGTACAACCATCTTTGCGAAATTTAGAGAGCATTTTTTTTTTCCATACTATTCGCCATTTCCCGCATTAGCAAGGTAGCATTAAGAACAGAGGACTGAGCCTTTGAGGGAATATCCTCACTTCGCCCCCTCCTCTGTTCCTCTTTTGGAAAATTAAAAAACGAGAGGGGAGGATTTCCAGCCTCCCGCTCCCTCCCCTTTTAATCGCCTTCTACGACACGCAGGGAATACGTGGGAAGTATTCTTTCTCCCCTATATATATATATATGGATGGGGTTGTTAGGGAGGTAAATGCAAGAGTCTTGGAAAGAGGGGCAAGTATGAAGTCTGTTGGGGATGAGAGAGCTTGGGAAGTGAGTCAGTTGTTGTTCGCTGATGATACAGCGCTGGTGGCGGATTCATGTGAGAAACTGCAGAAGCTGGTGACGGAGTTTGGTAAAGTGTGTGGAGGAAGAAAGTTAAGAGTAAATGTGAATAAGAGCAAGGTTATTAGGTACAGTAGGGTTGAGGGTCAAGTCAATTGGGAGGTGAGTTTGAATGGAGAAAAACTGGAGGAAGTGAAGTGTTTTAGATATCTGGGAGTGGATCTGTCAGCGGATGGAACCATGGAAGCGGAAGTGGATCATAGGGTGGGGGAGGGGGCGAAAATTTTGGGAGCCTTGAAAAATGTGTGGAAGTCGAGAACATTATCCCGGAAAGCAAAAATGGGTATGTTTGAAGGAATAGTAGTTCCAACAATGTTGTATGGTTGCGAGGCGTGGGATATGGATAGAGTTGTGCGCAGGAGGATGGATGTGCTGGAAATGAGATGTTTGAGGACAATGTGTGGTGTGAGGTGGTTTGATCGAGTAAGTAACGTAATGGTAAGAGAGATGTGTGGAAATAAAAAGAGCGTGGTTGAGAGAGCAGAAGAGGGTGTTTTGAAATGGTTTGGGCACATGGAGAGAATGAGTGAGGAAAGATTGACCAAGAGGATATATGTGTCGGAGGTGGAGGGAACGAGGAGAAGAGGGAGACCAAATTGGAGGTGGAAAGATGGAGTGAAAAGGATTTTGTGTGATCGGGGCCTGAACATGCAGGAGGGTGAAAGGAGGGCAAGGAATAGAGTGAATTGGAGCGATGTGGTATACAGGGGTTGACGTGCTGTCAGTGGATTGAATCAAGGCATGTGAAGCGTCCGGGGTAAACCATGGAAAGCTGTGTAGGTATGTATATTTGCGTGTGTGGACGTGTGTATGTACATGTGTATGGGGGGGGTTGGGCCATTTCTTTCGTCTGTTTCCTTGCGCTACCTCGCAAACGCAGGAGGCAGCGACAAAGTATAAAAAAAAAAAAAAAATATATATATATATATATATATATATATATATATATATATATATTTTTTCATACTATTCGCCATTTCCCGCGATAGCAAGGTAGCGTTAAGAACAGAGGACTGGGCCTTTGAGGGAATATCTTCACCTGGCACCCTTCTCTGTTCCTTCTTTTGGAAAATTAAAAAAAAACGAGAGGGGAGGATTTCCAGCCCCCCGCTCCCTTCCCTTTTAGTCGCCTTCTACGACACGCAGGGAATACATGGGAAGTATTTTTTCTCCCCTATCCCCATGCTTGTGGCATGAGAAGAGTGGGAGATGGGTTGATTAGAAAGGGTCGTGAGTGGTGGGATGAAGAAGTAAGATTATTAGTGAAAGAGAAGAGAGAGGCATTTGGACGATTTTTGCAGGGAAAAAATGCAATTGAGTGGGAGATGTATAAAAGAAAGAGACAGGAGGTCAAGAGAAAGGTGCAAGAGGTGAAAAAGAGGGCAAATGAGAGTTGGGGTGAGAGAGTATCATTAAATTTTAGGGAGAATAAAAAGATGTTCTGGAAGGAGGTAAATAAAGTGCGTAAAACAAGGGAGCAAATGGGAACTTCAATGAAGGGCGCAAATGGGGAGGTGATAACAAGTAGTGGTGATGTGAGAAGGAGACGGAGTGAGTATTTTGAAGGTTTGTTGAATGTGTTTGATGATAGAGTGGCAGATATAGGGTGTTTTGGTCGAGATGGTGTGCAAAGTGAGAGGGTTAGGGAAAATGATTTGGTAAACAGAGAAGAGGTAGTAAAAGCTTTGCGGAAGATGAAAGCCAGCAAGGGAGCAGGTTTGGATGGTATTGCAGTGGAATTTATTAAAAAAGGGGGTGACTGTATTATTGACTGGTTGGTAAGGTTATTTAATGTATGTATGACTCACGGTGAGGTGCCTGAGGATTGGCAGAATGCGTGCATAGTGCCATTGTACAAAGGCAAAGGGGATAAGAGTGAGTGCTCAAATTACAGAGGTATAAGTTTGTTGAGTATTCCTGGTAAATTATATGGGAGGGTATTGATTGAGAGGGTGAAGGCATGTACAGAGCATCAGATTGGGGAAGAGCAGTGTGGTTTCAGAAGTGGTAGAGGATGTGTGGATCAGGTGTTTGCTTTGAGGAATGTATGTGAGAAATACTTAGAAAAGCAAATGGATTTGTATGTAGCATTTACGTATCTAGAGAAGGCATATGATAGTTGATAGAGATACTCTGTGGAAGGTATTAAGAATATATGGTGTGGGAGGCAAGTTGTTAGAAGCAGTGAAAAGTTTTTATCGAGGATGTAAGGCATGTGTATGTGTAGGAAGAGAGGAAAGTGATTGGTTCTCAGTGAATGTAGGTTTGTGGCAGGGGTGTGTGATGTCTCCATGGTTGTTTAATTTGTTTATGGATGGGGTTGTTAGGGAGGTGAATGCAAGAGTTTTGGAAAGAGGGGCAAGTATGAAGTCTGTTGTGGATGAGAGAGTTTGGGAAGTGAGTCAGTTGTTGTTCGCTGATGATACAGCGCTGGTGGCTGATTCATGTGAGAAACTGCAGAAGCTGATGACTGAGTTTGGTAAAGTGTGTGAAAGAAGAAAGTTAAGAGTAAATGTGAATAAGAGCAAGGTTATTAGGTACAGTAGGGTTGAGGGTCAAGTCAGTTGGGAGGTAGGTTTGAATGGAGAAAAACTGGAGGAAGTAAAGTGTTTTAGATATCTGGGAGTGGATCTGGCAGCGGATGGAACCATGGAAGCGGAAGTGGATCATAGGGTGGGGGAGGGGGCGAAAATTCTGGGAGCCTTGAAGAATGTGTGGAAGTCGAGAACATTATCTCGGAAAGCAAAAATGGGTATGTTTGAAGGAATAGTGGTTCCAACAATGTTGTATGGTTGCGAGGCGTGGGCTATGGATAGAGTTGTGCGCAGGAGGATGGATGTGCTGGAAATTAGATGTTTGAGGACAATGTGTGGTGTGAGGTGGTTTGATCGAGTGAGTAACGTAAGGGTAAGAGAGATGTGTGGAAATAAAAAGAGCGTGGTTGAGAGAGCAGAAGAGGGTGTTTTGAAATGGTTTGGGCACATGGAGAGAATGAGTGAGGAAAGATTGACCAAGAGGATATATGTGTCGGAGGTGGAGGGAACGAGGAGAAGTGGGAGACCAAATTGGAGGTGGAAAGATGGAGTGAAAAAGATTTTGTGTGATCGGGGCCTGAACATGCAGGAGGGTGAAAGGAGGGCAAGGAATAGAGTGAATTGGATCGATGTGGTATACCAGGGTTGACGTGCTGTCAGTGGGTTGAATCGGGGCATGTGAAGCATCTGGGGTAAACTATGGAAAGCTGTGTAGGTATGTATATTTGCGTATGTGGACGTATGTATATACATGTGTATGGGGGTGGGTTGGGCCATTTCTTTCATCTGTTTCCTTGCGCTACCTCACAAATGCGGGAGACAGCGACAAAGCAAAAATATATATATATATATATATATATATATATATATATATATATATATATATATATATATATATATATATATTTATTTATTTTTCCTTGCGCTACCTCGCTAACGCAGGAGACAGCAACAAAGCAAAATAAGAAAATAAAAAAAAATATTTATCATACTTTGTCGCTGCCTTCCGCATTGATGAGGTAGCGCAAGGAAACAGATGAAAGAATGGCCAAACCCACCTACATACACATGCATATCCATACACCTCCACACACGCACATATACATACCTATACATTTCAACGTATACATATATATATATATATATGTATGTACATACACGGACATATACATATATACACATGTACATAATTCATACTTGCTGCCTTCATTCATTCCCGTCGCCACTCCACCACACATGAAATGACAACCCCCTCCACCTGCATGTGCGCGAGGTAGCACCAGGAAAGACTTCAAAGGCCACATTCGCTCAGGCTCAGTCTCTAGCTGTTATGTATAATGCACCGAAACCATAGCTCCCTTTCCACATCCAGGTGCCACAAAACTTTCCAATGTTTACCCCAGATGCTTCACATGCCCTGGTTCAATCCATTGACAGCACGTCGACCCCGGTATACCACATTGCTTCAGTTCGGGCTATTCCTTACACGCCTTTCACCTTCATGCATGTTCAGGCCCCGATCGCTTAAAATCTTTTTCACTCCATCCTTCCACCTCCAATTTGGTCTCCCACTTCTCGTTTCCTCCACCTCTGACGCATATATCCTCTTTGTCAATCTTTCCTCACTCATTTTCTCCATGTGACCAAACCATTTCAAAACACCCTCTTCTGCTCTCTCAGCCACACTCTTTTTATTACCACACATCTCTCTTACCCTTTTATTACTTACTCAATCAAACCACCTCACACCACATATTGTCCTCAAACATCTCATTTCCAACACATCCACCCTCCTCCACACAACTTTATCTATAGTCCATGCCTCCACCAAACCACTCGCTATGACTTTTTCACTTCACATACCACCCCCACTGAAACACCCTGCATTTACCATTCTATGTTCAGACGCATTAAAAAATGCTTCAAAATACTCGCTCTATCTCCTCCTCACTTCGTCACTTCATCTTTTGCCCCCTTCAACCAGTGTTACCATTTGTCATCATGTCTTTTTTACACATTACTTACCTCCTTCTAAAACATCTCTATATTCTTCCTAAAGTTTAATGATACTTTCTCACCCAAACTATCGTGCTGAAAAAAGACTGGTGATTGGGTATACATAGTTTAAAAAGAGGGATACACACAAGTATATGTATGCACGATGGAGAGATGGTCAGTGATCACTATATTCTAGAGGCATGGATGAAGATTTGATAGGTTTTCACAAAAGTGGAAACAGTGTCAGTGTGAAGAGAATGGTGAGAGTTAAAGAGCTTGGAATGGAGAGTTGTGTAAAGAAGTAGGAGGAAATGAAGTGAGGGAAGTAGATGAGGAATGCGAGTTATTTTAGGAAGCAGTCATGGCATGTGCATCTCCAGAATGCGAAATTCAAGGTCATGTAATCTTTGTACTGGCCTACAAATAACTCCCTTAGAAATTTTAACATTTAACACTTCTGATTGCAGCATCCTTACCAGGAAATAAGTCAATAATAACACCTAGAAGCCAGGACAATCTAGGAGTGTTGTCTTCCTTAACTAATACAACAGATCCTTCTTCAAATTACATTTAGACACAAAACCTTTGATGGTAGTGGGTTAGTTATGTAATCAGACATCCACAATTTCCTAAATTTATCAAGTTAGTGCATATTTTCATGCATATTTAAATCTTCAGCAGAGAAATTAGGGTGTTGGTCCTTGATTATCAGAGTTGGAAAACAGCTGTACATCTAATCAGAAAATGTGAAAGTGTCAAGGGATGAGCTGCATCAGGCACCACACCAACAAAGGTTAAGGGTCTAGAATTTACACAAGCTTCTACCTCATGGAGAGTAGTCTCCAATTTACATCTTGACAAACACTTAACATCAAGTGTTTTCCTAAGAGCTAATTTTAAAGATCTAATCAAATGCTGCCACCAACCTCTCCACCGAAGACCATGAAGTACAATAAATTTCCACTGAGGAGCTTGTGGGCCCAAGTACTGTTGCATTTGATTAGAAACGCAAACAAAGGTCTTGGCATTATCAGAATAGAAAACATAAGAAAGACCTTGTCTTGCAATAAATCTACGAATAGGAAGCATACAGTCAGTCAGATCCATGTTAACAGCCCAAGCAACAGCACATGTAAATAGTAATATATACAACTTCTTGGATGGCGGATCTGCATAAAACAAAGGCCCTGCATAGTCTAGACCTGTTGCAGTGAAAAGTGGGGCAGAGTTGACTCTGTCCTGGACGGGGAGCTATTGGCTGGCCACTTGCTCTAAAATCATGTCTACGACAAGTTATACACACACTACACACAGTTTTAGCGTGCTTTCTTAGTCCCACAGTCCAATAACCACTTAGAGTGGACATGAGAGTAGTAATACCAGCATGTTCAAGAAAGCTATGTTGAGAACAAACCAGGGGTTTTGCCACATGAGCTGATGGAATTGTAATTGGAAGCTTGCTTTCATAACTGATATCAGCATGTTCTAACCGACATTTGATTCTCAAGAGGCCATCATCATCTAGAAATGGATCAGGCTCACTTAAAGAAGAACCATTTTATGAAGTGGTTTACATTGCATCAAAGCATTGACCTCATGAGAATATTTTTCTCTCAACACAATAAAACATTTGTTTGAGTTTTGTCTAACTCATCATATGATAAGGGACCAGAACATCTGACAGATTTAGGTTTACAATTATTGATAAATTCATTACCCAGTCAAGCAAATTCAGTCATTATAAGTGAGGGATCCACAGATACACAAGCCACTGCTCTTCTTGCACTGCAATACTCTTCATCAATGGGCAGTGTTACCTCATCTTGCTGCAAGGGTGTCAAGGATTTAGAGGGCCATGCTGGACCATTCAGCCACATATTACATGATACGTGTTCAGTGTATACTCCTCTAGAAATAAGATCTGCAAGATTGTCCTTCCCACGACAGTGATGCCACTGATTAGGTGATGTAAGACTGAATTTCAGTAACTTTGTTTGCCACAAACAATTTCCACCTACCAGGGTCTCCTTTTATCCATGATAAAGCAACTTTAGAATCTGTCCAACCGTACAGGTGTACGTCTTCAACCAAGAAGCACAGTATTGCACAGAGTAAAGTACCAAGCAGTTCCAGCCTAGGAAATGAAATTCTTTTGATTGAAGCATACCCTTCCTCTGGACAATAAGAGATACCTTAAAAAGACCATATTTAGAGGGAATTCTCATGTATACATATGTACCATACCCTTTCTCTGGGGCATCACCAAAAGCACAAGTTCTATACCTGTCAGTAACTTCCATGAAAAATCAAGAAAATAACAACTCTGAATTTTCCCTGACTGAAGAACTTGATACCCTTAATCCACTTTTGAAATTTAAGCTACAATTCTTCTGGCAATGTCTCATCCCAAGGAAGACCAAGTCTCCCTACATCTTGAAAGAGAATTTAAGCAAACAGGAAAAGGACTAATGAGACCAAGAGGATCAAAAGATCTAGCAGTGACATTGAGAACAGCTCTTTCTGTCAATACCAGTTCTTGAGTCCCTGTTTCCAGACAATCAAATGAAAAACAAGAGCCAAGCATCACTGCATACCAAGGATCTTTGTCAAGGATTTGCAATTTGAACTCGATTGAGAGAGGGACCTACCTGCCTCGTCCAAAATTGGACTTTCATCATTAAACTAAGCACAACCCTCACCAGCACTATCAGTTACTGCTTCATCCAGAATTGAACTTGCATTATTAAACTTAGCACAACCTTCATCAGCACTATCAGTTCCAGACAACCAAACATCACAGAGATTTATCAGTCAATTCTTCTACAACTTCAGAACTAGGAAATGTTTTAAGATGTATGATAGTTGCATTCAACAGAAAGGGACTGCTTTCGTTTCCAGAAGGGACCCAAACAAATCTCATAGTGTGAACACTATTTTCCTTCTTCCAAAACAAAATATTTGAACATCTTGGTCTTCTTTCCAAACTTTAATAGGAAGAAACACCTTTGTTATGTTTGCTGTCACTGCAGCCCTCCACCTTCTAAACCTCATAAGAACTTTTATAAGAACATGGTTGAGGGGAGGACCAGATTCTAGGCAGTCATTCAAAGAAATCCCATTATAGCTAACTGCAGAAGCATCAAAAACTGACCTGACTTTGGTAGAGGTGCTGCTATCCCAGACAACAGGGCGATGGGGAAGGTAGTATGTAGGGCACAAGCTGACCATCTCAGAAGAAGGAACTTTTTCAATAATTCCCTTCATTTCATAACCCTTAAGTACAGCATCATACTCCTCCTTCAGCTGAGGATTCTTCTCATATCTATGATTTAATCCCACTAACCTCCTTTTAGCAAGTTTTTCATTCTTTTGTACATTACTTTTAGCAGCATTAGACTTCCAAGGTAGATCAAATTTATATCTACCGTCACTAAACTTTACAGTCTCAGAAAATTTTTTCAGAACAGGATTAGGAGGAAGATCATTACAAATGTCTTCCTTTGTACAAATACCAACAGATTTTAAATTCCAAAAGCTATGTAAGGTTGCTTCAGAAGGACTTTTGATGTGCAACAGTTGAGAAGTCACACCTTTCTCATTGGTGGGAGCTGTCCATGACTCGGATAGAACACAACCAAACACTGACTCTTTAGCTACTAATCCCTCAGCTTTCAAGCAATTGTTAGGAATCGTAAATCTCCAGTAAGCATCAAGACTTACCGAAATGTCGATTGTTACATGTCTGTTTTTCACATAATCATCAGCAAGGTGTACCGAGTTAAAAGTGTGTAGCCTCTCAAATGAAACGTATTGGCATAGCAAAGGTGCACATATTTTAGGAATTTATACAGCAAGTAAAGAATGCCCAATACCAATACAATCCATCGATTTCATGTCATAAACGTTACTCTGGGTACTTGTAGTAGTCTTTCTTCTTCCAAAGGCTGAATATGAAATATGTTCAGAAGGTAACCAATGAGGCCTAATTTTCTTTACAAAACTGCTAGATACATAAGATCTATCTGAACCTGTATCAAAAAGTAGAATAGCTTCAATACACAGGCCCCTCTCACCACACACACTAGCTGTTTGCAGAAAACTGCAGGTTTGATTCAAGTCAATTTTAGATTTAGATCTACTTTGAGCCACACCAACAAGATATACAGGTTTGCTGCTGGTATTTCCTTCCAAGTTTTCACCATCACTTAGCCTGGCAGTCTGATCAATAAGAATTTTCTCTGCCTTTGGCCACATCAACATTAGTTTTAGAGCAACACAGAACATTATGATTACACTTGAAACACTTTGCTCTACAAACTTTAGATTTTTTATTTTATTTATTTTGCTTTGTCGCTGTCTCCCGCGTTAGCGAGGTAGCGCAAGGAAACAGACGAAAGAAATGGCCCAACCCACCCACATACACATGTTTATACATACTTTAGATATGTGTCCTTTTTTAAGACACTCGAAACACAGTTTAGCGGAACAAATTTTCTCTTCTCGTTCAGCCCGTAAAAATCTAAGAACACTGAAACACTTCTCACTTGTGTGTGGTTTGCTACAAACCCATCCCTGAATGGACTTGCCTTTGATGAGGTTTGAAGAGCCAAAGCAGAACCTGGAGGCACTTTTCTTCTCTGCCTCACCTAGACTGTGGCCATCAGCTTTTCCTGTTGCTACATCCTTAAAGCTGTCTGACCATTCACAGTGCTCTGTCTCCTGGAGAATTGCAGGAGCCAAGCAAGGTCACTTTCATGACCAGAGCCTTCTCTAGACCACTCCAATTGAATGTCATGTGGCAGATGAGATAAGATGACTGTAGTTAAAAACAGGCCATACTAATCAACATTAATACCTAAAGCCTCCAAATTTTTTTTGTCAAAAGTTTATCTTGCAATTTCCACCAAAAAAGACATACTTGGATCCCTGAGGCCTGACAGGCATACTTATGCTGACCATAGAAACTTACTGCATCTGGGAAACACTGCACTGGAGTTGCCCCCAGCCAGTGGCCTGTCAAGAGTTAGGCACAAAAGTCTGAGAAGCAGCACTTAGAGCCTACCAATTATGCCAGGGAGTGAAAGGAATGACCAACTGAGGGTAATGGCACTAAATGTAATTGGGATGACAGGTAAGAGTAAAAGGAGAGAGCTTACGGAGATGTTTTAAAAGTTGTGGTTTGGATGTGTTAGAGATTGGGGAAACCTATATCCTTGAATGGATTGAAAATGGAAATAATGAATGCAAGTTATATGAAAATGATGAATGTAATTTATGGGAGGGTGGAAGGAGGAGTGGTATGGAAAGGAATGAAAGAAAATTATCAAGGAAGAGGGAAAGAAGGATCTACAATTGTGCTATCTCAGAGTATTATCTTAGAGTATGGGAGGGTGTTACAGAGCATGGCTGGAATTGCTCAAGAATAGTTTGGGAGAAAGGAAGATTGGAACTGAGATATGCATGGGTATGTGTACATGTGCCTGTGAGTATGAAGACTGTGAGAGGTAAGGATGAAATGAAGCATTTCTTGAGATGTTTGAATGATTATATAGATGGTTTTTAGATGGAGAGAAAGTCGGTTGTAATGGGTGATATGAATGTGAAAGGTGGGATATAATGAAATTGGCAACATAGTTGGTAAATGGGAAGTGCCTGCAGTAAATGAAAATGATAGTTATCTTGTGGGTATACCTACTGAGAGGGGGTTTCTTCCTTGCAGACTCCTTTTTTAAGTGCAAGATAATCTATGAGTATACATGGATGAAAGATGATTGACTATCTGGCCGTGCTTGATGCTAGAATTGAGATTATTCTTTGGAGACTTTTTCATTTCACAATTCTTGTGGGGATGAGGAGCAAGAAGTGGAGGTATGATGTAAGGAAGAATGGACATGTAAAAGTGTTGGCAAGTGAGATGCATGTAGGGATGCAATCGTGTGTGAATGAGGTGTTTAGAATGTTTAGAGAAAGACTGTTAAGAGCTGAACAATTTACATTTGGATACAAGGTCATGAGATTTAGGAATAAAAAGGGAAATGCATTTTTGACAGACGAGATTAGAAATGCTGAGTAAGAGAAGAAAAAAAGCATATGGCTAATTGCTTGAAAGGAATGGACAAGTGGAAGTTCAGCAGAGGAGGAGGGAAGAATATAAGATGTGTAAATAAAATGTTAAGAAGCTGATAGAGGAAAGTAAAGAAAGAGTAGATGAAGATTTTGGAAGAAAGTTGAGTGAAGAGTTTAGGGAAGATAAGTAATTGTACTGGAAGTAAATGAAAAAGGAAAACAAGTGCATGTAAGAGTGAAAATGATGATGGGAGAAGTAAGAAAAAGGAGTAAAAGGAAGTAAGATGGAATGTTTTGTAGAACTGATGAATGTAGGTGGAGGTGAGGGTGCGTTTTTACATGTATGGGTATGGAGGATGGAAGGAAGAGGATAAAAGTGCAAGGGCCTTTAGCAAGTAAGGAGGGAAAAAGGGCAATAACGAGGCTTTAGGTAGGAAAGCCACCTGGAGTAGATGGGATTATGGCTTAATCACTGAAATATGGAGGAGAAAGTGTGACAAACTGGATGCATTTATGTGATTTAGCATGGAGCTCTCTTGGGTTAGTTCAGTGATATGGAAGGAGAGATAAGGGAGAGAGCAGTATAAGGTTGAAGAGTCATTGGGTTCCTTGATAGTATTGTGAAGGATAGAGTACAGAAGTGGATTAACAGCATAGTCATCCCAACCCTGACCTATGAAGCTGAGACATAGACGTGGAATAATTAGCAGAAATCAAGAATCCAGGTTGTGGAAATGAGTTTTTTGAGAAGAGCATGAGATATGACATGATGGAATAAAGAAGGAAATGAGGGAGTGTATGAGAGATGTGATATAGCAGGGAATGCATGGGGAATGAATTTTGGAGTGGTAGAGTGAGTAAAATGTAATGCTTTATGTGGTTTGGGCATGTGGAAAGAATGCAGGACAGGTAGTTTACAGTGAGTGTATTATGGTTCAGTTTAAGAGGTTGGTGTGAGAGAAAGGCCACATGTACCAAATAGAGTGGAGGAGCACTAGAGGGAGAGGAATGGTGGAAGAATACATGGACCGGAGTACTAGTGATGCATGGAGATAATTGAAGATTCTTTTGCTGTGGTCATCCCCTTGATTGGAGTTTTTGGAGGGAACTGGCATCAGAGATATAAACAGAGAGATGGATTTATAGACTAGCAGAGTGTCACATAGTTTGATTCTGGGATCATTACTCTTCCTTATGTACATTAATGACTTGTCTGAAGGTATGGAGTCCTACCTGAATAAATTTGCAGATGTAAAATTCATAATGGAAGTGAAAAGCAAAGAGCATTGCATCAGCTTACAAGTGGACCTAAATAGACTCCAAAGTTGGTCTGAATGTGTTGATTAGATTATCCCTTGCAGGTGTAAAGTGATGCTAGGACAAGCAAAATACAGCTTCAATATAATCATTACTTGGTTGGAAGTAAACTTCAAGATTGTGTGTGATTGGGAGTTAAGTGTAGACATCATCTCTAACCTATTGCCAGAGTCCCACATTAAGTGAATAGCTAAGAAGATAAACCATCTGCAGGCAAATATTAAAATAGCCTTGAATCATATGGATAAAGTAGTATTAGCTAGCTATTTGTATTTTACAGAAGGCCAAAGCTTCTCAGATTTGGTCACTGCCCCTAAAAAAGCACTAAGAACTCGTAGAGAAATTCCAAATTAGAGCAACAAAGATGGAACCAGAATTAAGGGAGCTAAGCTTAAGTTTATTCATCTTGGAAGAGAAAAGAGTGAGGAGTGACCTAATCACAACCTCCAAGTTTTCAAAAGAGATCAACAAAGTGGACAGTACTTTGAGATATGTAGGATAGAGGAGCCAGAGGACAGAACGTAATATTAACTAAGAAAATTATAAATAAGGATGTAAAGAAATATGTTTTAGTATAAGAGTGGTGGATGATCAGAACAGATTGACTGAGGACATGATAGATGCAGACAGCAAGCATAAATTCAAGAGGTTGTATGATAGTAGAGTGAGATCAAGAGATTGAGCCCCATGAGTGTAAAACTGCCTCTCCAAACAGTACAGATAGGTAATTATATGCAGCAACTCAGCACCCTTCAACCACTAAATATGACAGACTTTTGTACACTCCCAGCAACCCCCTGCCTTCACAAAATACACCCTGGAACTTTCATTTACTCTAAAGCCCCAACATAGCATGCAATCCCCTCATGCTGCAAGCCCACATGTCTTACAACTCCCACCACACACTGTAATTCTCACATTCCATACAACACGACACTTACTTTGCCATGGAACCCCAACTACCCATTCATACCTCTGCCATTCCTGTATGACATATAACCTCCATACACCCTGCAACCTCCACTTTCTCTACAACTACAACAAAAGTCTACCACTGGTTTAAGTTGTTTATTTGTGTTTCGCTGTATGAATGATTTAGAAGATATTGTCTTAGGTCTTTTACTTTTGACTGCAGTGAATAATTGTATTTATTCATGTTGACTGCAGTGAATAATTCTGTTTATTTCTATCGTCCTAACATTAAAAGCTGAATATCTTGTGTAATTTCTTTGCAGGCCAAGTGGGCAATGTGATAACTAATCGTAATGCTAATAGGCTAGAGTTTGAGAGATTACTGGTAAGTCTTTCCATATGTTCTTTGCATTACTTTGTAGGATAAAGTTGATAAATTGCCACACTAATTTTTTTCATGAAGTATGTAATGCCATATGTTTAGATTGTATTTTGTGGTATGTAAGATGCACAGCAATATAAGATGCATCTTGATTTTAGAGGGAAATATACAAAAAATCCTTCAGTTAGTGCAAGCATCTGACATTTTACTTTTACCATCATCAAACAAAACACATGAATGTAGCATGCTGAAACCATGCTTTTTCCTTAATCTGTAATACAAGGATGGAGTCCCTATAAAACTATTGATACCACTTATTGAGCATTACTACTCTCTTACTTAGCAAGATCTGTTGGGCTGGCCCATTTTTACCATGTGATAATAGGTTTGATTTATACGAGTTGGATGTGTTCCATTTTCTAGGGACACATCCCGGATGGTACATCACAGGAAAGTATATATGCTGTACGTGACACACACATGATATTTCAGCTCAGTTGCAGTGTAGGACATAACCAACATGCTGATAACATGACTAATGGATGACAACTGGCCACATATGTAAGATGAATATTGGAAGTGGAAATAGCCAGTAGGAATATAAGGTGGACGCTTCAGGAACCACCACTTTAGAGTTGCCCTCTTCCAGTGGCCTGTTAAGAGTGAGACATGAAAGGTGTAGAAGTGAGAATTTAGTTCACCAATTATGGAGACTTTTGCTGTGGCTACATCCACAAGGGATTTTCTGAAGGAACAGCATCAAGAGAGATAAATAGATAGATAAGTTGACCATTAGAGACATTTTTATGGAAGTAAGTGCATCTTATAAACCAGAAAATATGTATAATCTTGTGGTTGTACTGGAGTATATTTTGATAAAACAAAAACCTTTAGAGGTATGCTTGGAACTTAGAGGTAGATCATTTCTTGTTGATTTTTTCTCTTAGTACCATTTGTTCTTGATGTTGCTTTGCTAATGTGGGAAATGGCAAATTGATATATATGTATATGTATGGACATATGTATTT
Source organism: Panulirus ornatus (assembly GCF_036320965.1). NCBI lineage: Eukaryota > Metazoa > Arthropoda > Malacostraca > Decapoda > Palinuridae > Panulirus > Panulirus ornatus. The sequence goes on along the minus strand of NC_092230.1, from coordinate 4,979,548 downwards.
GAAAAATAGATCATGTAGTTTCAATGGCTTGTGCTCTAATATATGCTGAGATGACATAATTGGTAATAATATTTCATCAGCTCATAAAGATGACAGAAATAGAAATTATGTATATTGTTATTGATATTAGTTCAGATATTCTTGATACTGGATTTACTATAATTGATTTATACTTTTGATAATGTTCTTGCTTTCTTTCCTTGTGAGTGACATTTGCCCATTCATACCACCAGGATGGGGCTAAGTTGTACATGCGTCACCACAAGGTGCCCAGAGCAATGCAGAGGAGAGTGCAGCGCTGGTATGACTACTCTTGGTCCAGGTAAGCTGAGGAGGGTTGTCTGTGTCTGTTGTGTCTGCTTATTCTATCATTTTCTATGCATAGTCACTTGTTTTTTACTTCCTCTTTATACCTCCTCCTCAAATTTCTTTTTGTATGCATAGTTAGCTGTTGATAGTGCCTATTGACCAAGTGTTTAATTTTTTTCTCCAGGACTTGGGCATTTCAGATTGTAACAATTCATCACCCATAGCTTTCTTTGGGGAATGAAAGTTATCAGTATTGGAATACATCTGCAGGTGTCTTGACTTAGCTGGATGATCTTTACTCTAGAAAAATCCAACTCCATCTGCTGAGTTTGAGATTAGTTAAAGTTGTTCATAACTGTGCATCATTTACTTGAGGACATGGTATAGTGCTCTCATAATTTTGAGTTTGGTTGAGAACTTTAATTGGATTTTCAGACTAATGGTGATATAGTGATTGCAGTCTAAATTGAAAGATGTGTTAATTATTTATTTCTCATATCCTTAGTAATAAGATCAAATGAATTAAACGTTAAAAAACACTTTCTGTGATTTTTCTGTGCTGTATTGGATGTTCAAAGGGAGTCCTGCATACCAAGAGTCACAAAAGATTGTAGTGTAAACGTTTTATGAAAGGAAAAATGATGGCAGTTAGCTCTCTGACAAACTTTGAATTATTAGGCTACATACTAACCCACTTTTTAGATTTCATTACCAGGTGTATTTATCGTCATGCATATTGTTGTTTCTTATCTCCATTTGAATACTCAAATCACAGTTTAGCCCAAAAATTCTTGTAGTACTAAGAGTGTTGTATTAGAATCCATAATCCTTTGATCATTTTCTTTTCTGTGAACAGCATGGCAAAAGCCAAACATGCCCCAAGCAAGACCATCTCTCATGAAAAGAAAAATGATACAACAGTTTATTAGGGCACTGCTAGCTTTTGTCAGCATGACTTATAAAGATAGAAAGGTTACAGAGAGAGGGTAAGAGGAAAGAAGGAAGAGAATGCCACATCATATCTGTTTAAAGATGGAAGGAGATATCATAATGGTCAGTTATTGAGATGCCAGGCCCAATATGGAAACTGTGAAAAGCAACAACCAGACACATGTTTAGGTAAGCTTTGAGGGAACAACACATGCAGATACCTCGCAAACAGCAGAGGCCATAATTGCACTGTAGATCAAGGAGAGAGCAGCAACAGCATGAGAAGTGTGAGGGTTTACTTGATTGCAATCTTTAAGTTTTTGAAATGCATTGATAACAAAGATAATGGATAGTCCTTCTAGAGATTTAGGGTTAAAGCAACAAGAGGACATAACATGAAATTAAGTAAGGAACTTGATAGAAAAAGATGTCATGAAGTATTTTCATAGTGAGTGGTGGATGAATGGAGTAAGATGTCTGAGGACATGGTTAATGCAGATAGCATACATAAACTCAAGAAGTGGTATGACTGTAAAGAATGTTCAAGATGGGGCCCCATGAGAGTAAAACTCCTCCTGTACATTACAAACGGGTAATACAAAAAGATTGTAGTTATAAAGGTTGGAGCGAGGTGATGATTGGAGAATCAATGAGACAGAAGGTTTTTGATTCCAGTCTTCCATGATAGAACCCCTGCAGATATGAAATAGTTGCTCACAAGAAAATTATTACAGTAAATGTATAACACCTTTACTCACAAAAGTACATTCTATAAGACTGAACTACTGTCATAATTCATCAGAAAATTAAATGACTTTGCATGAGGAGTAACTCGCTCAGGAATTCTAAATGCTATATGAAAGAGTGCATTATAGGAATGTAATTGTTAATTGATGTTTATTGCTGTCTTGATCTGTCAAAAAGCTTTTCTACAATATATTAAGAAGATTTTGGGGGCTGATATATTTCAGGCTTTTTTTCAATATGTATTGATTATTGAGTAAAATGGTGTCTAATTCTAATTTGTATGGTTTAGAAAGTGCTGTTTGTTATTTATCTATACTTTTCTCTGTAGCTGTAAAAGTATTACATACATACGAAAGGATTAGCATGGTCTACAGGATAGCTCCAATTATCCAAAATTCAGGGAATGGAAAACTCTTGGTAACTAGCACTGGGCTAAATTCCTCCCCTCAGAATGAAATCCAACTATCTGAATGTTTGGGTAAAAAAAATTCAGCCAAAAATGTATGCAATATGTGTTTGTTCTATAGTTGACTTTCAGCCATGGCAGGGTATTAATACATGAACCACTTTACTCATTGAACTAGTAGGATCACTTCATGACCCTAATTTCTCCATTGTTGACATACTAACTCTATTATGGGATTTGGACATTCAACTGGACAGTGATTTTTGTAGTAAGAAGTGAAAGCATGTTCTATGAAGACTAACATATAGTTCATTTGCCATCTAGAGAAGAGAGTGATTCAAGGACAAGACAGAAGGAAATCAGATTCATATCTGTTGAGTTGGTCAATTTTTTTTTAAGTTGGGATCAAAGAGCCTTGTAGTTTTTGTGGCTGATAAATTTGAAGCTGTGACACGGCATTGAGAATTAAGGTACAAGGAATACAAAGAATCAGCTAGACCTAACACCTTCACCTCATGTTCTTCTTCACCAGCTGCTGAGCTTCCAAGTAATTTATCTATGGTACTGTACAAATGTCAAATTCAAGAGCACCAAAAAATATTCTACAGGGTTAGCACAAGTCTCAAATGCACATGACTTATTTGTTTCCCCCAAGAGTAAAGTCCTGCAAACCAAGTTTTTTGCTTATCAAATTTAGCTGGGTCCCAGCTGAGTTTGATAAATGGAGCTGTGCTAGTTGATAATGAATTGTATTACTCTCTCTCATCAAGTAACTTTGCCTGTATGCAGTTACACTGTAAGTAGATAGTCTCTTTTGGTGAGTTCCCTTGATGTCAGTTGATGAAAAGCATTACAATTCATCAAGGATTTTCACAGTCCAAAGGAGTCGCTCATATCCCTTCTAATCCTAGTACAACCTTGAAGCTGGAGGTTTTCTGTAAAAGAGGTCTTGGGGTTACATAATCAGTTCAACAACTATGCCCTTTTCCAATTGTATCTTTATTTTCTTACATTGATGAAAAGGTGTCTCTTGTTACTTGTTCTGAGAGAATTAGATGAAACAGAAGTTTGATCATGATTCTGTTCAAGGTGTTTTCCATCCTATGGGCTCCACATCTTGTGACTCAGAACTAGTACTATTAATTTTTACTATAAAAACACATTTTACATTGTATAGAATAAGCTGTATTGCTGTATTTGTTCTTCACCAGAGGTCGGATACAAGGCGGTGGGGATATCAACACAGCCCTGGGTCTCCTCCCAGACAAGTTAAGGACAGAGTTGGCTTTGCACGTCAACCTTCTTACACTCAAGAAGGTATGTCTTCATACCTTATGCCTGCCCCATGCTGTTTCATATGGTCTGTGTCACATAATGTTTTAGTAACCTATCTGTACTATGACCTGGCTAAACCCATTCTGTCTTACTTGTTTAACTGTTCAGCAGACCTTTACAGGGGTTGTTATCAGTAAATCAGATCCCTCACAATGGTTGACCTTGACATGTCATCTCTTAGTTATGTTTAAAAGTGAACACTGGATAAGCACCACTGTCAGATGCTGTGTTGATTATCATGACTCGCTACATTTGCTGCCTTTGAGAATTAAAGAAAATGTTAATGTATTGAAAGGAATGCAAATTTTGATGATGAGTGTTGACGCATTTGTTATTTAGCTGATGGGGAAAGGAAATCCCCACTGGAAATGTTCCTCAGTGGTGGAAAAGGGATCTTAGCTAAACTAGGGTGCTCATTTTGGGAGTTGTAAACCAACCAGTGGTGAAAAGTCCTACTGCTTAAGCAGTGAATCCTGTGCGTGAGATCCCAAAGAAGCCTCAGAACTTGACAGACCTCAGTGGTACAACTAGCTGCAAAAAAAATTAGAAATTGCAAAACTTGATTTTAGTGCTAATACAAACAAAGAAGATGATATGTTACAACTTATGGAGAGAAATGTACATAATCTTTGACTAGAAGAAACCACACTAAGAAGTAACTAGTAAAGACACTAGTGAAGAAACTAGTAAAGAGTTCAGAGACAAGTATGTTCTTATGTATAGTGGATTTGGAGAACGAAATGTTCAGGATGATGTATAGATGATAGTAGGACCAAAGCTCTCAAGAAACAGAAAAGCTGTAAAGTTGATATATAAAAGAATCATTATGTTATCTGGCTCAAGTTCTGTCTTCCAACTACCATGCTTATCCTGTGTTTCACATACTTCTCTCCTAATTCTACAAATATTTTATCAATGTCTTTCTTCAGTTATATAAATTCATGTCATGAAGATGTGACTTCCTCTCACCTGCTAGCTGAGATCCTTTACCAAGGGGATTTCATCATTCCTCTTAGGGAATGGTTGAATTCTTCCTATACAGATGTTAGGAGTATTGAAGCCTCATGTTCTCCATTCTCAGTGATGTAAAGCAGATTATCACCCACCTCACCCATATTCCTGACTGCTTTGACCACTTTCCTAAATTCTGGATATGTTTTTTGCCTTCAGTCCTTCACACTGTCGCTACAAAATTTGATCCCCAATTGGTTCATCTGGAATGAAAATAAAACAACAGGCCCAGATAAGTTTAATCCAAGGGCAGTGAAAGATGCAAGAAATGAGATAGTTAAAACCTTGCCAGCTCTTTTCAATACATTGCATGCTATGGAGAAACTTCCAGAGGAATGGATGCTTGGTATTGCAACACCCATTTTCTAAAAAGTTAGTAAATTACTATCCAGCAATTGATGGCCAGTTACCTTAATGCTTGTCATTGGTAAACTTATGGAAACCATCATTTGGGATAAGACTGTAAACCATTTAGAGTACCACCATGTAATAAAAGATTCTTAGCATGGTTTAGGTGAAATCTCTTATGTCTGACATATTCACATGTTTTCTTTAATGATGCAGTCAACATGTTCGGTGAAAGTAAAGCAGTTGATATCATCTATCTTGACTTTCATAAGCATTCAGTAAAGTTCCACGATACAGGTTGGTACCAATGGGATTGTACATCATTGGTTAGGAAACTGGTTGACTGACTGTAAACAAAGAGTTGTGATTAATGACCAAGCATCAGTATGGTTAGATATAACAAGTGGTGTGTCACAGGGATCAGTCATAGGACTGGCTCTCTTCCTCATATATAGTAATGTTATTGATGATGGGCTGCATTGTAAGACATTAGAATTTGCATACAATACTAACTTGGGAAATAAGTCAACTACAGAAATTGAATGGCTGCAGCTTCATACAGACAACCTGATGGACTTGGCTGACAGTTGAGAAATGAATTGTTTATATCAGTAAGTGCAAAAATTTACTTTTCATTAGTGAAAATGAGAAGGCAAGCTACAGTATGAATTTTCTTAAACCACAAAAGGAAATGAGGATCAAGTGAATTAGAGACAAGTAAGCAGTGCACAGAAGCAAGTAAAAGGACTAAACAAAATTCTTAGATTTATAGGTAGGGATATTGAATTTACGACTAAAGAAATTATCCTTACTCTTTACAAGTTTCTTGTGCAACCTTATGAATATTGCACTTAGTTTTGGCACTTAAAACAACATTGACTGAATGGAGAGAGTACAGAAGTGAGCTGCTAAGACGATTCTCAGACTGAGAAACAAATCTTATGAGAGCTGATGAAATGACTTTTATCTATTTAGTTATTGAAGAGAAAGTTAAGAGGTGATCTAATGCACTCATTCAGAATTATCAAATGCTATGATAACCTTGATCAAATGAGGAAACTTGAGTTAGAGTCATTGGGTTTCACTTATAGTAATGGTTACAGACTTGTGTACAAATGTTTTACTTTGAATAAAGCAAAGTACTTTTTTCAGTAGGATTGTTAATATGTGGATTGATTTGCCAGTTAGTGTTAGAAAGTAGTGCCATAGATATCAAGAATACACTTTATAGATATTTTGCTTCAGATCCACAACTGACATTCTTTTTGCCATCTTAGCTACATGAAAAGTTTAGTGTTTTTGTATTTCAAAAAGTTTGTCTTTCTATTTTTCCCATACTGGTCCATGAGTTTCACATTTCTACCTCTTATCACAATTAGATTTGAAAGGATCCATCAGATTGTTGTTTGAACCTTTTGTATTCTTTTGTATCAAGTTAAGAGGTTTTTTGATAGTAGACAATGAAATGGGGCCCTACAATTGTACATCTACCTCCCTGTACAATACAAATAGGTGATTAGGTAATTACACACACACACACACACACACACTCCACCTGCATAAGGTTACATTGCATGGATGTGTTGTTGGTAATACAGTCTTATTAAAGAATTCTCTCCAAGCACAGGAGCATTTAGAAAGAAGTCTTAGGTAACACCAAGATTCTTTCATAGAAATGCGTCCTTTGGTAATTATAGATGAATGAAGTTGATGAATATATATGTATTTAACTTCGCTGTTCACTCCCATGAAAAAGATTATCGTGTTTATCATGATGTACCTCATCTCTTCTTAGGTCAGCATCTTCAAAGAATGCCAGCCAGAATTTCTCCATGACTTAGTGCTCAAGATGAAGGCCTACATTTTTACTCCAGGTGACCTTATTTGTCGGAAAGGGGAGGTCGCTCGGGAAATGTTTATCATTGCTGATGGCATCTTGGAGGTCATAAGGTCAGTATAGGTTTTGAAGGTATGAGTGAGATCATAAGCTTCATCATAAAGATTATGGCATTCAGGAGAAAGTCATACCCAGTGTTAAGGTCACAATGTCATTATTTAGGTTGTATGATCATGGTAAAAAATGGTTACTAGTATGATTTGATGGCCAGTGCTGGGTCCCTTAAGTTGATAGACATGTCCATGTATGCTCAGTTAATTTTGGTCCACGTATCTGGATTGAAATTAGCAAGTTCAGTCACATAGCATAGTGAAATGGTAAAACTGAGGTGGAAGTCATAAAATCACTGATGAAATCAGAAATTCATTAATCAGTATAAAGACATTTTTAAGATAAGATTGTAGGGGACAATTTGCAAAATTCTTTGTGAGATGGTAAGGTCAGCAGTAGGGTCACACAGAACAAATGTAATATGGGATTAGTTAGGAGCGTCCTTTTATGCCAGGTCACAGAGTCACCGACCTGATAAAGTCATCTGTAGGTTTTGGAGTGCAGTGTAGATGGTAAGGATTGGAGGTTCTTGCAACTTGTATAGTGGAAAAAAATTGAGAATTAACTATTATGAATATTGATACCAAGAGCTGATACTACATTTTACCTGTTTTCAAGAAAGGTAATTGGGAAGATGTTCTAAACTTGAAGTTTGCTATCACTGATTAGTTCAGTCAAAGAATTATTAGAACATATGGAGAAGGCATATGATAGAGTTGATAGAGATGCTCTGTGGAAGGTATTAAGAATATATGGTGCGGGAGGAAAGTTGTTAGAAGCAGTGAAAAGTTTTTATCGAGGATGTAAGGCATGTGTACGTGTAGGAAGAGAGGAAAGTGATTGGTTCTCAGTGAATGTAGGTTTGCGGCAGGGGTGTGTGATGTCTCCATGGTTGTTTAATTTGTTTATGGATGGGGTTGTTAGGGAGGTAAATGCAAGAGTTTTGGAAAGAGGGGCAAGTATGAAGTCTGTTGGGGATGAGAGAGCTTGGGAAGTGAGTCAGTTGTTGTTCGCTGATGATACAGCGCTGGTGGCTGATTCATGTGAGAAACTGCAGAAGCTGGTGACTGAGTTTGGTAAAGTGTGTGGAAGAAGAAAGTTAAGAGTAAATGTGAATAAGAGCAAGGTTATTAGGTACAGTAGGGTTGAGGGTCAAGTCAATTGGGAGGTTAGTTTGAATGGAGAAAAACTGGAGGAAGTGAAGTGTTTTAGATATCTGGGAGTGGATCTGGCAGCGGATGGAACCATGGAAGCGGAAGTGGATCATAGGGTGGGGGAGGGGGCGAAAATTCTGGGGGCCTTGAAGAATGTGTGGAAGTCGAGAACATTATCTCGGAAAGCAAAAATGGGTATGTTTGAAGGAATAGTGGTTCCAACAATGTTGTATGGTTGCGAGGCGTGGGCTATGGATAGAGTTGTGCGCAGGAGGATGGATGTGCTGGAAATGAGATGTTTGAGGACAATGTGTGGTGTGAGGTGGTTTGATCGAGTGAGTAACGTAAGGGTAAGAGAGATATGTGGAAATAAAAAGAGCGTGGTTGAGAGAGCAGAAGAGGGTGTTTTGAAGTGGTTTGGGCACATGGAGAGAATGAGTGAGGAAAGATTGACCAAGAGGATATATGTGTCGGAGGTGGAGGGAACGAGGAGAAGAGGGAGACCAAATTGGAGGTGGAAAGATGGAGTGAAAAAGATTTTGTGTGATCGGGGCCTGAACATGCAGGAGGATGAAAGGAGGGCAAGGAATAGAGTGAATTGGAGCGATGTGGTATACCAGGGTTGACGTGCTGTCAGTGGATTAAATCAAGGCATGTGAAGAGTCTGGGGTAAACCATGGAAAGCTGTGTAGGTATGTATATTTGCGTGTGTGGACGTATGTATATACATGTGTATGGGGGGGGTTGGGCCATTTCTTTCATCTGTTTCCTTGCGCTACCTCGCAAATGCAGGAGACAGCGACAAAGTATAATAAAAAAAAAAAATAATCAGGTAAAAAGATGATAAGTAAGAGAAAAAGAATGAAGACCCTAGTCAGAGCTCTACAAGTGTTTGTAGACATGACTTGTAAGTTAAAGTCATAGGAAAAGGGAGAGGTGAAAGAAGAGAATTCCAAAACATTACTGTTCCAGGAACTAGGATAGGAGGAGGTATCATAATTGTAAATTCACATGTGACCATTCTCCAAACAGTAACATTTGAAAGGAGCAGCCTGACACATGAAACAAAAAAAATATATGTCACCCTTAGCTTTTGGAAGACAGACTTTGTGATAAGATGATGTGGGATTTCCAGCATAGAGTTGAGAACATGGTCGTGTTGAACATGTTTATGTTGTCATAGGGTTTGATAGTTATGTGTTGCAAACAAACAGAGGCATTGAGTGACAACTTTGAGATAAACTGAGAAATTGCATCTTAGCACTACCATTCTGAGATATTACACAGGTCCATTTGGGGGAGGAGATATGTCCAGTTTAAGAAAGAGAGCAAGAATTAGAATGAGTCAGTAGAGAGTTGAACCAGAGCTGAAGTGTGCTAAGTGGAATAAAGTGCATAAGTGTGAATAAGGGTAGAAGCTAAAGGGAAATCATTAATGGAAAGAAGAAAGAGTAGGCAGTAGGTCAACCTTAAGGAACACCACTGTTAACAAAATGAGAAGGAGAAGTCCCACCATCAACAACAATCCCAGTGGATCACCCAGAGAGGAAGCTATGCATCAAAGAACAAAGAAAAGTAGAAAAACACAGTGAAGGATGCAAAGATTTGTGCTATACACTATTTTTAGAGATGTTGAGGGCCACAGCAAAAGTTTCACCAAAGTCATTAAGACTGAAGGACCAGAAATGAGTCACATGAGAGAGATCTCCACTAGCTATCACACTGTGAAAATCATTTTCATGGTCAAAAAAAAGGAATGGGATCCAAAGATTTTTAGAAATTGAGTTCAGGAGAGTTTCATAGATTTTGAAGGTATTAGCAGTGAGAGCAGTGGGCTATTGGTTAGAAGGGTTAGAATGGTTTTTCTTAGGAATGAACTGTACAAAGGCAAGCTTACCAGAAGAAAATGTTAGGGTTTCTAGACAGAGATGAGACTGGCAAACAAGGATCAGAACTTTCTCAGAGACATACTTCCTTAGGATTTGAGGAGGTATGACATGTGAACATACACCTTGCCATCTTTCATCTGGGATGAGAAAGTACTCAGAAGACCTTGCATTAAGAAGATATAGGAGGTGGCATAGATTCAGTAGGTGGAGGAGGAGGAAGAGGACTAGATGCAGAACCTTTCAAAGCTGAAGTAGAGAAAAATAGGGTACCAAAAAGTGCAACTTTATCCGTTGGACCTCCATGATGTAGTGGCTAACGTTCTTGACCTGTGACACATTCTTGGGCTGCCCAGGGTCAAACTCATTAAGTTTGAATCTTGGTTGTGGCAGTCAGTCTCCAGTCAGCTCATTTGTTCATCTTCCCGTTGGGGCTGGCAATAAATTAGGTACCATGTTTGGGTTAAATCTTTAGGTATATGTATTAATTTATTTATTATACTTGATCACCATCTCCAACGTCAGCAAGGTAGCACCATGGAAGCAGATGATGAATGGGTCATCCATTCATATACAAACACATATAATAAAATAAATATATATATGTATAATTTACCAGGAATACTCAACAGACTTATACCTCTGTAATTTGAGCACTCACTCTTATCCCCTTTGCCTTTGTACAGTGGCACTATGCACGCATTCCGCCAATCCTCAGGCACCTCACCATGAGTCATACATACATTAAATAACCTTACCAACCAGTCAACAATACAGTCACCCCCTTTTTTAATAAATTCCACTACAATACCATCCAAACCTGCTGCCTTGCCAGCTTTCATCTTCCGCAAAGCTTTCACTACCTCTTCTCTGTTTACCAAATCATTTTCCCTAACCCTCTCACTTTGCACACCACCTCGACCAAAACACCCTATATCTGCCACTCTATCATCAAACACATTCAACAAACCTTCAAAATACTCACTCCATCTCCTTCTCACATCACCACTACTTGTTATCACCTCCCCATTTGCGCCCTTCACTGAAGTTCCCATTTGCTCCCTTGTCTTACGCACTTTATTTACCTCCTTCCAGAACATCTTTTTATTCTCCCTAGAATTTAATGATACTCTCTCACCCCAACTCTCATTTGCCCTTTTTTTCACCTCTTGCACCTTTCTCTTGACCTCCTGTCCCTTTCTTTTATACATCTCCTACTCAATTGCATTTTTTCCCTGCAAAAATCGTCCAAATGCCTCTCTCTTCTCTTTCACTAATACTCTTACTTCTTCATCCCACCACTCACTACCCTTTCTAATCAACCCAACTCCCACTCTTCTCATGCCACAAGCATCTTTTGCGCAATCCATCACTGATTCCCTAAATACATCCCATTCCTCCCCACTCCCTTTACTTCCATTGTTCTCACCTTTTTCCATTCTGTACTCAGTCTCTCCTGGTACTTCCTCACACAGGTCTCCTTCCCAAGCTCACTTACTCTCACCACCCTCTTCACCCCAACATTCACTCTTCTTTTCTGAAAACCCATACAAATCTTCACCTTAGCCTCCACAAGATAATGATCAGACATCCCTCCAGTTGCACCTCTCAGCACATTAACATCCAAAAGTCTCTCTTTCGCACGCCTGTCAATTAACACGTAATCTAATAACGCTCTCTGGCCATCTCTCCTACTTACATAAGTATACTTATGTATATCTCGCTTTTTAAACCAGGTATTCCCAATCATCAGTCCTTTTTCAGCACATAAATCTACAAGCTCTTCACCATTTCCATTTACAACACTGAACACCCCATGTATACCAATTATTCCCTCAACTGCCACATTACTCACCTTTGCATTCGAATCGCCCATCACTATAACCCGGTCTCGTGCATCAAAACCACTAACACACTCATTCAGCTGCTCCCAAAACACTTGCCTCTCATGATCTTTCTTCTCATGCCCAGGTGCATATGCACCAATAATCACCCACCTCTCTCCATCAACTTTCAGTTTTACCCATATTAATCGAGAATTTACTTTCTTACACTCTATCACATACTCCCACAACTCCTGTTTCAGGAGTATTGCTACTCCTTCCCTTGCTCTTGTCCTCTCACTACCCCCTAACTTTACTCCCCAGACATTCCCAAACCACTCTTCCCCTTTACCCTTGAGCTTCGTTTCACTCAGAACCAAAACATCCAGGTTCCTTTCCTCAAACATACTACCTATCTCTCTTTTTTTCACATCTCGGTTACATCCACACACATTTAGGCACCCCACTCTGAGCCTTCGAGGAGGATGAGCACTCCCCGCGTGACTCCTTCTGTTTCCCATTTTAGAAAGTTAATACAAGGAGGGGAGGATTTCTGGCCCCCCGCTCCCGTCCCCTCTAGTCGCTTTCTACGACTATATGGGAGGGTATTGATTGAGAGGGTGAAGGCATGTACAGAGCATCAGATTGGGGAAGAGCAGTGTGGTTTCAGAAGTGGTAGAGGATGTGTGGATCAGGTGTTTGCTTTGAAGAATGTATGTGAGAAATACTTAGAAAAGCAAATGGATTTGTATGTAGCATTTATGGATCTGGAGAAGGCATATGATAGAGTTGATAGAGATGCCCTGTGGAAGGTATTAAGAATATATGGTGTGGGAGGAAAGTTGTTAGAAGCAGTGAAAAGTTTTTATCGAGGATGTAAGGCATGTGTACGTGTAGGAAGAGAGGAAAGTGATTGGTTCTCAGTGAATGTAGGTTTGCGGCAGGGGTGTGTGATGTCTCCATGGTTGTTTAATTTGTTTATAGATGGGGTTGTTAGGGAGGTAAATGCAAGAGTTTTGGAAAGAGGGGCAAGTATGAAGTCTGTTGGGGATGAGAGAGCTTGGGAAGTGAGTCAGTTGTTGTTCGCTGATGATACAGCGCTGGTGGCTGATTCATGTGAGAAACTGCAGAAGCTGGTGACTGAGTTTGGTAAAGTGTGTGGAAGAAGAAAGTTAAGAGTAAATGTGAATAAGAGCAAGGTTATTAGGTACAGTAGGGTTGAGGGTCAAGTCAATTGGGAGGTGAGTTTGAATGGAGAAAAACTGGAGGAAGTGAAGTGTTTTAGATATCTGGGAGTGGATCTGTCAGCGGATGGAACCATGGAAGCGGAAGTGGATCATAGGGTGGGGGAGGGGGCGAAAATTCTGGGGGCCTTGAAGAATGTGTGGAAGTCGAGAACATTATCTCGGAAAGCAAAAATGGGTATGTTTGAAGGAATAGTGGTTCCAACAATGTTGTATGGTTGCGAGGCGTGGGCTATGGATAGAGTTGTGCGCAGGAGGATGGATGTGCTGGAAATGAGATGTTTGAGGACAATGTGTGGTGTGAGGTGGTTTGATCGAGTGAGTAACGTAAGGGTAAGAGAGATGTGTGGAAATAAAAAGAGCGTGGTTGAGAGAGCAGAAGAGGATGTTTTGAAGTGGTTTGGGCACATGGAGAGAATGAGTGAGGAAAGATTGACCAAGAGGATATATGTTTCGGAGGTGGAGGGAACGAGGAGAAGAGGGAGACCAAATTGGAGGTGGAAAGATGGAGTGAAAAAGATTTTGTGTGATCGGGGCCTGAACATGCAGGAGGGTGAAAGGAGGGCAAGGAATAGAGTGAATTGGAGCGATGTGGTATACCGGGGTTGACGTGCTGTCAGTGGATTGAATCAAGGCATGTGAAGCGTCTGGGGTAAACCATGGAAAGCTGTGTAGGTATGTATATTTGCGTGTGTGGACGTATGTATATACATGTGTATGGGGGGGGTTGGGCCATTTCTTTCGTCTGTTTCCTTGCGCTACCTCACAAACGCGGGAGACAGCGACAAAGTATAATAAAAAAAAAATAGATATACATGTATGTAGGTTTGCGGCAGGGGTGTATGATGTCTCCATGGTTGTTTAATTTGTTTATGGATGGGGTTGTTAGGGAGGTGAATGCAAGAGTTTTGGAAAGAGGGGCAAGTATGAAGTCTGTTTGGGATGAGAGAGCTTGGGAAGTGAGTCAGTTGTTGTTCGCTGATGATACAGCGCTGGTGGCTGATTCATGTGAGAAACTGCAGAAGCTGGTGACTGAGTTTGGTAAAGTGTGTGAAAGAAGAAGTTAAGAGTAAATGTGAATAAGAGCAAGGTTATTAGGTACAGTAGGGTTGATGAGCAATCAATTGGGAGGTAAGTTTGAATGGAGTAAAACTGGAGGAAGTAAAGTGTTTTAGATATCTGGGAGTGGATCTGGCAGCAGATGGAACCATGGAAGCGGAAGTGAATCATAGGGTGGGGGAGGGGGCAAAAATCCTGGGAGCCTTGAAGAATGTGTGGAAGTCGAGAACATTATCTCCGAAAGCAAAAATGGGTATGTTTGAAGGAATAGTGGTTCCAACAATGTTGCATGGTTGCGAAGCGTGGGCTATGGATAGAGTTGTGCGCAGGAGGGTGGATGTGCTGGAAATGAGATGTTTGAGGACAATATGTGGTGTGAGGTGGTTTGATCGAGTAAGTAATGTAAGGGTAAGAGAGATGTGTGGAAATAAAAAGAGCGTGGTTGAGAGAGCAGAAGAGGGTGTTTTGAAATGGTTTGGGCACATGGAGAGAATGAGTGAGGAAAGATTGACCAAGAGGATATATGTGTCAGAGATGGAGGGAACGAGGAGAAGTGGGAGACCAAATTGGAGGTGGAAAGATGGAGAAAAAAAGATTTTGAGTGATCGGGGCCTGAACATGCAGGAGGGTGAAAGGCGTGCAAGGAATAGAGTGAATTGGATCAATGTGGTATACCGGGGTCAATGTGCCATCAGTGGATTGAACCAGGGCATATGAAGCGTTTGGGATAAACCATGGAAAGTTGTGTGGGGCCTGGATGTGGAAAGGGAGCTGTGGTTTCGGTGCATTATTACATAACAGCTAGAGACTGAGTCTGAACGAAAGTGGCTTTTGTTGTTTTTCCTGTTTCAGGAGTAGTGGTACTCCTTCCCTTGCTCTTGTCCTCTCACTAACCCGTATCTTTATTCCCAAGACATTCCCAAACCACTCTTCCCCTTTACCCTTAAGCTTCGTTTCACTCAGAGCCAAAACATCCAGGTTCCTTTCCTCAAACATACTACCTATCTCTCTTTTTTTCTCGGTTACATCCACACACATGTAGACACCCCAATCTGAGCCTTCGTGGAGGATGAGCACTCCCTGTGTGACTCCTTCTTCTGTTTCCCCTTTTAGAAAGGGGTGCTACTCTGCCCCACATGAAACAGCATTGTTTTCCCCTACTTCAGTGAGGTAGCACCAGGAAGGCAGACAAAAAAGGTAACATTCATTCACACTCAATATCTAGCTATCATGTGTAATGCACCGAAACCCCATTTCCCTGTCCACATCCAGGCCCCATAGACCTTTCCAAAATTTTACCCCAGATAGAGAAGGAGGGGAGACATGCTTACAGCCATTGAAATCTCTAAAAGATTTGAGTATGTCGCTATTGGCTAAATCTTTGAATTAGGGTGGAATGAGTTAGCTACAGACTCGCCAGGAAACTAAGCATGAAGAAGAATCAGGAACAGTGTGAAGAAATGTAGCATATAATTAGTTGATGAATTTTAGAAGCTAGGTGAAGTAGTGAATGCAGTAACTACGGAGAAGTTGAAGAAATTTATGCTATAAGAGAGATATTACAAAATGGGTCCTAAGTATAAAGCTCTCCCTCAGTACACAAACTGATGAATAGCATAAGGTTATTGTACAGTGAAGTACAAGCACAGTAAAGCCCCATTCATTGGTGCTTCAGGGCTATAACAATATAAAGAAAGAGTATTTTAGGTCATGATGTGCATTTATCTAAGTATGATTTTTGATGTTGGTCAATCATTTATGATTATTATTGAGTGATATTTGGCATGACATTTTAATAGGTTCTCCTGTTTTCAGTGAGACTGGCAAAGTATTAACAACAATGAAGGCTGGAGATTTCTTTGGGGAAATAGGTATCCTTAACCTAGATGGTCTTAACAAGTAAGTACCCATAAGGCTTGTTCGAAAAGTCTTTAGTTATAATTTTTTTTTCTTATGATAAAAGCAGCAGAGTATGTATTGTATTATTATTTATTTTTCTACTTTGGCTGATACAATTGGCAGCCTAGAACTTTGCTTGCCTTTTCGTATTCTTACCTATGCTTATAGGCAGCATAGAACTGCAGTTCTTTGTTGATAGATCAGCTGAGCAGTGTTTCAATTACATTACTTCTCTTCACCAAACCACTTTCCCTGACTTTCAACCTTTGCATACATCCCCCAACCCAAGCACCCTACCTCTGCAACACTGTCATCAAACACATTCAAAAGCCCTTCAAAATACTCTCTCCATCTCCTCTCACTTCATCACTACATGTTTCCACTTCCCCTTTTGCACCCTTCTCTGATTTTCCAATTTGTTTTCTTTTTCGGGGGGCTCATTATTAACCTCCTTCCATAGCATCTTATTCTCTCTAGAGTTTACTGATACTAGCTCACCCCAACTTTCATCTACCCTCTTTTTCAACTCCTGCACCTTCCTCTTGACCTTTTGCTGCTTTCTCTTATACATACCCCAATCGTTTGCTCTCTTTCCCTATGAGTACAGCCTAATGCTTCCCTTTCCTCTTATACTTGCAGCTTTATACTTCATCATCCCACCATCCATTACACTTTCTAATCTGTCCACCTCTCACCTTTCGCAGGACACAAGCATCTCTTTCACATGTCAGTGCTGCTTCCCTAGTTACCTTCATTCTTCCCACCCCTCTTGCCTTCATTTGCTCTCACCTTTTGCCTTCCACACTCAGTCTCTTCTGGTATTTCTTCATGCAAGTCTTTCCAAGCTCACTTACTCTCACTACTCTTTTCTCACTGATATTGCTTCCTTTTTTCCGAAAACTTCTACAAATCTTCACCCTTGCACCCATAAGACAGTAATCAAACATCCCACCAGCTTTTCCTCTCAGCACATTTGCATCCAGAAGTCTCTCTTTTATATGTGTGTCAATTAGTATGTAATCCAATTGTGTCTTCTGACCATCTTTCCTACCCACATATGCATACTTGTGTATGCCCCTATTTTTAAACCAGGTATTCCCAGTTGACATTCCTTTTTCAGCACACATCTCATAATCTGTTCACCATTTTCATTCATGGTACTGAATACCCTTGCTTGCTCATCACTTACTAATGCATTCAATTCACCCATCACTAATACCCTGTCTCTTACAACAAAACTGCTGACTGACACTCACTCAGCTGCTCCCAAAACAATTGTCTCATGATCTTTCTTTTCATGGTCAGGTGTATGAGCACTAATAATCACCCATCTCTCATCATCCACTTTCATTTTTATCCCCAGTCTAGAATTCACTTCCTTACCCTCCTATAGACACTTTCACAACTTCTGCTTCAGGAGAAGTGCTATCCCTTCCTTAGCTTTTGCTGTCACACCAACCCCTGACTGTACTCCAAAGACATTTCCAAACCATTCTTCCCCTTTACTCTTGAGCTTTGTTTCACTCAGCCAGAACATCCAGGTCTCTTTCCTTAAACTTACTACCTATCTCTCCTCTCTTTTCATCTTGGTTACATCCTCACACATTTACACATTTCATTATGAGCATTCAAGGAGGATGAGCACTCCCTGCTTGGCTCATCCTGTTCCACCTTTTAGAAATTGAAGTACAAGAACGGGAGTCCAGCCCCCTGCTCCTGTCCCTTTTTACTGCCTTCTATGATATGCAGGGCATACAAAGGTAGAATTCTTCTCTCTTACCCCAGGGTTATATTTACATATTTTCATACTTTTTTTCCCCCCATGCATATTTGCCATTTCCAGCATTAGCAATATAGCGTTAAGAACAGATGACTAACCATTAGAGGGGAAGCTCTCTCCTGGCCATCTCCTCTGGAACTGATTATGGAGGGTAAAGCAAGAGGGGAAAGAGTTCCAGCCCCCTGCTCTCACCCCTTTTAGTCACCTTCTATGACATGTAGGGAATGTGTAGACAGCATTCTTTCTCCCCATCCCCAGGGATATATATATATATATATTTTTTTTTTTTTTTTTTTTTTTTTTTATACTTTGTCGCTGTCTCCCGCGTTTGCGAGGTAGCGCAAGGAAACAGACGAAAGAAATGGCCCAACCCCCCCCCCCATACACATGTACATACACACGTCCACACACGCAAATATACATACCTACACAGCTTTCCATGGTTTACCCCAGACGCTTCACATGCCTTGATTCAATCCACTGACAGCACGTCAACCCCTGTATACCACATGACTCCAATTCACTCTATTCCTTGCCCTCCTTTCACCCTCCTGCATGTTCAGGCCCCGATCACACAAAATCTTTTTCACTCCATCTTTCCACCTCCAATTTGGTCTCCCTCTTCTCCTCGTTCCCTCCACCTCCGACACATATATCCTCTTGGTCAATCTCTCCTCACTCATTCTCTCCATGTGCCCAAACCATTTCAAAACACCCTCTTCTGCTCTCTCAACCACGCTCTTTTTATTTCCACACATCTCTCTTACCCTTACGTTACTTACTCGATCAAACCACCTCACACCACACATTGTCCTCAAACATCTCATTTCCAGCACATCCATCCTCCTGCGCACATCTCTATCCATAGCCCACGCCTCGCAACCATACAACATTGTTGGAACCACTATTCCCTCAAACATACCCATTTTCGCTTTCCGAGATAATGTTCTCGACTTCCACACATTTTTCAAGGCTCCCAAAATTTTCGCCCCCTCCCCCACCCTATGATCCACTTCCGCTTCCATGGTTCCATCCGCTGACAGATCCACTCCCAGATATCTAAAACACTTCACTTCCTCCAGTTTTTCTCCATTCAAACTCACCTCCCAATTGACTTGACCCTCACCCCTACTGTACCTAATAACCTTGCTCTTATTCACATTTACTCTCAACTTTCTTCTTCCACACACTTTACCAAACTCGGTCACCAGCTTCTGCAGTTTCTCACATGAATCAGCCACCAGCGCTGTATCATCAGCGAACAACAACTGACTCACTTCCCAAGCTCTCTCATCCCCAACAGACTTCATACTTGCCCCTCTTTCCAGGACTCTTGCATTTACCTCCCTTACAACCCCATCCATAAACAAATTAAACAACCATGGAGACATCACACACCCCTGCCGCAAACCTACATTCACTGAGAACCAATCACTTTCCTCTCTTCCTACACGTACACATGCCTTACATCCTCGATAAAAACTTTTCACTGCTTCTAACAACTTGCCTCCCACACCATATATTCTTAATACCTTCCACAGAGCATCTCTATCAACTCTATCATATGCCTTCTCCAGATCCATAAATGCTACATACAAATCCATTTGCTTTTCTAAGTATTTCTCACATACATTCTTCAAAGCAAACACCTGATCCACACATCCTCTACCACTTCTGAAACCGCACTGCTCTTCCCCAATCTGATGCTCTGTACATGCCTTCACCCTCTCGATCAATACCCTCCCATATAATTTACCAGGAATACTCAACAAACTTATACCTCTGTAATTTGAGCACTCACTCTTATCCCCTTTGCCTTTGTACAATGGCACTATGCACGCATTCCGCCAATCCTCAGGCACCTCACCATGAGTCATACATACATTAAATAACCTTACCAACCAGTCAACAATACAGTCACCCCCTTTTTTAATAAATTCCACTGCAATACCATCCAAACCTGCTGCCTTGCCGGCTTTCATCTTCCGCAAAGCTTTTACTACCTCTTCTCTGTTTACCAAATCATTTTCCCTAACCCTCTCACTTTGCACACCACCTCGACCAAAACACCCTATATCTGCCACTCTGTCATCAGACACATTCAACAAACCTTCAAAATACTCATTCCATCTCCTTCTCACATCACCGCTACTTGTTATCACCTCCCCATTTGCGCCCTTCACTGAAGTTCCCATTTGCTCCCTTGTCTTACGCACCCTATTTACCTCCTTCCAGAACATCTTTTTATTCTCCCTAAAATTTACTGATAGTCTCTCACCCCAACTCTCATTTGCCCTTTTTTTCACCTCTTGCACCTTTCTCTTGACCTCCTGTCTCTTTCTTTTATACTTCTCCCACTCAATTGCATTTTTTCCCTGCAAAAATCGTCCAAATGCCTCTCTCTTCTCTTTCACTAATACTCTTACTTCTTCATCCCACCACTCACTACCCTTTCTAAACATATATATATATATATATATATATATATATATATATATATATATATATATATATATATATATTTTTTTTTTTTTTTTTTTTTTCCTTTGTCGCTGTCTCCCGCGTTTGCGAGGTAGCGCAAGGAAACAGACAAAAGAAATGGCCCAACCCACCCCCATACACATGAATATACATACGTCCACACACGCAAATATACATACCTACACAGCTTTCCATGGTTTACCCCAGACGCTTCACATGCCTTGATTCAATCCACTGACAGCACGTCAACCCCGGTATACCACATCGCTCCAATTCACTCTATTCCTTGCCCTCCTTTCACCCTCCTGCATGTTCAGGCCACGATCACACAAAATCTTTTTCACTCTATCTTTCCACCTCCAATTTGGTCTCCTCTTCTCCTCGTTCCCTCCACCTCCAACACATATATCCTCTTGGTCAATCTTTCCTCATTCTCTCCATGTGACCAAACCATTTCAAAACGCCCTCTTCTGCTCTCTCAACCACACTCTTTTTATTTCCACACATCTCTCTTACCCTTACGTTACTTACTCGATCAAACCACCTCACACCACACATTGTCCTCAAACATCTCATTTCCAGCACATCCATCCTCCTGCGCACAACTCTATCCATAGTCCACGCCTCGCAACCATACAACATTGTTGGAACCACTATTCCTTCGAACATACCCATTTTTGCTTTCCGAGATAATGTTCTCGACTTCCACACATTCTTCAAGGCTCCCAGAATTTTCGCCCCCTCCCCCACCCTATGATCCACTTCCGCTTCCATGGTTCCATCCGCTGCCAGATCCACTCCCAGATATCTAAAACACTTCACTTCCTCCAGTTTTTCTCCATTCAAACTCACCTCCCAATTGACTTGACCCTCAACCCTACTGTACCTAATAACCTTGCTCTTATTCACATTTACTCTTAACTTTCTTCTTTCACACACTTTACCAAACTCAGTCACCAGCTTCTGCAGTTTCTCACATGAATCAGCCACCAGCGCTGTATCATCAGCGAACAACAACTGACTCACTTCCCAAGCTCTCTCATCCCCAACAGACTTCATACGTGCCCCTCTTTCCAAAACTCTTGCATTCACCTCCCAAACAACCCCATCCATAAACAAATTAAACAACCATGGAGACATCACACACCCCTGCCACAAACCTACATTCACTGAGAACCAATCACTTTCCTCTCTTCCTACACGTACACATGCCTTACATCCTCGATAAAAACTTTTCACTGCTTCTAACAACTTGCCTCCCACACCATATATTCTTAATACCTTCCACAGAGCATCTCTATCAACTCTATCATATGCCTTCTCCAGATCCATAAATGCTACATACAAATCCATTTGCTTTTCTAAGTATTTCTCACATACATTCTTCAAAGCAAACTCCTGATCCACACATCCTCTACCACTTCTGAAACCACACTGCTCTTCCCCAATCTGATGCTCTGTACATGCCTTCACCCTCTCAATCAATACCCTCCCATATAATTTGCCAGGAATACTCAACAAACTTATACCTCTGTAATTTGAGCACTCACTCTTATCCCCTTTGCCTTTGTACAATGGCACTATGCACGCATTCCGCCAATCCTCAGGCACCTCACCATGAGTCATACATACATTAAATAACCTTACCAACCAGTCAACAATACAGTCACCCCCTTTTTTAATAAATTCCACTGCAATGCCATCCAAACCTGCTGCCTTGCCAGCTTTCATCTTCCGCAAAGCTTTTACTACCTCTTCTCTGTTTACCAAATCATTTTCCCTAACCCTCGCACTTTGCACACCAAAGTGATGGGTGATTTGAATGCAAAGGTGAGTAATGTGGCAGTTGAGGGAATAATTGCTATACATGGAGTGTTCAGTGCTGTAAATGGAAATGGTGAAGAGCTTGTAGATTTATATGCTGAAAAAGGACTGGTGATTGGAAATACCTGGTTTAGAAAGCGAGATATACATAAGTATACGTATGTAAGTAGGAGAGATGGCCAGAGAGTGTTATTGGATTACGTGTTAATTGATAGACGCACTAAAGAGAGACTTTTGGATGTTAATGTGCTGAGAGGTGCAACTGGAGGGATGTCTGATCATTATCTTGTGGAAGCAAAGGTGAAGATTTGTGGGGGTTTTCAGAAAAGAAGAGAGAATGTTGGGGTGAAGAGAGTGGTTAGAGTAAGTGAGCTTGGGAAGGAGACTTGTGTGAGGAAGTACCAGGAGAGACTGAGTACAGAATGGAAAAAGGTGAGAACAAAGGAGGTAAGGGGAATGGGGGAGGAATGGGATGTATTTAGGGAAGCAGTGTTGGCTTGTGCAAAAGATGCTTGTGGCATGAGAAGCGTGGGAGGTGGGTTGATTAGAAAAGGTAGTGAGTGGTGGGATGAAGAAGTAAGATTATTAGTGAAAGAGAAGAGAGAGGCATTTGAACGATTTTTGCAGGGAAAAAATACAAATGAGTTGGAGAGGTATAAAAGAAAGAGGCAGGAGGTCAAGAGAAAGGTGCAAGAGGTGAAAAAGAGGGCAAATAAGAGTTGGGGTGAGAGAGTATCATTAAATTTCAGGTAGAATAAAAAGATGTTTTGGAAGGAGGTAAATAAAGTGCATAAGACAAGGGAGCAAATGAGAACTTCAGTGAAGGGGGCTAATGGGGAGGTGATAACAAGTAGTGGTGATGTGAGAAGGAGATGGAGTGAGTATTTTGAAGGTTTGTTGAATGTGTTTGATGATAGAGTGGCAGATGTGGGATGTCTTGGTCGAAGTGGTGTGCAAATTGAGAGGGTTAGGGAAAATGATTTGGTAAATAGAGAAGAGGTAGTAAAGGCTTTACGGAAGATGAAAGCCAGCAAAGCAGCAGGTTTGGATGGCATTGCAGTGGAATTTATTAAAAAAGGGGGTGACTGTATTATTGACTGGTTGGTAAGGTTATTTAATGTATGTATGACTCAAGGTAAGGTGCCTGAGGATTGGCGGAATGCTTGCATAGTGCCATTGTACAAAGGCAAAGGGGATAAGAGTGAGTGCTCAAATTACAGAGGTATGAGTTTGTTGAGTATTCCTGGTAAATTATATGGGAGGGTATTGATTGAGAGGGCGAAGGCATGTACAGAGCATCAGATTGGGGAAGAGCAGTGTGATTTCAGAAGTGGTAGAGGATGTGTGGATCAGGTGTTTGCTTTGAAGAATGTATGCGAGAAATACTTAGAAAAACAAATGGATTTGTATGTAGCATTTATGGATCTGGAGAAGGCATATGATAGAGTTGATAGAGATGCTCTGTGGAAGGTATTAAGAATATATGGCGTGGGAGGCAAGTTGTTAGAAGCAGTGAAAAGTTTTTATCGAGGATGTAAGGCATGTGTACGTGTAGGAAGAGAGGAAAGTGATTGGTTCTCAGTGAATGTAGGTTTGCGGCAGGGGTGTGTGATGTCTCCATGGTTGTTTAATTTGTTTATGGATGGGGTTGTTAGGGAGGTGAATGCAAGAGTTTTGGAAAGAGGGGCAAGTATGCAGTCTGTTGTGGATGAGAGAGCTTGGGAAGTGAGTCAGTTGTTGTTCGCTGATGATACAGCGCTGGTGGCTGATTCATGTAAGAAACTGTAGAAGCTGGTGACTGAGTTTGGTAAAGTGTGTGGAAGAAGAAAGTTAAGTGTAAATGTGAATAAGAGCAAGGTTATTAGGTACAGTAGGGTTGAGGGTCAAGTCAATTGGGAGGTAAGTTTGAATAGAGAAAAGCTGGAGGAAGTAAAGTGTTTTAGATATCTGGGAGTGGATCTGGCAGCGGATGGAACCATGGAAGCGGAAGTGAATCATAGGGTGGGGGAGGGGGCGAAAATTCTGGGAGCCTTGAAGAATGTTTGGAAGTCGAGAACATTATCTCGGAAAGCAAAAATGGTTATGTTTGAAGGAATAGTGGTTCCAACAATGTTGTATGGTTGCGAGGTGTGGGCTATGGATAGAGTTGTGTGCAGGAGGGTGGATGTGCTGGAAATGAGATATTTGAGGACAGTATGTGGTGTGAGGTGGTTTGATCGAGTAAGTAATGTAAGGGTGAGAGAGATGTGTGGAAATAAAAAGAGTGTGGTTGAGAGAGCAGAAGAGGGTGTTTTGAAATGGTTTGGTCACATGGAGAGAATGAGTGGGGAAAGATTGACCTAGAGGATATATGTGTCAGAGGTGGAGGGAACGAGGAGTGGGAGACCAAATTGGAGGTGGAAAGATGGAGTGAAAAAGATTTTGAGTGATCGTGCCCTGACCATGCAGGAGGGTGAAAGGCGTGCAAAGAATAGACTGAATTCAAACGATGTGGTATACCGGGGTCGACGTGCTGTCAATGGACTGAACCAGGGCATGTGAAGCGTCTGGGGTAAACCATGCAAAGTGTGTGGGGCCTGGATGTGGAAAGGGAGCTGTGGTTTCGGTGCATTATTACATGACAGCTAGAGACTGAGTGTGAACGAATGGGGCCTTTGGTGTTTTTCCTAGCGCTACCTCGCACACATGAGGGGGGAGGGGGTTGTTATTACATGTGTGGCGAGGTGGCGATGGGAACAAATAAAGGCAGACAGTATGAATTATGTACATGTGTATATATGTATATGTCTGTGTGTGTATATATATGTGTACATTGAGATTTTTTTTTTTTTTTTTTTTTTTTTTTTTTTTTTTTATACTTTGTCGCTGTCTCCCGCGTTTGCGAGGTAGCGCGAGGAAACAGACGAAAGAAATGGCCCAACCCCCATACACACGTACATACACACGTCCACACACGCAAATATACATACCTACACAGCTTTCCATGGTTTACCCCAGACGCTTCACATGCCTTGATTCAATCCACTGACAGCACGTCAACCCCTGTATACCACATCGCTCCAATTCACTCTATTCCTTGCCCTCCTTTCACCCTCCTGCATGTTCAGGCCCCGATCACACAAAATCTTTTTCACTCCATCTTTCCACCTCCAATTTGGTCTCCCTCTTCTCCTCGTTCCCTCCACCTCCGACACATATATCCTCTTGGTCAATCTTTCCTCACTCATTCTCTCCATGTGCCCAAACCATTTCAAAACACCCTCTTCTGCTCTCTCAACCACACTCTTTTTATTTCCACACATCTCTCTTACCCTTACGTTACTTACTCGATCAAACCACCTCACACCACACATTGTCCTCAAACATCTCATTTCCAGCACATCCATCCTCCTGCGCACAACTCTATCCATAGTCCATGCCTCGCAACCATACAACATTGTTGGAACCACTATTCCTTCAAACATACCCATTTTTGCTTTCCAAGATAATGTTCTCGACTTCCACACATTCTTCAAGGCTCCCAGAATTTTCGCCCCCTCCCCCACCCTATGATCCACTTCCGCTTCCATGGTTCCATCCGCTGCCAGATCCACTCCCAGATATCTAAAACACTTTACTTCCATACATCCACCCCCTTTCCCCTCACGTCCTTTGCTCTCACCTTTTTCCGTTCTGCACCCAGTCTCTCTTGGTACTTCTCACACAAGTCTCCTTCCCAAGTTCACTTACTCTCACCACTCTCTTCACCCCAACATTCTCTTTTCTTTTCTGAATACCTCTACAAATCTTCACCTTTTCCTCCACAAGATAATGATCAGACATCCCTCCAGTTGCAACTCTCAGCACATTAACATCCAAAAGTTTCTCTTCCATGCACCTCTCAATTAACATGTAATCCAATGATGCTTTCTGGCAATCTCTCCTACTTACATACGTATACTTATATATAGAGGTAGTAAAAGCTTTGCGGAAGATGAAAGCCGGCAAGGCAGCAGGTTTGGATGGTATTGCAGTGGAATTTATTAAAAAAGGGGGTGACTGTATTGTTGACTGGTTGGTAAGGTTATTTAATGTATGTATGACTCATGGTGAGGTGCCTGAGGATTGGCGGAATGCTTGCATAGTGCCATTGTACAAAGGCAAAGGGGATAAGAGTGAGTGCTCAAATTACAGAGGTATAAGTTTGTTGAGTATTCCTGGTAAATTATATGGGAGGGTATTGATTGAGAGGGTGAAGGCATGTACAGAGCATCAGATTGGGAAAGAGCAGTGTGATTTCAGAAGTGGTAGAGGATGTGTGGATCAGGTGTTTGCTTTGAAGAATGTATGTGAGAAATACTTAGAAAAGCAAATGGATTTGTATGTAGCATTTATGGATCTGGAGAAGGCATATGATAGAGTTGATAGAGATGCTCTGTGGAAGGTATTAAGAATATATGGTGTGGGAGGCAAGTTGTTAGAAGCAGTGAAAAGTTTTTATCGAGGATGTAAGGCATGTGTACGTGTAGGAAGAGAGGAAAGTGATTGGTTCTCAGTTCCCCCCTCATGTGCACGAGGCAGCACCAGGAAAGGACAACAAAGGCCCCATTCGCCCACACTCAATTTCCAGCTGTCATGCAATAATGCCTGAAACCACAGCTCCCTTTCCACATCCAGGCCCCACAGAACTTTCCATGGTTTACCCCAGACGCTTCACATGCCCTGATTCAATCCATTGACAGCACGTCGACCCCGGTATACCACATCGATCCAATTCACTCTATTCCTTGCCCGCCTTTCACCCTCCTGCATGTTCAGGCCCCAATCACTCAAAATCTTTTTCACTCCCTCTTTCCACCTCCAATTTGGTCTCCCACTTCTCCTCGTTCCCTCCACCTCCGACACACATATCCTCTTGGTCAATCTTTCCTCACTCATTCTCTCCATGTGACTGAACCATTTCAAAACACCCTCTTCTGCTCTCTCAACCACGCTCTTTTTATTTTCACACATCTCTCTTACCCTTACGTTACTTACTCGATCAAACCACCTCACACCACATATTGCCCTCAAACATCTCATTTCCAGCACATGCACCCTCCTGCGCACAACTCTATCATAGCCCACACCTCGCAACCATACAACATTGTTGGAACCACTATTCCTTCAAACATACCCATTTTTGCATTCGGAGATAATGTTCTCAACTTCCACACATTCTTCAAGGCTCCCAGGATTTTCGCCCCCTCCCCCACCCTATGATTCACTTCCGCTTCCATGGTTCCATCTGCTGCCAGATCCACTCCCAGATATCTAAAACACTTTACTTCCTCCAGTTTTTCTCCATTCAAACTTACCTCCCAATTGACTTGACCCTCAACCCTACTGTACCTAATAACCTTGCTCTTATTCACATTTACTCTTAACTTTCTTCTTTCACACACTTTACCAAACTCAGTCACCAGCTTCTGCAGTTTCTCACATGAATCAGCCACCAGCGCTGTATCATCAGCGAACAACAACTGACTCACTTCCCAAGCTCTCTCATCCCCAACAGACTTCATACTTGCCCCTCTTTCCAAAACTCTTGCATTCACCTCCCTAACAACCCCATCCATAAACAAATTAAACAACCATGGAGACATCACACACCCCTGCCGCAAACCTACATTCACTGAGAACCAATCACTTTCCTCTCTTCCTACACGTACACATGCCTTACATCCTCGATAAAAACTTTTCACTGCTTCTGACAACTTGCCTCCCACACCATATATTCTTAATACCCTCCACAGAGCATCTCTATCAACTCTATCATATGCCTTCTCCAGATCCATAAATGCTACATACAAATCCATATATATGTATGTATATTTTTTCTTAGTTATAGTCTGTTTGACATGATTTTTCTCTAACCCTCACCCTTCATATGATTACTGTTTGTGTATTATGGGTAGAGAGTTGTACACTCATTTATTCCTGTCTATGTGGGTATGCTCTCATTGCTTATAGGACAACAGAGGAGAGAATTGTAAGTTTTAAAATCTGAAAAACCTTTCCCAAGAGAGGGCCTTAGTATCAGTTTTTCCTTTTTCATCCTGTCCCTGTCTACATTCTTTTTGTGACTGCCTTGAGATGGTGCCATGATATGTGGATTGTGATCTCTGAATGGCCAGGAGCAGGTGGTTTAGTGAAGGTGACTTAGTGATGGTTGCTTAATTGGCTGAGAGCAGTCCTGATAGTCATACAAAATGCCTTTGTGATTCTAGTATCAACTGAAAAGGTTGCATGAATAAGAGCTACCTCACCAATATTCAGAAGGTTAGAATGATCCAAACCTTGATATAACACAAGGAATATCCCATTACTTATGTGACACTACCACAGAGAGAAGATTTTTAAGGCTTCAAAATCTGCATTTAGATTTTTCTGATGAAACCAGGATTTCAGAGGTTATTCTGTTGCGTGAAGTGCATATTTAGTCTCACTAGAACATCATCTTGGATTAAGTTATTTCATTCTATCATTTTTCATAAACCTGTGTTTGATATATTAGTGTGATCATTGTATCTGGCACACCTTAGCAAAGGAAAAAAGTGTTAGGAGTTAGGTACCTAACAGCCTTCCAGACTTATATGCCATTCATTGATAGGGTATTTTCATTTCTTAATGATTTGTGCATACATCTGAATGTTAAGTGCTGTCGTAAAGCCTGTTTGATGAGAAATATTTGGGTAGGAAACAGCTTGACTTCTTCCTTTACCACAGACGAACTGCAGACGTCAGGTCAGTGGGGTACTCGGAACTCTTCAGTCTTTCAAGAGAAGATGTTCTAATGGCCATGAAAGATTACCCAGAAGCACAAGTGAGTTATGATATTATTAGCTCCGTAGATTCATTATATCATATGCACAGTTGCATGGAGAAGTTCCACTCCTGGATAGCATCTCTTAAATGTGGCACCATCGCATCTCCTCTTTCAACCTGCCTCCTTCACTCCCTGAAAATATGAGGAAGGGAGACAGGGGTACACACCATCCATTCAGAGCATCAGACAGTGGTATCATTTATGTATGTATGTAAATAATCCCACAGACACGTGTATGAAATCTTTAATCAGTTGTCTTTTAGTATTGTTATCTATAGTATATGGTGCATTAGAAATTGATGTCATGCATATGTGACATATATATATATATATATATATATATATATATTATTATTTATTATTATACTTTGTCGCTGTCTCCCGCGTTTGCGAGGTAGCGCAAGGAAACAGACGAAAGAAATGGCCCAACCCCCCCCCCATACACATGTATATACATACGTCCACACACGCAAATATACATACCTACACAGCTTTCCATGGTTTACCCCGGACGCTTCACATGCCTTGCTTCAATCCACTGACAGCACGTCAACCCCGGTATACCACATCGCTCCAATTCACTCTATTCCTTGCCCTCCTTTCACCCTCCTGCATGTTCAGGCCCTGATCACACAAAATCTTTTTCACTCCATCTTTCCACCACCAATTTGGTCTCCCTCTTCTCCTTGTTCCCTCCATCTCCGACACATATATCCTCTTGGTCAATCTTTCCTCACTCATCCTCTCCATGTGCCCAAACCACTTCAAAACACCCTCTTCTGCTCTCTCAACCACGCTCTTTTTATTTCCACACATCTCTCTTACCCTTACGTTACTCACTCGATCAAACCACCTCACACCACACATTGTCCTCAAACATCTCATTTCCAGCACATCCATCCTCCTGCGCACGACTCTATCCATAGCCCACGCCTCGCAACCATACAACATTGTTGGAACCACTATTCCTTCAAACATACCCATTTTTGCTTTCCGAGATAATGTTCTCGACTTCCACACATTCTTCAAGGCCCCCAGGATTTTCGCCCCCTCCCCCACCCTATGATCCACTTCCGCTTCCATGGTTCCATCCGCTGCCAGATCCACTCCCAGATATCTAAAACACTTCACTTCCTCCAGTTTTTCTCCATTCAAACTCACCTCCCAATTGACTTGACCCTCAACCCTACTGTACCTAATAACCTTGCTCTTATTCACATTTACTCTTAACTTTCTTCTTCCACACACTTTTCCAAACTCAGTCACCAGCTTCTGCAGTTTCTCACATGAATCAGCCACCAGCGCTGTATCATCAGCGAACAACAACTGACTCACTTCCCAAGCTCTCTCATCCCCAACAGACTTCATACTTGCCCCTCTTTCCAAAACTCTTGCATTTACCTCCCTAACAACCCCATCCATATATATATATATTTTTTTTTTTTCTTAGTTATAGTCTGTTTGATATGATTTTTCTCTAACCCTCACCCTTCATATGACTACTGTTTGTGTATTATGGGTAGAGAGTTGTACACTCATTTTTCCCTGTCTATGTGGGTATGCTCTCATTGCTTATAGGACAACAGAGGAGAGAATTGTAAGTTTTAAAATCTGAAAAACCTTTCCCAAGAGAGGGCCTTAGTATCAGTTTTTCCTTTTTCATCCTGTCCTTGTCTACATTCTTTTTGTGACTGCCTTGAGATGGTGCCATGATATGTGGATTGTGATCTCTGAATGGCCAGGAGCAGGTGGTTTAGTGAAGGTGACTTAGTGATGGTTGCTTAATTGGCTGAGAGCAGTCCTGATAGTCATACAAAATGCCTTTGTGATTCTAGTATCAACTGAAAAGGTTGCATGAATAAGAGCTACCTCACCAATATTCAGAAGGTTAGAATGATCCAAACCCTGATATAACACAAGGAATATCCCATTACTCATGTGACACTACCACAGAGATTTTCAAAGCAAAATGGTATAAGGTATAAGTTTGTTGAGTATTCCTGGTAAATTATATGGGAGGGTATTGATTGAGAGGGTGAAGGCATGTACAGAGCATCAGATTGGGGAAGAGCAGTGTGGTTTCAGAAGTGGTAGAGGATGTGTGGATCAGGTGTTTGCTTTGAAGAATGTATGTGAGAAATACTTAGAAAAGCAAATGGATTTGTATGTAGCATTTATGGATCTGGAGAAGGCATATGATAGAGTTGATAGAGATGCTCTGTGGAAGGTATTAAGAATATATGGTGTGGGAGGAAAGTTGTTAGAAGCAGTGAAAAGTTTTTATCGAGGATGTAAGGCATGTGTACGTGTAGGAAGAGAGGAAAGTGATTGGTTCTCAGTGAATGTAGGTTTGCGGCAGGGGTGTGTGATGTCTCCATGGTTGTTTAATTTGATTATGGATGGGGTTGTTAGGGAGGTAAATGCAAGAGTTTTGGAAAGAGGGGCAAGTATGAAGTCTGTTGGGGATGAGAGAGCTTGGGAAGTGAGTCAGTTGTTGTTCGCTGATGATACAGCGCTGGTGGCTGATTCATGTGAGAAACTGCAGAAGCTGGTGACTGAGTTTGGTAAAGTGTGGAAGAAGAAAGTTAAGAGTAAATGTGAATAAGAGCAAGGTTATTAGGTACAGTAGGGTTGAGGGTCAAGTCAATTGGGAGGTGAGTTTGAATGGAGAAAAACTGGAGGAAGTGAAGTGTTTTAGATATCTGGGAGTGGATCTGGCAGCGGATTGAACCATGGAAGCGGAAGTGGATCATAGGGTGGGGGAGGGGGCGAAAATTCTGGGAGCCTTGAAGAATGTGTGGAAGTCAAGAACATTATCTCGGAAAGCAAAAATGGGTATGTTTGAAGGAATAGTGGTTCCAACAATGTTGTATGATTGCGAGGCGTGGGCTATGGATAGAGTTGTGCGCAGGAGGATGGATATGCTGGAAATGAGATGTTTGAGGACAATGTGTGGTGTGAGGTGGTTTGATCGAGTGAGTAACGTAAGGGTAAGAGAGATGTGTGGAAATAAAAAGAGCGTGGTTGAGAGAGCAGAAGAGGGTGTTTTGAAGTGGTTTGGGCACATGGAGAGGATGAGTGAGGAAAGATTGACCAAGAGGATATATGTGTCGGAGGTGGAGGGAAGGAGGAGAAGAGGGAGACCAAATTGGAGGTGGAAAGATGGAGTGAAAAAGATTTTGTGTGATTGGGGCCTGAACATGCAGGAGGGTGAAAGGAGGGCAAGGAATAGAGTGAATTGGAGCGATGTGGTATACCGGGGTTGACGTGCTGTCAGTGGATTGAATCAAGTCATGTGAAGCGTCTGGGGTAAACCATGGAAAGCTGTGTAGGTATGTATATTTGCGTGTGTGGACGTATGTATATACATGTGTATGGGGGGGGTTGGGCCATTTCTTTCGTCTGTTTCCTTGCGCTACCTCGCAAACGCGGGAGACAGCGACAAAGTATAATAAAATAAAAAAAAATATATATATATGTATATACATTTAAATGTATAGGTATGTATATGTGCGTGTGTAGACGTGTATGTATATACATGTGTATGTGGGTGGGTCGGGCCATTCTTTCATCTGTTTCTTTGCGCTACCTCGTTAACGCGGGAGACCGACAAAGTATAAAAAGGGAAAAAATATATTATATGCCCATACACACACATATACATACTGCATACTAGAATTGATACACTGGACTCATACAGAAGTCCTGTTTTACTCCTGACAGCACTGGCAGTACATATTTTCATAAAATACACAAGTTGGTGACTGGGAGCAATAATGTCATGTTATCTGTGATGATGCACTGTTTACTTCAGTCTCTGAGGATAGCTGAAGTTCCTGATCTGAAAGTGGATGAAAATGTAATATTGAAGATTTAGGGCTATGTTTCAGAGGGGTTCCACCCCAGATGATAAGTTTTAGGTATGGATAGTTGTACTACACCTTGGTATCACCCATTGGTGACTAGGATGTTGAATGTCACAGCTTTGGCAACCACAAACCAAAGTGTTAATTTGTGAAGATATCCAGCAGGGTTGGATGGTATTGCTGTGGAATTTATTAAAAAAGGGGGTGACTGTATTGTTGACTGGTTGGTAAGGTTATTTAATGTATGTATGACTCATGGTGAGGTGCCTGAGGATTGGTGGAATGCCTGCATAGTGCCACTGTACAAAGGCAAAGGGGACAAAGGCGAGTGCTCAAATTACAGAGGTATAAGTTTGTTGAGTATTCCTGGGAAATTATATGGGAGGGTATTGATTGAGAGGGTGAAGGCATGTACAGAGCATCAGATTGGGGAAGAGCAGTGTGGTTTCAGAAGTGGTAGAGGATGTGTGGATCAGGTGTTTGCTTTGAAGAATGTATGTGAGAAATACTTAGAAAAGCAAAGGAATTTGTATGTAGCATTTATGGATCTGGAGAAGGCATATGATAGAGTTGATAGAGATGCTCTGTGGAAGGTATTAAGAATATATGGCGTGGGAGGCAAGTTGTTAGAAGCAGTGAAAAGTTTTTATCGAGGATGTAAGGCATGTGTACGTGTAGGAAGAGAGGAAAGTGATTGGTTCTCAGTGAATGTAGGTTTGCAGCAGAGGTGTGTGATGTCTCCATGGTTGTTTAATTTGTTTATGGATGGAGTTGTTAGGGAGGTGAATGCAAGAGTTTTGGAAAGAGGGGCAAGTATGCAGTCTGTTGTGGATCAGAGAGCTTGGGAAGTGAGTCAGTTGTTGTTCGCTGATGATACAGTGCTGGTGGCTGATTCATGTGAGAAACTGCAGAAGCTGGTGACTGAGTTTGGTAAAGTGTGTGAGAGAAGAAGGTTGAGAGTAAATGTGAATAAGAGCAAGGTTATTAGGTACAGTAGGGTTGAGGGTCAAGTCAATTGGGAGGTAAGTTTGAATGGAGAAAAACTGGAGGAAGTGAAATGTTTCAGATATCCGGGAGTGGATCTGGCAGCGGATGGAACCATGGAAGTGGAAGTGAATCATAGGGTGGGGGAGGGGGCGAAAATTTTGGGAGCGTTGAAGAATGTGTGGAAGTCGAGAACATTATCTCGGAAAGCAAAAATGGGTATGTTTGAAGGAATAGTGGTTCCAACAATGTTGTATGGTTGTGAGGTGTGGGCTATGGATAGAGTTGTGCACAGGAGGGTGGATGTGCTGGAAATGAGATATTTGAGGACAATATGTGGTGTGAGGTGGTTTGATCGAGTAAGTAATGTAAGGGTAAGAGAGATGTGTGGTAATAAAAAGAGTGTGGTTGAGAGAGCAGAAGAGGGTGTTTTGAAATGGTTTGGGCACATGGAGAGAATGAGTGAGGAAAGATGGACCAAGAGGATATATGTGTCGGAGGTGGAGGGAACGAGGAGAAGTGGGAGACCAAATTGGAGGTGGAAAGATGGAGTGAAAAAGATTTTGAGTGATTGGGGCCTGAACATGCAGGAGGGTGAAAGGCGGGCAAGGAATAGAGTGAATTGGAACGATGTGGTATACCGGGGCCAACATGCTGTCAATGGATTGAACCAGGGCATGTGAAGCGTCTGGAGTAAACCATGGAAAGTTCTGTAGGGCCTGGATGTGGAAAGGGAGCTGTGGTTTCAGTGCATTATTACATGACAGCTAGAGACTGAGTGTGAACGAATGGGGCCTTTGTTGTCTTTTCCTAGCACTACCTCGCTCACATGCGGGGGGAAGGGAGTTGTTATTACATGTGTGGTGGGGTGGCGATGGGAATGAATAAAGGCAGACAGTATGAATTATGTACACATGTATATATGTATATGTCTGTGTGTTTATATACATATATACGTTGAGATGTATAGGTATGTATATTTGCGTGTGTGGACGCGTATGTATATACATGTGTATGTGGGTGGGTTGGGCCATTTTTTCGTCTGTTTCCTTGCGCTACCTCGCTAACATGGGAGACAGGAACAAAGCAAAATAAATATAATAAATATCTGTCCATTCAATAAGCTTGGAATTGAAAGACCCAAATGTCCCTGCTTGATCTGTGACAAAGGTATTAGGTCAAATAGTAAAGCCATATCCTGTGACATATGAGCAGTGAATACATATTACATGTTGCAATATTTTCAACTCTGTATATGATGATGCTGCTGTATCAGGTAAATTGATCCCCTTATTGTGTAACAGATGTGCTGTAGAATCTCTTGTTAACTGTGATACTGATTGACTGGATGATGACTGGGATCAACACCTAACAGAAGATATCCACATTACCAGTGGAGACATACCCTCCAATCCTGACCAGGGTGGTGACCATGTCACAGCATTTGATACACCTAGCCCACCTTCTGATGCTGATCCAATTCAGTTTCAGTGCTTCCATTGAGAGGGGCTCCACTTTCTCCACCTCAACACTTATCGCCTGCTTCCCAAGCTTGAAAAGATAAAACTTATTGCAAATAAGAAGAGTGGCCCATTTAGTCTTGACAGAAATGTGACACGATGAGTCAGTTGGTGACTTAGAAGTCAGGATACCAAGAAATATCTTTTGTCAATGCAATCAGAATGGGTACAATTGTGGTGCATGTGTGTGTTCAACGGGAACTCTTTGGCATTCAATCTACATCCAAATCTATTCAAGGATGACCTAGAGAATGATTGGGTTGAGATTTCCTGCCCAAGACTTATCTCACTCTGACTGGAGTCTACTGTGTCCACTAAAGCAGGATGACTTTTATGAACAATTAGAACAATTGTGTCCCAAGAACTGTTGTTATGAAAATTATGAATGTAATGAGCTTGGTGACTTTCGTACAGATGTACTGTCAACTGGAAATGCTCTTGTGAATGCCTTGTGTAATTTTGAATGAATGTATGGTTTTCAACAGTTGATAGTGGAACCAACTCATGTGTGTTTCTGAATCTGTTTTGATTTGATTATTTTATCTTATTATGAGAAGATGTTACAGTCAAGTGTTATTAGTATTGGTCAAAGTGACCTTATGCTAACACACTGCTCTAGCAAGGTCACACAATTTCTGATAAAAAAAAACTTGCTTTTTGGGTTTAATATATTAAACAATAGAGCAAGGAGAGGTTTGGTTAGGTTAGGTTAGGTTAGGTTTGAATGTTGTTCAATACCAGTGTTGTGTAAATCGTACATGAGTGTATGTAAGGCCCCCAGGTTTCTCCACCCAGATTGTTATTTCCATGTGTGGCAGGGTGGCAGTGGGAATGAATAAGAGCAGACAGTATGAATTATGTACATATGTATATATGTATATGTCTGTGTGTGTATATATATATGTATACATTGAGATGTATAGGTATGTATATGTGCTTGTGTGGACGTGTATGTATATACATGTGTATATGGGTGGGTTGGGCCGTTCTTTTGTCTGTTTCCTTGTGCTACCCCGTTAATGTGGGAGACAGCAACAAAGTATAATAAATGATAAATAAAGGTCTTTTGTAATTGCCTCTCCACTCAAGCATATTACGAATGTGTCTCTAAATGGCACCATGACATTATCTGAAGATGGCTAGGGTTGTGCGTTTGTAAAACGGAAAAGTGAAAACAGATTCTAGTAATGAACCTATGGCTGTACATAGAATCACTTCTAAAGTGTTCTTATGTATTGTATAACCATTTAAATGAATTGATTGATGAACACATTCTAATGTATGAGTTCCAGTCTGGATTTAGATTGCCATTCTCAACTGATAGTCTTATACATCTCTCAGATTATATCAATTTGATTGTAAGAGTGGTAGTTATAGGGGTTTGGTTATATTAGATCTATAAAGAACTTTTGATACTGGAAATCATATCTTAGTAAGGTAGCACCAGGGGCAGATATAGAAATTATCTCATTCACTCACATCTATCTTATTGCCTAAAAATCAAGATGTATTGGGCTAGATGAAAATTCTGTGCTTTGGTTTCAGTCATATCAGATAGATAGGCCATAGGTTGTATGTGTTCATGGAGAACTGATGCTAAAGGTAGGCCATAGGTTGTATGTGTTCATGGAGAACTGATGCTAAAGGTATAACTTAAAAGAGTTTCAGAAGGTTCTGTGCTCTTGCATTTTCTGTTTGTGACACAGTATTGCCAGTATATAGCACAGTTTGATATAACAGTCTTGATGTTACACAAGTACCTAAATTACTTTTACTGTAACATGAGCCATCATGATACAGTACAAATCCAGCTTGCCATGCAGCATGGGGTGCCAGTGCTGTTCATGCCATTGTCTGCTGTGCCAATTCTCTGCTAGCATTTAAAGAGTGAGGAAGCATGGTTTGTTACTTGTATATCTCTCAACTTCTCCCTATTTGAAGTAGTTACCACTCTGCCCAGGCATCTAGCATGTACTCGTACAGCCAGTGAACTTGTCAAGAGGGATAGGAAGACCTTTTCCCTACAGGAAAAGTTCAAGACATTGAATGAAGTTAAGTGTGGGTCTAACACAAAAGAATTTAATCATTATACTATTGATGATAGTTGCATCTTCACTATAAAGAAGAAAAGCAGACATATAAGGAAAGCCTTTTCTCAGACATTTGTTTTGAAGATAGCAATGCATCAAGATGCCAACATATATGAAAATGGTGGCTGTCCTAAAATTCAGCATGCAAGAAATGCAGGTGCAATGGTTTCCTATGACTGGGCAAATGACTGAAAGTAAAGCCATTGAGATTCAAATGGAGCTGATGAAGAAAGAACATGAGCTGGTCAGTGAAAGTAAAATTACCCAGGGCTGCCTTCATCATTTTATCAGATGTGGCAGCCTGAAAAATGTGATTCTGTCAGGTGAGGCAGCAGCATTTGATGCACAAGCTGCAGATCACACAGAGATGAAAATATTAGAAAATTACAGAGAAAGGCTACATGCCAAGTCAGGTATGGAACAGTGACAAGACAGGGTTTACAGAAAAAGATGCTAAGGGTTTACAGAAAAAGATGCTAAAGAAAACATTCCTTTTGAAGACTGAAGTAAAGGCTATCTGTTTTAAGGCTATTAAAGACTGTATCACACAGTGGTTGGAGAATGCAAATTCATGTCCAAATGTCTATCAGGGTGCCTCAGCAGTTTTTATTAAAAAGGTATAAAGATATATGTTGGTATGTTTTTCTTATATTTGTGTTATTATTTGTTTTAACAGTGTGATATAATGTAATGAATGGAAAAGATAAACTATACAGTATTGACATATGCACTTAAGGACAAGTAAAGAGTAAATAAAATCAAATTTTTATGGAAAGAAAACTAATGGTAAATTAAACACATGTACATTACATATCCCTGTAGATAGGGGCAAAAGAATACTTCCTGCAAATTCCTGCATGTCATAGAAAGTGACTGAGAGGGTTGGGAGCAAGAGCTGGAAATCCTCCCCTCCTGTTTTACTTTTCCAAAAGAAGGAA
The DNA here is from genome assembly GCF_036320965.1 of Panulirus ornatus. NCBI lineage: Eukaryota > Metazoa > Arthropoda > Malacostraca > Decapoda > Palinuridae > Panulirus > Panulirus ornatus. The sequence continues at coordinate 4,941,119 of NC_092230.1, read as the reverse complement.
CAAAAATGCAGGCCAAGTGAGAATTTTTTTTCTGAGGTTCAATCTTGGTAATCTGTTCTTGACACTACCTCACTAATCTGGGAAATGGTAAACGTGTGAAAAAAAAATTTGCATTATATTTCTTGAGCAACATGCAAGTGAATAGAATTAAGTAAGAAGCATGAAAAAAGAAAGCCTTACACGTACCTAAGTAATGTTGATCAACAATGGTACCATGAAGTAAGGTCATCATTACTTACAAGACAAATATAAGAACATCTTCCCAAGCTTTCATCTGTTTTCCAAGACCTCTTGAGGGGGAATAACTAAAGTATATTGGTTAAGGAATATGAAGAAATCCAATAGCAAGGCTCGTAGCTTAACCCACACTACGTAAGAACACTTTTTCATCTTATTTTTTGGCACCTGAGGAACATGGTGTTTAAACCGACCTCATATGAATTCATTCAGGGCTGTGACCCAATATTGCTGTTTTTTATTCAGCAAATAATTAAGGGAATTTGTCATCAAGTCATCCTGTCTACATATGCATAAGGTGGAAGATTTGGAAGACAGACGAAAGCTTGGGAAAGTGTTTTGTTTTTCCTGTGATTTATGAAGGTGTACTTAATCAATTATATTGTTTGATGTTCTTGAGCAAGACATCATATTTGGCAGACATGTAACATTGTTGGCGGATTGAGGGTTGGGTGATAAGTTGGCTCAAGATCAGGGAGCAGATATTGTAGCTGGCACATTATTTTCTGTATGTGCTTTTTACAGTTTGTAACACTTATCTCTTTAGTAGGTTCTTGATTAATTCATACTATAAAAGTGAATTACTGAGGTGTTTGCTTTGAAGAATGTATGTGAGAAATACTTAGAAAAGCAAATGGATTTGTATGTAGCATTTATGGATCTGGAGAAGGCATATGATAGAGATGATAGAGATGCTCTGTGGAAGGTATTAAGAATATATGGTGTGGGAGGCAAGTTGTTAGAAGCAGTGAAAAGTTTTTATCGAGGATGTAAGGCGTGTGTACATGTAGGAAGAGAGGAAAGTGATTGGTTCTCAGTAAATGTAGGTTTGCGACAGGGGTGTGTGATATCTCCATGGTTGTTTAATTTGTTTATGGATGGGGTTGTTAGGGAGGTGAATGAAAGAGTTTTGGAAAGAGGGGCAAGTATGCAGTCTGTTGTGAATGAGAGAGCTTGGGAAGTGAGTCAGTTGTTGTTTGCTGATGATACCGCGCTGATGGCTGATTCATGTGAGAAACTGCAGAAGCTGGTGACTGAGTTTGGTAAAGTGTGTGAAAGAAGAAAGCTGAGAGTAAATGTGAATAAGAGCAAGGTTTTTAGGTATAGTAGGGTTGAGGGTCAAGTCAATTGGGAGGTAAGTTTGAATGGAGAAAAACTGGAGGAAGTAAAGTGTTTTAGATATCTGGGAGTGGATTTGGCAGCAGATGGAACCATGGAAGCGGAAGTGAATCATAGGGTGGGGGAGGGGGCGAAAATTCTGGGAACCTTGAAGAATGTGTGGAAGTCGAGAACATTATCTCGGAAAGCAAAAATGGGTATGTTTGAAGGAATAGTGGTTCCAACAATGTTGTATGGTTGTGAGGCGTGGACTATGGATAGAGTTGTGCGGAGGAGGGTGGATGTGCTGGAAATGAGATGTTTGAGGACAATGTGTGGTGTGAGGTGGTTTGATCGAGTAAGTAATAATAGGGTAAGAGAGATGTGTGGTAATAAAAAGAGTGTGGTTGAGAGAGCAGAAGAGGGTGTTTTGAAATGGTTTGGTCACATGGAGAGAATGAGTGAGGAAAGATTGACCAAGAGGATATATGTGTCTGAGGTGGAAGGAACGAGGAGAAGTGGGAGACCTAATTGGAGGTGGAAAGACGGAGTGAAAAAGATTTTGAGTGGTTAGGTCCTGAACATGCAGGAGGGTGAAAGGTGTGCAAGGAATAGAGTGAATTGGAACGATGTAGTATACCGGGGTCGATGTGCTGTCAATGGATTGAACCAAGGCATGTGAAGCGTCTGGGGTAAACCATGGAAAGTTCTGTGGGGCCTGGATGTGGAAAGCGAGATGTGGTTTCGGTGCATTATTACATGACAGCTAGAGACTGAGTGTGAACGAATGGGGCCTTCGTTGTCTTCCTAGCACTACCTCTTGTACACATGAGGGGAGGGGGATGCCATTTCATGTTTGGCTGGGTGGTGACAGGAGTGGATGAAGGCAGCATGTATATGTCTGTGTATGTATATATATATGTGTATATGAGTGGATGGGCCATCTTCATCTGTTTCCTGGCGCTACCTCACTGACACAGGAAACAGTGACTAAGTATGATAAATAATGTGTATTACACATGACAGCTAGAGACTGAGTGTGAACGAATGTGGCCTTTGTTGTCTTTTCCTAGCACTACCTCTTGTACACATGAGGGGAGGGGGATGCCATTTCATGTTTGGCTGGGTGGTGACAGGAGTGGATGAAGGCAGCATGTATATGTCTGTGTATGTATATATATGTATATCTCTGTATGTGTATATATATATGTATATCTCTGTATGTGTATATATATATGTGTATATGAGTGGATGGGCCATCTTCATCTGTTTCCTGGCGCTACCTCACTGACACAGGAAACAGTGACTAAGTATGATAAATAATGTGTATTACACATGACAGCTAGAGACTGAGTGTGAACGAATGTGGCCTTTGTTGTCTTTTCCTAGCACTACCTCTTGTACACATGAGGGGAGGGGGATGCCATTTCATGTTTGGCTGGGTGGTGACAGGAGTGGATGAAGGCAGCATGTATATGTCTGTGTATGTATATATATATGTGTATATGAGTGGATGGGCCATCTTCATCTGTTTCCTGGCGCTACCTCACTGACACAGGAAACAGTGACTAAGTATGATAAATAATGTGTATTACACATGACAGCTAGAGACTGAGTGTGAACGAATGTGGCCTTTGTTGTCTTTTCCTAGCACTACCTCTTGTACACATGAGGGGAGGGGGATGCCATTTCATGTTTGGCTGGGTGGTGACAGGAGTGGATGAAGGCAGCATGTATATGTCTGTGTATGTATATATATATGTGTATATGAGTGGATGGGCCATCTTCATCTGTTTCCTGGCGCTACCTCACTGACACAGGAAACAGTGACTAAGTATGATAAATAATGTGTATTACACATGACAGCTAGAGACTGAGTGTGAACGAATGTGGCCTTTGTTGTCTTTTCCTAGCACTACCTCTTGTACACATGAGGGGAGGGGGATGCCATTTCATGTTTGGCTGGGTGGTGACAGGAGTGGATGAAGGCAGCATGTATATGTCTGTGTATGTATATATATATGTGTATATGAGTGGATGGGCCATCTTCATCTGTTTCCTGGCGCTACCTCACTGACACAGGAAACAGTGACTAAGTATGATAAATAATGTGTATTACACATGACAGCTAGAGACTGAGTGTGAACGAATGTGGCCTTTGTTGTCTTTTCCTAGCACTACCTCTTGTACACATGAGGGGAGGGGGATGCCATTTCATGTTTGGCTGGGTGGTGACAGGAGTGGATGAAGGCAGCATGTATATGTCTGTGTATGTATATATATGTATATCTCTGTATGTGTATATATATATGTATATGCTTGTTATGTGTATGTTTATATATGTATACATTGATATGCATATGTGTGTGTATGGGCATTTATGTATATATATATGTGTATATGAGTGGATGGGCCATCTTCATCTGTTTCCTGGCGCTACCTCACTGACACAGGAAACAGTGACTAAGTATGATAAATAATGTGTATTACACATGACAGCTAGAGACTGAGTGTGAACGAATGTGGCCTTTGTTGTCTTTTCCTAGCACTACCTCTTGTACACATGAGGGGAGGGGGATGCCATTTCATGTTTGGCTGGGTGGTGACAGGAGTGGATGAAGGCAGCATGTATATGTCTGTGTATGTATATATATGTATACGATGAAATGTATAGGTATATGTGCATGTGTGATCGTATATGTATATACATGTGTATGTGGGTGGGGTCGGCCATTCTTTTGTCTGTTTCCTTGCACTTCCTTGCTAATGCAGGAAACAGCGACAAAGTATAACAATAATGAGTAATTCTTTTTTTTTATTCTTTATCGCTGTCTCCCTTGTTAGTGAGGTAGCACAAGAAAACAGATGAAAGAATGGCCCAACCCACCCACATACACATGTATATACATCCATGTCCACACACGTACATATACATACCTATACATTTCAACATATACATATCCCTGGGGATAGGGGAGAAAGAATACTTCCCATGCATTCCTCATGTGTCGTAGAAGGCGACTAAAGGGGATGGAAGCGGGGGCTGGAAACCCTCCCCTCCTTGTATTTTAACTTTCTAAAAGGTGAAACAGAAGAAGGAGTCACACGGGGAGTGCTCATCCTCCTCGGAGGCTCAGATTGGGGTGTCTAAATGTGTGTGGATGTGACCAAGATGAGAAAAAAGGAGAGATAGGTAGTATGTTTGAGGAAAGGAACCTGGATGTTTTGGCTCTGAGTGAAACGAAGCTCAAGGGTAAAGGGGAAGAGTGGTTTGGGAATGTCTTGGGAGTAAAGTCAGGGGTTAGTGTGAGGACAAGAGCAAGGGAAGGAGCAGCACTACTCCTGAAACAGGAGTGGTAGGAGTATGTGATAGAGTGTAAGAAAGTAAACTCTAGATTGATATGGCTAAAACTGAAAGTGGATGGAGAGAGATGGGTGATTATTGGTGCATATGCACTTGGGCATGAGAAGAAAGATCATGAGAGGCAAGTGTTTTGGGAGCAGCTGAGTGAGTGTGTTAGTAGTTTTGATGCACGAGACCGGGTTATAGTGATAGGCGATTTAAATGCAAAGGTGAGTAATGTGGCAGTTGAGGGAATAATTGGTGTACATGGGGTGTTCAGTGTTGTAAATGGAAATGGTGAAGAGCTTGTAAAGGACTGGTGATTGGGAATACCTGGTTTAAAAAGAGAGATATAGATAAGTATACGTATGTAAGTAGGAGAGATGGTCAGAGAGCGTTATTGGATTACGTGTTAATTGATAGGCGCGCGAAAGAGAGACTTTTGGATGTTAACGTGTTGAGAGGTGCAACTAGAGGGGTGTCTGATCATTATCTTGTGGAGGCGGAGGTGAAGATTTGGAGAGGTTTTCAGAAAAGAAGAGAGAATGTTGGGGTGAAGAGAGTGGTGAGAGTAAGTGAGCTTGGGAAGGAGACTTGTGTGAGGAAGTACCAGGAGAGACTGAGTACAGAATGGAAGAAAAAGGTAAGAACAAATGATGTAAGAGGAGTGCGGGAGGAATGGGATGTATTTAGGGAAGCAGTATTAAGAGTATATGGTGTGGGAGATAAGTTGCTAGAAGCAGTGAACAGGTTTTACCAAGAATATAAGGCATGTGGACAAGTAAGAAGAGTGAAGAGTGATTGGTTCCCAGTGAATGTTGGGTTGTGGGAGGGGTGTGTGCTGTCCCCATGGTTGTTAGATTTATTTATGGAAGGTTGGTTAGGGAGCTAAATGCAAGAGTTTTGAAGAGAGGGGTGAGTATGCAGTCTGTTGGGGATGAGAGGGTCTGGGAAATGAGTCAGTTGTTTTTCGCCGATGATACAGCTGTAGTGGCTAATTCAAGTGAGAAACTGCAGATATTGGTGACTGTATTTGGAAAAGTGTGTGAAAGAAGAAAGTTGAGAGTAAATGTGAATAAGAGCAAGGTTATTATGTTCAGTAAGTTGAGGGACAAATAAATTGGGATGTAAGTTTGAATGGAGAAAAATTGGAGGAAGTGAAGTATTTTAGATATCTGGGAGTGGACTTAGTAGTGGATGGAACCATGGAAGCAGAAGTGAGTCACAGGGTGGGGGAGGAGGCAAAGGTTATGGGAGTGATGAAGAATGTGTGGAAGAAAAGGTTACCTGGGAGAGCAAAATTGAGTATGTCTGAAGGAATAGTAGTTCCAAGAATGTTATATGGAACCTTGCGAGGCATGGGCTATGGATAGGGTGAGGAGATGTGTGGAAATAAAAAGTGTGTGGTTGAGAGAGCAGAAGAGGGTTGTTGAAATGGTTTGGACATATGGAGAGGTGTGAAGAAAGATTAACAAAGAGGATGTATGTGTCAGAAGTGAAGGGAACAAGGAGAAGTGGGAGACCAAATTGGAGGCAGAAGGATGGAGTGGAAAGATTTTGAGTGATCAGGGCCTGAACATACAGGAGGGTGAAAGGCATGCAAGGAATAGAGTGAATTGGAATGATGTGGTATACCAGGGTTGACCTGCTGTCAATGGACTGAACCAGGGCATGTGAAACCTGCCACATACATCATCAGCACAGATGCATTCTCCAGTAGATGTGATTGAAAATCCTGAAAAATTTTGGCTGTTGCTTGTGTTGCATTATGCATTTAGAAAAATTAATATTTCAAGTATTTCCACATGGGCAAATTTAAATTCTGTAACACATTTACTGGTACTGATTTACAAATTTGGAAATGCAGGCAACCTGTGTAAATCACTGTCCAGAAATTGTTGTCCAATTACCCTATAGTCATTAGTTGTTGAATTAATTAAAACCATTATATGGGAAAATATTTTAAAACAGTTTGTGGACCACCATTTGATAAACAATTCTTGGCATGATTCTTTAGTGAAATTGCTTTTTCTGACAAATGTGTTTAATATCTTTTATGAAATAATCATCATGTATGATGAAAGTAAGCAGTTTATGTCATTTATTTAGATTTTCAAAAAGCATTTGATAAATTTACACATCAAAGTTTACCAACAAAAGTTAAGTTTCATGCTATAAATGGGGTTTTCCTTCAGTGGTAAGGAAATTGGCTGACTGGTACAAAACAAAGAGTTATGATTAGTGGCCATGCTTCTGAATGGTTTGACTTAACTTGTCATGTGCTACAGGGATCAGTCTTTGGGCCCATCTCTCATATATAATTTCTCATTTTTAATGATATTGCTTTTAATGGGTTGTATTATAAGATATTGAATCAATTCATGGATGATGCTAAGTAGGGAAATATATATACAACAGAAATTGAATGTCTGCAGCTTCAGACTGATTTAGGCAAACTGATAGGCTTGGCTCAAAGGTGGCAAATTGATTTTGATTTTGATGTGCAAAGTTTTACATATTTTTAGTAAAAATGAAAAGGCAGGCTGTGATATTCATTCTGTTAAGCTACAAAAAAGTCTTGGGTGTAATGATCTCTGATGACCAAACGTAAAGCAAGCAATGCAGAGAAGCAGAAAAAGGGCAAGAAAATTCTTAGATTCATTGATAGGGCTTTCAGACATAATTTAGGAAAGTTAAGGGAAATTATCCTCGCTCTTTACAACTCACTGGTGCATCTCAGTCTCGAATTTTATCTTCAGTTTTGATCATCATTCTTGAGGAAAAGATTTGAATTGCTTGAGAAAAGACATAAACAGAATGGAGAGAGTATAGAGGCGAGTTACCAGGATGATTCCTAGCATGGGAAACAGATCCTATGAATGCCAAGTGGATGAATTATATTTATTTAGCTTAGAAAAAAGAAGGGAAGAGGCGATACAGTAAAAGGACCTAATTCAGTATTTGTCTCCATAATTTCAGTTCAACAAGCTATGTAAGGATATATTCATCTGATTTCACTTGTAGTAATGGATATAAATGCACAGACACCTCGTACCATGAATGAGGCAAATTACTTTTTCTCCAATAGGATTGTTGACATTTGGAGTTATTTACCAATTATAGTTGAAGGCCATACCATAGTTATTTTAAGCATAGACTTGATGTTTTGCTTCAGTTCCATGACTGATTCTATCTTTACCCCCTTTAGCTAAATGGGAAGTTTACAGGTCTTCCTGTTTGCAAAATGTAAATGACCTAATACTGCACCATACTAATTCAAGAGTTTCTATTCTCTTCCACTATCACAAACAGTCTCGTTAGAACCCAGTGGTCTTTTGCTATTTGTATGCCTTTGCATTCCTAACTAACAAAAATGAAAATTGATGCTCAATGGTATCTGTTTGAATATCCTTCGATAATCTGGCTTTTGGAAAGACATACCAGCATCCCTTCAAATCACTACAGAAGATACATTGTTTATTTCTGCTTGAGTTAAGTCGTCTTTCAAAAGAGTTTTCTGTAAACCCTCTTTCTTCATGTGGGTGTATTCTCATGCTTAGGGAACAGACTGGAAAAGAGAGAAATGTAGGTTTTAAATATATTAAAAGTTATCATTTGGAGCAATTTTTGTGATTACCTCACCCTGCCTTGCCCCCCCCCCCCCCTTCTCTCTCTCTCTCTCTCTCTCTCTCTCTCTCTCTCTCTCTCTCTCTTTCTCTCACTCTCTCTCTATCTATCTATCTATCTCTGTCTCTATCTCTATCTCTCTATCCATCTATCTATCTATCTATTGTGATCGGCAAATTCTGACCTTTGGGGTGGCCAGGAGTAGGTGATGATATTTCGTAATGGTATCTGACTGGCCATAGGCAGGCCTGAAATGAGCAAGCTGTTTCTACAGACATGGTTGAGTGGATGGTGTATGGTGAGTAAGACCTGTGCTTTCTCACTGGAAACACTGAGGGTTGGAAGGTCTGAACCCTGACTTTCCAAGAGAATACCTTAAAGAATCTCCCATGCTTACAGGATGCTGTCTCAGAGGGAAAAGGTTTTTCAGTTTTCAGAATTTGTATTCTTTACCAGAAGTTTTTGAAGCATGGTTTTGTTCATCAAAGCCTGTTTTGGTCCTTAGTGTTTATCTGTTATTCAGGGTTTGTATTACAGTCATCAATAGCTTTGCCATCTTATGTACCTCTGACACAGTCAGTGCAAAACATTCTTTTCTATGCATATTAGGATATTTTTTTACTTTATTTTCACATCTCTCTGTCAGGTGAAGGTATTGCATCTGTGCAAAAATCCCTTCTTACTTTTTGATCTATGAAAAGGTAGCAAGGTATTGTTTTAAGCACAATATACTTTTCAGTTAAGAATTGAAGAAAGAGCTTCAAATTCTTCCATCAAGCTGACTTCTGCTCATCCTCATTTTGCCTAGTTTGTCTAGCATCCTCTCTGGTTGATCTCGCTTTCCTTTTTCTTCTAGGTACATGGAGACTCTGGAACAGGACAATTTTACAGGGAGGAAAACGTAAGAATATTGCTTTGGTCATTACTCATGCACTGGCTGCCTCTTTTTGCTTCATTTCTGAAAACAATTTACTTCATGACTGCTTTTAGCATTTTTAACATAAGTTCATTCTCAGCTTCATCTTTTGAGGGTGTGGTAAGTGTTGGGTTTATTGTATGGGGTTTATTTATTTGAACTTCATAACCTACATTTGCACGTGTATTATTAGCCATCCAGTTTGATATAGTTTGTCTTATTTTTTTCTTTTTGGCTTTAGGTGTCAGAAATGTGTAAGTTGAATTAACTACTAGACAAGACAGAAGACCATAGAATCATTGAATGATAGGTAATGACATTTCTGAAACTGAAAGTGTATTGTTGTATGCAGATGTGTTTGTATTGAGAATGGATAGTGAAATGTTAATGAGAATAGATAGTGAAATATAGAAAGGATTGCTTACTGTAGAAAAGGGTATGTCTGTATAGAGAATAGCATGGGCCATATACATATTGAGTGTGTGTGGTCTTAGAATAATGCTTAATGCCAGAGGAAGTTAAAGATTTTATTGGGTTGTGGATGTAGTTTGACACTATAGGCCTTAATCCCTTAGCTTCCCACTAAGTTATTCTTTCCATCCCTCAAGATTTATGTTTTTAAAGTTGTCTGAAAAATATAGTTAATTTTACATTTTCAAAGATATTCATGTAACAGTGAGAATAAAATCACTTCTGAAATATTTTTCGTCCACTTCTCTCTTTGTAAAAACGTTATATTTTTGTAGATGTTTCAGTACAACAAGCTATAAAAGATAGGTGCAAGAGTAAGGCCATAGTGTCAAGTTAGTTGCAACTTTGCATGTTTTATTGTTTATTTTACCTACTCTGAAATATTGATCAATGATTATTATCTTTTGTCTCATATTGTGAAATATTTCTTTCTTTAATCATTGTTATTCATTGATAATTTTTTCCTAAAAGCAGAATTATGAAAGTAAAATTTTCAGCAGCACCAGTGAGAGGCAGTGTTGTCTAGGTCAGGTGGTTGCAAGTAACACTGCCTCTGCTTTTGCTAGAAAACCTTATCCTGCATCATTTGGACATCTTTTGTAGCTGAAATAGTCGGTTTCCTTAAATTGTCTCTCCACATATTCTACAGACAAATCATCATCAAATAATTCAAGATCATCTGCCTAGTCATCTGAATATAGCTTAAAGCTCTTCAACTTCCTTCCTTGAAAACTCTGAAAAAGTTCTCTCATTGGCATGGCTGGAGGATGTCTGACTATTGGAAGAAATCATTGTGCACTGTAACCACATTTACCACCCAGGCTTGATGCACTGCCTTGAAAATTGAGGTTTTAAACTCAGTGCATGAGTATTTATGTAGAATCATTGTTCAGCTCATGTAAATATCCATCTAGTGGCATTAAGCGGTTAATGACCCTGGCAGATGACTGGCCTAAAGCCCAAACAAGCAAACAACCAATGTATCTCGAGAAATTCAAATAAACTTTAGTGTTGCATCAGTGTTGCAGATCACAATGCCAGCAGCATCTCACCTAAATAGAGGTCTTTAAGTCTTCTGTTAATTGCATGCTTTCTTGTATGAAGAATTTATGCAGTAAGTATTTCGTATCTCAACAGCAAAATATAAGAGACTTCTTTTATATGAATGCCAAAGATTATTGATAATTTCCCTGTGTCTCTATAGTTTAGTTTATTGGAACATGATACTCAGATTATTTAAGAATAAGGAAAGCAAATTTGTTTTGTACTACAGAAGAACCAGCTTGTCTACCAAAAGGTATATTTTACATCCCTCACCATCATGCACGCCGAAATGGATGACACCTTAGATTGTTAAACCATATGTTTCAAGAATATCAGCTGCGTCATTTCAAGCTCATACAGATTTAAGGCAGTCGCCACAAGCAATCCTTTGTGTTTGTTACTTGGAACTTTCAAGAATCTTAGATCTCTTGCCCTCTGCCATCAGATTGTGTTTTTTGTTCTCTGAGGAAGCAAAGATGGCTTTAATCTGCAGGCAACCTACCTTTGTATAGTGCTTCAATCTGACTTGTATTCCAACATTTTAGCCCTACATTACATTTTCTTATACTGTATAACTTTCAACCCTTGCCTGAGTCTACATTTCACTCCTGCCTCCCCCCATAATCAACTCACCACTGTGGTCCACTTTCTTCTCTCTCAGGATCTCATCTTTAAACTGACTTGACTTTTTCTTCACTTTAGCCTCATTTCCCTCATCTGTCAGCTGTTATTGTGGCTTACTTTTGCCTGTTTCTCTTCAAGGGACAATGAGACCTTGGAACTGGAGCATCTTGCAGGCGACAACCGCTCCAGCACTGAGGATGATGCCCCAGCAGTCAAGCGTATTCTGAAGTGAGTAATGCAAGTGGCAGTGGCAAGTTTGTTTTACAGATTATTGGGTACTGCATAGGAAGTGTAGGGAGTCTAGTTAGAACTGCAGGTGTGTGCCATAGATTTTGAAAGGTATTATTTGCAGGATGTAAGGGTACCAGTGAAAGGACATAGAACTTTGCATTTTGGATGCCCATAGCTGAAATGAATTGAGGGAGTAAGTGAATAAGGGGGTTTTGCAGAAAAATATGATTCATAGTGGATGAAGCAGCATGTTTGGCAATTCCCTGTGAGTATATATATATATATATATATATATATATATATATATATATATATATATTCTTTTTATATTTTTATTATACTTTGTCGCTGTCTCCCGCGTTTGCGCGGTAGCGCAAGGAAACAGACGAAAGAAATGGCCCAACCCCCCCCATACACATGTATATACATACGTCCACACACGCAAATATACATACCTACACAGCTTTCCATGGTTTACCCCAGACGCTTCACATGCCTTGATTCAATCCACTGACAGCACGTCAACCCCGGTATACCACATCGCTCCAATTCACTCTATTCCTTGCCCTCCTTTCACCCTCCTGCATGTTCAGGCCCCGATCACACAAAATCTTTTTCACTCCATCTTTCCACCTCCAATTTGGTCTCCCTCTTCTCCTCGTTCCCTCCACCTCCGACACATATATCCTCTTAGTCAATCTTTCCTCCCTCATTCTCTCCATGTGCCCAAACCACTTCAAAACACCCTCTTCTGCTCTCTCAACCACGCTCTTTTTATTTCCACACATCTCTCTTACCCTTACGTTACTCACTCGATCAAACCACCTCACACCACACATTGTCCTCAAACATCTCATTTCCAGCACATCCATCCTCCTGCGCACAACTCTATCCATAGCCCACGCCTCGCAACCATACAACTTTGTTGGAACCACTATTCCTTCAAACATACCCATTTTTGCTTTCCGAGATAATGTTCTCGACTTCCACACATTCTTCAAGGCCCCCAGAATTTTCGCCCCCTCCCCCACCCTATGATCCACTTCCGCTTCCATGGTTCCATCCGCTGCCAGATCCACTCCCAGATATCTAAAACACTTCACTTCCTCCAGTTTTTCTCCATTCAAACTCACCTCCCAATTGACTTGACCCTCAACCCTACTGTACCTAATAACCTTGCTCTTATTCACATTTACTCTTAACTTTCTTCTTCCACACACTTTACCAAACTCAGTCACCAGCTTCTGCAGTTTCTCATATGAATCAGCCACCAGCGCTGTATCATCAGCGAACAACAACTGACTCACTTCCCAAGCTCTCTCATCCCCAACAGACTTCATACTTGCCCCTCTTTCCAAAACTCTTGCATTTACCTCCCTAACAACCCCATCCATAAACAAATTAAACAACCATGGAGACATCACACACCCCTGCCGCAAACCTACATTCACTGAGAACCAACCACTTTCCTCTCTTCCTACACGTACACATGCCTTACATCCTCGATAAAAACTTTTCACTGCTTCTAACAACTTTCCTCCCACACCATATATTCTTAATACCTTCCACAGAGCATCTCTATCAACTCTATCATATGCCTTCTCCAGATCCATAAATGCTACATACAAATCCATTTCCTTTTCTAAGTATTTCTCACATACATTCTTCAAAGCAAACACCTGATCCACACATCCTCTACCACTTCTGAAACCACACTGCTCTTCCCCAATCTGATGCTCTGTACATGCCTTCACCCTCTCAATCAATACCCTCCCATATAATTTACCAGGAATACTCAACAAACTTATACCTCTGTAATTTGAGCACTCACTCTTATCCCCTTTGCCTTTGTACAATGGCACTATGCACGCATTCCGCCAATCCTCAGGCACCTCAGCATGAGTCATACATACATTAAATAACCTTACCAACCAGTCAACTATACAGTCACCCCCTTTTTTAATAAATTCCACTGCAATACCATCCAAACCTGCTGCCTTGCCGGCTTTCATCTTCCGCGAAGCTTTCACTACCTCTTCTCTGTTTACCAAATCATTTTCCCTAACCCTCTCACTTTGCACACCACCTCGACCAAAACACCCTATATCTGCCACTCTATCATCAAACACATTCAACAAACCTTCAAAATACTCACTCCATCTCCTTCTCACATCACCACTACTTGTTATCACCTCCCCATTTGCGCCCTTCACTGAAGTTCCCATTTGCTCCCTTGTCTTACGCATTTTATTTACCTCCTTCCAGAACATCTTTTTATTCTCCCTAAAATTTAATGATACTCTCTCACCCCAACTCTCATTTGCCCTTTTTTTCACCTCTTGCACCTTTCTCTTGACCTCCTGTCTCTTTCTTTTATACATCTCCCACTCAATTGCATTTTTTCCCTGCAAAAATCATCCAAATGCCTCTCTCTTCTCTTTCACTAATACTCTTACTTCTTCATCCCACCACTTACTACCCTTTCTAATCAACCCACCTCCCACTCTTCTCATGCCACAAGCATCTTTTGCGCAATCCATCACTGATTCCCTAAATACATCCTATTCCTCCCCCACTCCCCTTACTTCCATTGTTCTCACCTTTTTCCATTCTGTACTCAGTCTCTCCTGGTACTTCCTCACACAGGTCTCCTTCCCAAGCTCACTTACTCTCACCACCCTCTTCACCCCAACATTCACTCTTCTTTTCTGAAAACCCATACAAATCTTTATATATAATTTATATATATATATATATATATATATATATATATATATATATATATATATATATATATATATATATATATAGTCTAATAAGCTTTGTAGTTTAGTGGAATGCCTTGTTGGTAGGAAATATACCATAGACTCAGTTTATACACCATAATTTTTATTAAGATGTGCAGTTGATGAAAATTATTTTACTAAAACAATACAATCTGACATTAGAATAGCAGTGTTATTAATATATTATGAATATGACAGAGATTTAGAACTATATCTTGATCATTAAAACCAAGTTGGACCATCTTCACTGCCCTAAGGACAGACTTTGAATGGGTTCAAAATCAGACTTGCTACCCTGCCTTGAACTGCTAGACAGCACAGTGTGTCTCATCCCGATGTCACTGATATGATTCTTGATGTAGCTGCCTTTGTCAACACTGAGAAACCCATGTCAGTTAAACATCTGAAAAGTACAAATCAGATGAATTCTATCTAATATTCAAGGTCAACTTGAGAATGTTGAGAAACTGGATGATGTCTGGAACAAATTGTGCTGATTTATTCAGTGAAAATAATTATTACTTGGTCAAAAGGGACATTTAAAAGCCGTAGACTGTATAACATGCCATGCTTCACACTAAATGCCCAGTGATAGGGAATCTGTTGTCAGATACTTATGTTGTCATTTTGCTTATTCTATGTGTTTTCCGCAGGTATCCTTGAAGTAGTTGTAGGATCTGCAAGATAATGAGAATTTTTTGGTGCCTATCCTCAAATAAAAGAGAGTGAACAGTTCTAAAATTATGCCAAATCTGGTACTTTTATCTGAAAAAAAAAAATCCCTGTTTTCTGCGCCCAATATATTATAACTTACTTGGAAAATCAAACATGCTCCTCCCTAGCTTTGTCTTCTAGGGTATTGTTATACCAGCCATTGCTCTTACAAAGTGTATGTGTGTGATGTATCCTCTAAGACATGGCTGTTCATTTCCAGTTTCTCTGTTAAAACCAGGAGGATTGGCTGTTGTGATGCCTCATTCATTTCTTATATGGAGAAAGTTTCTTTTTTGTCCCATAACCTTTTCACTTTTTTAAGAATTCTGTCTGTGAACCAATGAGGAGCTCAAATTAATCCATATATTATTTTTCTTTTTGATACACTCATTATATAACTTTTAAACTGACACTGTTTCAATTGGGACACGACTGCTGAAAAAAAACCATAAATATTTTTGATAGCCTATGGTAGCCAGTTTGATATTCCCTTTGTGAGTTGTAGAATGAGGCTAGTTGACACTTTCTCTTAATGTGGGGCTGTGGGAGTCTGTTGCTAATGTACTTCAGTTTATTTGCTGTCTGGATTTTCTTCATTATTCTTTTTATGTTCCTCCTGAAGTCTGTCTTACTTTGTTTTCTTATGAATGCTTTACATCTGTTCATGATATGAATGGAATATTTGTGCTTTCTTTAACCCTTAAAAGCTCCGATAGTTATCTGACATTCCATGCAGGAGGTCTTCTGTCATCAAATTATTTTTAGTGCACAGTCTAACTTATGAATCTATTTTTACATCCAACTGACTTTTCGTAGCATTGATAATCTTTAGAGGTGTCTTCCATCACCAGAGAATTGCAGAAAAACATTTTGCTTTCCTCAGTACCCCAGCAAGCACAATAGGCTCACAGACATCAACCTACAGGTTGTGTGTGCATGTTTACCCTGCAGAAAATTTGTAGGCTGTTGGATTACTGAAGAGACAAGGAAAAACACTTGTATGTATCAGTTGGCAAGGAAATAGATAAGGTGACTTATTAATTATGCTATAGAATACATAAGGAGAATGGAGGGCAGCACCGGAAGGCGCCCCAGCAACTCGAGGATTAACCCTGTTTTCGCCTATAGTTACATGATAGCTGTGCCTAATTTTCTTCATACATAATCTTGGGGTGATGTAGGACTTAATGATGGGCTGAAAGCTAGAATATTTCTAAAGAAAAAACTACAGCATCCTTCCCACTTGTGCTATCTACTCTTGTTTATTACTCTACATTCTCAGTTTGTACAACGTATTTAAAAAAAAAAAAAATATTCACGTTATTACCACCAACACTGTGCCTGTGTATGAAATTGAATTGTGAAAATAATCTCAAGGAAACAAAGCCTTCAGTATCCACCCGATATGTAACCACATTTTTATTGGGTGTAATATTTGTAAATACATTTATATTATTTACCACCGGTGCTCTGCCTGGGATGACATAAGAGTACATAGTGAAAAAAATCAAGATAAAGAGACATCTTCCCATTACTAGATCTGTTCATGGTATTCTATGCCAGTGCCACACCTGCATATAATGTATAAGTATGTGGTGAAAAAAATTTAAGAGAAAGAGACAGCATCTTCCCATTATTAGAGATATTCATGATCACCACCAGTGCTCTGCCTGTGTATGAAATGATAATTTATGTTGAATATAGTTCAAGAAAAAAGATATCTTTTATGATATATGTTATTAATCACCAGTGCTCTGCCTATATGGAATAAGCGTACAGAGTGAAAAAAAATTTACAGAGAAAGGAGGAAATGAAATCTATTTATAAGTGTATGTCCTTGGAAACCTGTCCATCACTCATTATCTCATAATTATTTCAGAGCCTTGGCACATGTACCAACTTCAACAAAGCAGTAATTCTAAACAGTGGAGTCGCAAAAATTTAGGGATCCTCCAGTACAGATGATTATCAAAACATTTTAAAAAAGAATATTTAAAAAAGAATATTTTAATAATATCATTTGAATGGAAATATAAAGAGAAGTGAAGAAAAACAAAAAGATCAAGCAAATGTACTTTATTTGGTTCTGTACAGAGTTTGTGCACTTGCCACTGATATGCTGGCTTTATTATTGCTATTGACATGACAGATAATGTCATCACTTAAGTACATGATGACCAACACTTTCAGCTTACTTAACTTGCACATGTAATTGTTTTCACTTTTGATAGTGATACACTTTGGAGACTCTTTGCAGGTTGATACCCAGTGAATAAAAGATGATTATGTAAAAAGTTTCACTTCACACCATGGGGTTCATACATATTGCTCTTTTGTATAATTTCCGTATTTTTTATTTATTTATTTATTATACTTTGTCGCTGTCTCCCGCGTTTGCGAGGTAGCGCAAGGAAACAGACGAAAGAAATGGCCCAACCCACCCCCATACACATGTATATACATACGTCCACACACGCAAATATACACACCTACACAGCTTTCCATGGTTTACCCCAGACGCTTCACATGCCTTGATTCAATCCACTGACAGCACGCAACCCCAGTATACCACATCGACCCAATTCACTCTATTCCTTGCCCTCCTTTCACCCTCCTGCATGTTCAGGCCCCGATCACACAAAATCTTTTTCACTCCATCTTTCCACCTCCAATTTGGTCTCCCTCTTCTCCTCGTTCCCTCCACCTCCGACACATATATCCTCTTGGTCAATCTTTCCTCACTCGTTCACTCCATGTGCCCAAACCACTTCAAAACACCCTCTTCTGCTCTCTCAACCACGCTCTTTTTATTTCCACACATCTCTCTTACCCTTACGTTACTCACTCGATCAAACCACCTCACACCACACATTGTCCTCAAACATCTCATTTCCAGCACATCCATCCTCCTGCGCACTACTCTATCCATAGCCCACGCCTCGCAACCATACAACATTGTTGGAACCACTATTCCTTCAAACATACCCATTTTTGCTTTCCGAGATAATGTTCTCGACTTCCACACATTCTTCAAGGCCCCCAGAATTTTCGCCCCCTCCCCCACCCTATGATCCACTTCCGCTTCCATGGTTCCATCCGCTGCCAGATCCACTCCCAGATATCTAAAACACTTCACTTCCTCCAGTTTTTCTCCATTCAAACTCACCTCCCAATTGACTTGACCCTCAACCCTACTGTACCTAATAACCTTGCTCTTATTCACATTTACTCTTAACTTTCTTCTTCCACACACTTTACCAAACTCAGTCACCAGCTTCTGCAGTTTCTCACATGAATCAGCCACCAGCGCTGTATCATCAGCGAACAACAACTGACTCACTTCCCAAGCTCTCTCATCCCCAACAGACTTCATACTTGCCCCTCTTTCCAAAACTCTTGCATTTACCTCCCTAACAACCCCATCCATAAACAAATTAAACAACCATGGAGACATCACACACCCCTGCCGCAAACCTACATTCACTGAGAACCAATCACTTTCCTCTCTTCCTACATGTACACATGCCTTACATCCTCGATAAAAACTTTTCACTGCTTCTAACAACTTTCCTCCCACACCATATATTCTTAATACCTTCCACAGAGCATCTCTATCAACTCTATCATATGCCTTCTCCAGATCCATAAATGCTACATACAAATCCATTTGCTTTTCTAAGTATTTCTCACATACATTCTTCAAAGCAAACACCTGATCCACACATCCTCTACCACTTCTGAAACCACACTGCTCTTCCCCAATCTGATGCTCTGTACATGCCTTCACCCTCTCAATCAATACCCTCCCATATACTTTACCAGGAATACTCAACAAACTTATACCTCTGTAATTTGAGCACTCACTCTTATCCCCTTTGCCTTTGTACAATGGCACTATGCACGCATTCCGCCAATCCTCAGGCACCTCACCATGAGTCATACATACATTGAATAACCTTACCAACCAGTCAACAATACAGTCACCCCCTTTTTTAATAAATTCCACTGCAATACCATCCAAACCTGCTGCCTTGCCGGCTTTCATCTTCCGCAAAACTTTCACTACCTCTTCTCTGTTTACCAAATCATTTTCCCTAACCCTCTCACTTTGCACACCACCTCAACCAAAACATCCTATATCTGCCACTCTATCATCAAACACATTCAACAAACCTTCAAAATACTCACTCCATCTCCTTCTCACATCACCACTACTTGTTATCACCTCCCCATTTGCGCCCTTCACTGAAGTTCCCATTTGCTCCCTTGTCTTACGCACTTTATTTACCTCCTTCCAGAACATCTTTTTATTCTCCCTAAAATTTAATGATACTCTCTCACCCCAACTCTCATTTGCCCTTTTTTTCACCTCTTGCACCTTTCTCTTGACCTCCTGTCTCTTTCTTTTATACATCTCCCACTCAATTGCATTTTTTCCCTGCAAAAATCGTCCAAATGCCTCTCTCTTCTCTTTCACTAATACTCTTACTTCTTCATCCCACCACTCACTACCCTTTCTAATCAACCCACCTCCCGTATTTATCATTATGTATGATTTACGTAATTTTTGGATTTATGCATTATTCCCAGTTTATTATTCACTTCACAGTGACCTAAGACTTTGCCTGCTATAATTTATTCTCGAACATCCCAGTTACATTTCATCTCCGTTACAATCAAAATCACTTGCCATATGTGATCATAATCACATTCAGCATCCTTCAAATTGATAATCCTATCATTATTGCTCTAGAGACAATCACTAGTTTTCTCGGCCAATCATTCACAGTTGCATGGCCAGTTGTGATCAGCTAGCAGACATGCTTAGGAGGGACAGGGCTGTACTATACTCCTCTGTGTTATATGTGTAGCTGACACAGCAGAATTGTTTCTCAGTGCTAATTACCGTGAAATAATGTATATTTGCATATTGAAAAAGAATTCATTTTAATTCAAATATGGATGACAGGAAGCAGTTCATAAATATATGGTTTCGGTTGCTATGCCAAGAACATAATCCATGTTTGCAAAAGTTAAGTTGTTAAGGATGAACCCCACTAAGTTCTACCACTGTGATAAAGTGAACAATTGAGTATGGGCTTTATAGAAAAAGTATAAGAAGAGAAACAGAGTCTAAACTTGTGTCATTATCTGCAAAATGTCTTAGAGGAGTCAGTGACTACACATTGAGAAGTGTTTTAACTGTAGTACAGTCTGGTCCCAAGAAGGCTTCACAAAATGATTGGTTACAACTGGTCCTTCACTTGTTCAGAAACGTGCAGTGTTGTTTGTGAAGTTCAGAAATAGCTATATCCCATGACCCCCTCACCCCAGCCTCTTGCTCCAGGACACTTATAGTATCCCCCATATCATTTCATCTATGAAATGATTAAACATCTAGCATTTGAATAGTCTCCCATGCCCCTTCACCTTAACATATTGAAGACATGCTCCTTGATGCAAGACACTCATAGGAACTTTTCCTGCTGCCCCATCCATGAGGAGATTAAACAGTCCTGGTGAAACCATGGGAAGGTCTGTGGGGTATGGTTGTGGATATGGTACTCTGATTTCAATACATTATACATGAAAGCTGCAGAGTGGATGTGAGCAAATGAATGCAATTTCTTTATCTGTTCTTAGTGCTACTTCACTTATGCTGGAAACTGAGAACATGTATGAAAAAAATTGCATTTTTCCTAACCTTAAATCCACTACCAACTTTCACACTTGCCTCCACATGGCAATTGATGAGACCGTAGCTGCTGCCCTTTTTAGAATATTCATATCCATCAGTCTCTCCTTTGTGTTCTTGTTAATTGTCAGATAATCCATTTACCTTCACTGACTTCCAATTCCATTCACCCATTTCTGCTTATGGATGCAACTTTTCTTGAACCAATTATTCTTAATCACCATTCCTCTTCCAGCACATGTCTAAACATGCTTTTCCCTATTTTGTTTATGGCAGGCACATAATGCCTTAGTTATACTGAAATTGCCTGATCAATTCCCCAAGCATCAAGCTTTGATCCCTTCCATCAAAACTGCCAAAGCACTTGGTTAGCTCCTCCCTAATCTTTTTTTAATCCACATTTGGAGAATACATCCTAACAGCCCACCACCTTTTGTCGTCTCATTTAACCATAACCCACACCCACTTCTTTACTTTTTTTATACAATTCCACAGCTCATTCCTCATCAGAAGAGCTATCCCTTTTTCATATTACTTACCCAAATCCCCTCTGAACTGTAACATCAATTTTCTCTCTTCATTTACAGTACTTATTTTTCACTTCTTTTTATCCTGAACTAGTGTTGCAAGAATTTTTTCATTCTAAATTAGTATTGTCAGAATTCTATGTTAGTGGTCTTAATAATCAATGACAAAATTGTTTTTTGGCATGGTTTTGTAATGTGTACATCATTATGTGATGATGTCAGTAATGCTCTATCTATATTAATGTAAGTTCTCACATTTTCAATTCTTAATTGGACTGATGCCTTCTGTGACTCTCAAAGTAACTTATGGTGTCTTGGCTCCACCAGAGACCCAAACAGAAAGGTTCGGACAACTGTCCTCAAGCGAGTTGTCTTCAGGTATTGAAATATCACATTAAGCATTTATACAAGTTTAAGCACTGATCACCAGTAAACCTTTTTGTAGTTTTAAAATCTAATGAAATGTTGGTAACCACATCAGTATTCTTACCTATGAATGACAGCTCATTATTCAGCTAGTTGTTATCAACCATTTGGAATCCATCAGTTAGTTAATGGAATGATCTCTCTGTTGGAAAAATTGGAGTGCTGTTCAGAGAAGGCCATCTTATTAGTGGGCAGTGCATCCCAGAGAGGTTTCATCTGAAACTATAAACTAATAGGAAAGTGTTTAGGGTTAACTCTGGAGGACATTCTTGAGATTGCTTTCAAGACAGAATCCATGAGAAAAAAATGACATTACATGGGCAGTGGTCAGCACTCCTGCTGTGATAGGATTTATATTAATTTTCTTTGTCTGAGCATCAATGTTGCATCTTGGGTTGGACATTGAGCTGTCATTCTCTGGTGTTTTTGTAGGTTAGTGGATGTTTACACTTTCCTTTCTGGAATATGTTTGCATGGTTGTCATTGCAGAACCTCACTGTAATGGCAGTAGTAGGACATTCAGAGCTCATCCTTAAGGTATGTTGGTAGTATATGAAAAATACCCTACAAGAATTCTTTTATGGTTTCATGATAGAAAATGTTGTTCATTGCGTGCACTGACAAATAATCATCTGCACATTTTTTTCATAAACTTTATACATTAGCTTAAATGTATTATGTTATTTTTAACAATAGAACTTTTGGCACAAAGAAAAATTGTGGCAGTTTAATAGTAAGATATCAAGTATGTAACATATCTCACCTCTGGACCTTTAGAGTTCTAGAGCCAGTTGAGCTTTAAAATGAGAGCTGTTATTGACATCTTCTAAATTGGGTGTAGCCTTCAGAATTTCATCCTTTTCAACCTAATCATTGTCTTTAAGATTGGCTTTTACTCGTTCTTAGAGACCCAACAACCATACCGCAACCACCCAGTTCTGGGAAAGCATTGGCCCATTAGTGACAGTTTGAACATCATAGCAACCACTGCCCTTCTGTCAGTTGCTCACACTTCCTTAGTGCAGAGACTTTTACTTCCTTTTTTGTCACTCGGTGATGTTTTTACCTCGTTGCATCCACTTTTGGCCTTCAGAGATGTTGGATCTGATTTTTATTTTTTTTGTTTGATGGTACAAATCATAGCCACTCACATTTCATATTTTGAGTTTTTAGGGCCCTGTAGTGCATGGTACCATATCTGCTCCACTTAGCTAGTCAGATGTTCACGAGTTCATCATACTGGTGCATTGATTTATACTACTTTGTTGAGTTTACTTTTATATTTTTCTTTTTTTTTTTGAAGTAATTTTCAGATGTTAAATTTAGGACCTTTTATAGATAGGGTTTTGGGTTTATCAATATTGCATTCATGGACCTTTGATGTTAATAGGTTCTTGTTTGTATTGTGAAAAATTAAAAAAAAAGTGTATAGCTTATTACATATTTCATGTTGTGTGGTTAATGAGATGATTAGTTGTGTAAGTATTATGCATAGGGATTTTTGTGCTAATAGTCCCACAAGGCATGTTCTGAATCTCATACTTAGAGGGTGACCTCTTCTATGCTTGTTTGATTCAATTACCAAATCGGGGGTGTCTGCTTGACATGTGCTTCTGTCAACATCATTACATAATGTGTCATCAGCTGAGGAAGTGAAGACGCACCCCAATGTTCGAGGTTCTCATGCATTTACTTGTATATGTACTGATGATAGAGGAATGTTGAAGGGTATCTATCTGGGGAGATCCCTCACAATTCTTGATAAGTCTGTTCGTTAAGGGACCTCACTGGAGCTGTGGCTCTATACACTGCAAAGAACTTAAATTTGGATTGTTGTACAAGTGTTTATTGAATCTTGGATAAGTTACCTTGGAGCAGAATTTCAATTATTCATATACAGTATGTAGAGCTTTAACTCTTGTTGTTGGCCAAGTTCAACAGTTCCATGGATAAGATGTAAAGGAATCATAATTTTCTCATTGATTTTACAGTAGTTAGGTTTTGTATTGTGTTTGTAACCAAAGAAAAAAAAAGTCTTGGTGTTTATTAGCTAGGCTATAGTGCAACCTTGTTCGGAAAGCTGTAGTTTCTTTTTTAGGCTGAAAATTGAAAATAACCTTTTCCCCTTTTTGATGCTTTGGACAGAACCCTTGGTACTTATGAGGAACCGTCAATTTGTAAACTGCATAGGATGTTGGCACATTAGAAATTTAAAGTTGTCCAGTATTACTAAAGGGGGGATTTGTACTCATTGCTTCAGACTTAATGGTTGAATATGTCTTTTGATGCTTGTATCATTGAGTGCAGGTAGCATTGTTAATGATCTGTAGGCTTCTTTGTCTTGGTTTTGGCAGTTTAATAAGCATGACATCCTGTGTTTACATTCCTTGTATTGACACATCCTGTTATGATCTTGTCAGTTATACCATACTAATTTCAAGAATGAAGGCCTTTTTGATGTCAGGTTTTCCTTAAATTACATATTTTAGGTTTCATGCATACCAGTTTATCATGAAGTTGTATCCTAGTTTTCAACTCTGTGAGATTTGGCTTCTCCTCACCTTACATGTAAGAGTATATGTTTTCTAATGGCCAAGCTTGTTGTATAGCAGGCTGGGTGGAGTCTATTTTATTATGATTGATATCCATCATTCCAGTTGTATTTTGCTTGATGATACTATTTAAAATTCTTTGCTCTTAAGAGATGTTTTGTGTGTTGGAAGGGCTTAGCAACCCACATTTTCCTGGATATGCTGTTCAAATAGTTTCTCATAACACAGGCTCTACCTTTGAAGAATGGGGCAGATCTTGTAACTTGCTCACATTCATCAAGAAATAAGTGATTGAGAGTTACTTTTAGAGAAGAGGCAAAGGGTTGATTTGGAAAATTGTGAGTTGATAGTCTAGGTCTTTTCTGAAATACACTGCAGTTATATCAAGACTTTCCCCCCCATATAAACCTTCAAATGCAAGCTGGTGTTTCAGTGGTTAGCCCCCCTCAGGTTGTCTTTTATCAAAAAAAAGGAGCCCCTGTATTCTAAGAGTTGCTTTAGAGCATATTGTGAAGTGGATACTTAAGCATGTTGATTGGTGGTTAATTGCTATTCTGATTCTACTCCACTGACCTGTGTTCAGTCCCAGAATGTGCAAATGGTGTTTAGCCCACCTTTGCTGTTCATGTTTCCTATTTTGTCAGATGAACAGAAGCCACTTCAGCTTAGTAGAATACCACAGCTGTGATGGATGAAGACAGCAGATAACTTGAAACTTGAGTTATCTCTGGAGTATCCTTTCACCGCAATGCTGAGAGAACTCCAGCTTACAGTGGCATGGGCATTACTTCAAAAGCTCTATGCTTTTGATGTTATGTCCCACTTTTGGAACTAGAATATGTAGATTAGTAGGTTTCCAGCATGAATACTTTGCATGCTCTTCTGTATTATGGTCATCTAGATAGTCTTTTAAAGATCCTGATGCTCATTCCCCTGATTGCTTAATGGAGGGAAGCTTTTACTGTTCAATATCTTAATATAGGTCTTGCTTGGGTCTTTCACATGAAGAGGAGCATCCGCTTAATCACAAGTGTGAATCAAATATCAGTCCAATGGGAGTTTGGTCTCTGCATTGTATTTGGACTATTTTCCTCAGCCAGTGCTCTGGGAGAATTTCACCTGTAAACAGGCACCCAAAGACATGAGACACACACTTTGATAACTCTCTAAAGAGGTTACTTAAGCTTCAGAAGAATATGTTTTCATTATCCTGTCAGACCAGCTTTTCCCCTTTGAAAATTTCTAGTTGAAACTTTCTAGTTTACAGTTATTTCAAGACTCGTTAAATCATTGTAATGTTAGATCCCTCTGAATGTGTGAACATAGGTTATATTACCTTTGGTGGCTTCTAGAAATGACATGTTTCATGTAGTTGATGAGTTTCTAAAGAACATATATGTAGACAAAGAAAGATTTAACAACTTTTTTTATTCAGTCGAGTGTTTGATATTAATGCCTTCTCTTTCTATGTATTTTATGATAGTTTTAAGCTCAGATCTTTAACAAAGTCAGGTAATTTCAGTCACTCTATGAATATTTTTTAACTTTCACAGCTGATAACCTACACTGATTTAAAAAAAGTTATATGTATACTGTTGCTGACCCAATTACTGTCAGTTTTGAATTTTGTCAGCTTGCAGCAAAGGAATAGAATAAAGTAGTAGAGACTGATTGCCATTATGCATTACCCTACAGTAGGTCTTTATAGTTTCTGCTTATTGTTGTTTGTCAAAGTAGCAAAGTTTACAGTAAATCAGTATCATGTTTCTGCATAATTACAAGATACATTTGATGATATGAAGATATTGATGATGATTAATTCAGGTGAGTTTTGTATAGTTTTTCATGGAGATAAGTCAGATCCATAAAGAAAAGAAAGATATATGGTGAAATATGAAGACCCTTACCGGACAGCCTTATGCAAATGCATAGTCATTCCATTCGCAGACAGCAGCCACAGTAACTTCTTACCTCATTTAGTGATACGTTTTCTGGTTCATTAAGAGGAATAAGTATGCTGTAGTGAAACTCTTAAGTAGGACTATTTGGAAAAAGTTGTAATCATGCTTTTGAACGAATCTGAAATTCATGTAAGCAAAGTTGTAGCTTATCTTAGAATTTCTGTATTTTTTACCTCTCTGGAAATCCCACTTTTGTATGAAAGCATTTCTGAAAGTCATAGAATTGTTGAATCTATCCCTGCTTACCTTAACAGTATATTTTTCAGTCACCATCAGGTGTCTAAAGGACTATGATTAGGTACAGTAGTGTATAAGCAGGCCAAGAAAACCTCTTGAAATTTTAAAGCATAACTTAAGATACTGTTTTTCAAGGAGTTGTAGGCACTCTGTAAGGTGTAAAGATTCTGATATTGCCAAAAGAGGCACCTTTTCAAGGAAAAAATCGGGTCTGATTTCCGGAATGGAATTTTGTCATTGTCATTGTAGCTCAATGAGAGCTGAGGGTCAGTTTCAAACGGTAAATGTGAACTACATATCCATGGGAAAGTCATTTTACATTCGCTAGAAAGTAAGAGTATAAGCCACGGTCTAGATATTATCATACGAGTGGATGGGTCATTCTTCAAGTTCTGTTTCCTGGCGCTACCTCACTGATGTGGGAACCAGTGATTATGTATAATGAGAGTAAATGTGAATAAGAGCAAGGTAATTAGGAACAGTAGGATTGAGGGACAAGTCAGTTGAACTGAGCCTCAGAGGGAATATCCTCACTTAGCCCCCTTCTCTGTTCCTTCTTTTGAAAAAGTAAAATGGGAAGATTTCCAGCTTCCCCCCTGACTCCCACCCCTTCTATCCTCATGAGGTTCCTACAGGAAGCTGACCATGTCCATCGTATGGGACCATAAGTCATAGATTGTTGTGATGTGTGTGCATCTATGTGGAGGGTAGTTGAGCTGTAAGTGCTCATTGTTTTCTTTGTGGTAGTTGTATCATAGACATGAAGGGTCTTAGGAGAGATATGTTGAATTTTTGTTTGTAATATTGTAATGGTTTATATCCAGATCATAAGCAGATGACTGTGACTCCAGTTTGTCTAAGGAATGTGGTTTCTAATGGGTTTATGTTGTGTGGGTTGAAGTTTAAAACTGACCTGGAAAGTTGGTTGTTCTGTGCTTCTCGGGTTATTTCAGTGTGTATGTGTTTTGTCTGTGTTATATTTGTTAGAGTGTTAGGATCCAAAAGAAGAGGTTCCTACTTATAAAGTGATTTGGGTAGGAAGAGTATAATGGTGTTGCATGGAATTGGGTGCTGAACATGTTATGATGGGTCAATATTCGAAGGACCTTTGTTTCATCTTAAATGTGTAAGTGGCTAGGCAGCCAGTGATTGTTCTTATTCCAGTATTTGTATGGACTGCAGCCTTGTTATATTTGTTTTTGAGATGCTAGAAGACCTCAGAGAATCCTGAAGCCTGTTTCCTGTTACATGATGGATGATATTGAGGCCTACTTTCACTTTGTCCCATCTCATAATCTTGTATTTGTTTAGGTTGAATATCATCAACTGTGTGTCAGACAAACTTTGGAGTCTATTTAGGTCTCCTTGTAAGTTGATATCATGCTCCTCACTTTTCACTTCGTGCTTGACTTTTCCATTATAGGCAAATATGTTCAGGAGGGAGTCCATACCTTTAGGCAAGTCCTTTACATAAATCAGGGAGAGTATTGATCCAAGAACAAAACCCTATGGCACTCTGCTGGTCTTGTCAACTAATTAAGATAAGACTCTTTCATGCATTCTTTGTTCCCTTCCACTGACATCATAATCTGTTCATTGAAGTAGTGTCCCCATGATTCCTAGGAACATGATGATCCAGCTTCTTAATCAGGTTCCCTTGCAATTGTGTCAGATGCGTAATGGGTACCCAGATACAAAAAATCAACCCAGCCTTCCCCTTTATCTTAGACAGAGCTCATTCTCTCTGAGAAATCTAAGATGTTTGTTACATGTGACCTTTCTCTGGTAATTTTTTCCTTGGACAAAGTCTCCTGTATAATTTTTGGAAAATTTTTTACAAAACCAGTTCTGCTCTTGTCATACAGGTTTGTAGTTTGGAGCCTATAACCTGTTTTTTCTAATAAATAGATATGACATTTGCCTTTTTATATTCCCCTGGCATTCTGCCTCTCTTGAGCAACATCTTGAACCATATTTGAAGAGAAGCTTATCTAGGGTACCTGAACATATTTTTGGTACATGTGAAAATCCATTTGCACTATGATCCTTGTGCAGGTTAAGATCTTTTAGTATTCTGTTTATGTCTTTTGTAGATTTCTCACTGCTCTCTAAAACCACTTCCCCACTCTATCTCACTGATGTTGGAGCTAAATTATCTTAAAATGTGAAAATACTTTTGAACTTGTCATTCATTTCCTCGCATTCATTTCCTCAAATATCTATACATCATCTTCACCTGTTCTTCCCTAGGAATTCCTAAGCCTAATTAGCTGTTCTTACCAGACAACTGACTTCTGATAAATTTATGGAAAAGTTTCAGATTTTTTCCTGCCTTGTCCACAGTACTCTTTTCAAACTTTGCTCCTCCTTTTTATACTGGTGTACTCATTCGTTGCTTTCTTACACCTTGCAAATTCTTGCTAGATGGAGAGCCATCTATATCTTCCCCACTGCTTATCTTAAAGCTTCTTTGCTTTTTGACATCTTTTATTGAACAATTCTTTCCTCTTTTTTACCATTCCATCAGTATTTAAGATTAGCATCACTCATGTTCCTACTCTTTCATTGAAAATTTCATGGAACTTCTCACTTCATTTCCCAACTGGTATTATCACAGAAATTTTTGAGGGGTGTGCAGTTCCCACAATTATACTGCCTTATCATATCTCATGCCAGCTCTGCTCTTTTAACATCTTCATTTATCACAGTTAAACTTAACACTTACAGTGTTTGCAAACAACATCGTCTGTCCCCAGTATGTTTTCAGAGGCAATACATGGCTCAGATATATTGTGGTTACAGGGATATAATACTAGTAGGGTGAAATCATCATACACCTGGTTGCTGAGACTAGTGTTTATAAATGTATGAGGAAAGGATGTTCTCTCCTCTTCCAGGCTGCCACTTCATTTTGGAAATTTTCTTCTGGTCATTGTATTTCTTGCACCTGCACTTCAAGATGGTTGGCTCATACCTTTTTGATTAGGAGAAAGCTTGAATTCTCAACTGGAAGCAAGAAAATATGGGTGCACATTAGATTTCTAGGAGCACAGGGCATTCAGAATGCACAGTCAGGCAGCTGCTTCCTGCAGCTACTCATGAGTAAGTGCCTTACCTCATTTAGATCTAAGGCCCTATGGCCCCAAAACGTGGTCCTGGAATGCTTCAAGGACTTTCCCATTTTCATGCCCAGTTGTCTGCAGGTGGTAACCAAGGCCAAAGGATAGATGACAAAGTACTAAAATATATGGGGAGGCATCAAGGTTTTTTCGGAGACTCTGTGCATGATCATTTCATCCAGTTGATAAATTGTGTATAATTTTCTCAATATCCATGCTAGTATGTGTGAAGATGAGATCTATTAATGATGGTATATCAGTCACTCTCATTGTAGTTTGCTCGCTGACTTGTATACACTAAAAAGTAGATATTTTTGTTTCTATGACTCCCTGTCACCATAAGAAACCCACTTCCTCACTTTTTCTCCTTATAATTGAAATTCCCTGTTATCAGTACATTACCATCTTTGAGAAGTGATTGTTCCTTCATTGTTATCTTTGCATATTTGTTCTTTATCATCTTTTCAGTTGCTGTTCCCATTTTATATTGTCTGAATAGACCATCTTTTACTAGTTTTTGAAACTTGTGACTATCTTTTATTAATAAGACGGCCAATCCCAGTCCTCAGTCTTCTTTGCATTCTCTTTCCCTCCTTAGAATCATGTATCCATCTAGGCAAAACAGTTGAGACATATCTCTTGAAGCTTTGCTTCAACAACTCCAACAATATCAAATGCACTTTCCTTATGCAATCCTTGAATTCCATCTCTTTACTAGTTACTATTAACCCATCAAATTTGAATACATTACTTTTAGTCTGATGTTATCTACTTGGACACTTCTGACTTTTCTGCAGTGCTGGCAGGGCAGCTCTATCCTCTTGCCTCATTTGGTATCTGTTTTTTGCTTTCTGTCTATATTTCTTGCTTTTCTCTGTCTCTTCTTTTGATTTAAATACCAGCTTTCCTAAGTACCCTTTATGGCTTAATGTTAAACATAAATATAATTGACTGCTCTCTTACATTGTGATTATAACCACCAATTTTCTCATTTCTTTTATTACCTAAATTGCATCTGGCAGATTCTCTATGATGTCTAGTTATCTTAACAGATGTATGTTCATTTTTCAGGCCAGAATTAATCTGTGATTTAATCTATTGACCTCCTGCTCTACAAATTTTTCTAATTTTGGTGGCTCTCACTTTTAACATAGATCCTTCAGCATTGCATTGTCATCCTCTGTGTTTCTTTCTTGAAAATCTCATATGGCTAACAAACTTTGCAGTTTGAAAACCTTTGATCAACTAGGCCATAGACTTCATTGATTGCCCCATCTCTAACAGTGCATATTATTCTTTCTCCAGTTTTACTTAATTTCCTATGTGCCTTCTGTTTGTATCACCCCAGGTCTGTGATCCATTGCATCAGTCTCCATGCTCTGTGTCAATTGATCAGGTGCCAAAATTGCTCCTTTTGCGCTCCCTGCTCAATATTGTCAAGAGATTCATTTGTCTGCTCACCTTTTCCAGCCTCATCGTTGTAGTGCCAGAAACAGATTATAGTAAAACCTTTGTGATCCATAATCTGAGACATCAAAATGTTCAAAATGACAAATGTTTTTTCACTTTTGGTTGGCAACCCTCAGTCACTCAAAAAAGTCAAAAGAAAAAAGATACATAAATATAGTTCAAGTAATGTATGCACTGCACTGCAGCAGTTAGTTTACTAACCACCCAGTACCTTGTAGCACTGCTGATAAGTTACTGTCTCCCATGTGCTTTCTGGCATGGTGTTGTGTGTTGGGCTTGCACATTAGTGTAATTTGTGCACTTTGGATTACTGTTGTGGACAGTGACCTCTTCCAGGTGTTGTCAGCAATTGCCTGGCAGCTCCTTAAAGCCATCTATCCCTTGTGTGAGTTGCAGAGGAATGCTTTAAACCTTGAGAAGAAGATGGAATTGTGCAAGAGGCTGGCTAAGGGCAAGTCCAAGTTGGCATGAAAGACATTAGTCATTTGCTTACATATATTACTATTTCCTCCACATATGTAGAAATATGGAAGATAATTTAGAAGGTTATAATTTCTGAATTATCTAATGTATTGAAAAATTTAATAACCGGATATGAAAATTTATTTTCTGAAATGGCTGATTCCTTGAGCATTTTGGATAACAGATGTTTTATTGTAATAATTATACTATGCAAACAGTTCTGTAAATTATGGATGTTATGATTATATTGGATAATTTGATAGTTCATAAGTTAAATCTTAAAAATCTAAGTGCCCATACCACTTTACAAGGAAATTGATTCGAAGTGCACAACAAATCAAAAAGATAAGGTGAACAAAATGGACCGGTAAGAGTATTTATGATTAACTGGTACCCTTTTTCCGATTTATATTTCCTGATTTTCAAAATTTACTGTATATACTATTTGTATAGTAATTAAGCATACCTACAATGTAATTTCAGTTGTTACACGTTGTAATGAGTTGTAGTTCTCCCACACCTGTATATGTTTACAAAAATAGCTTGCATTTAATTTAATTGTAGAATGCAGATAAATGTCAGTAAGAATCTGCTCGCTGTTTTTACTATTTTCATGTGTACAGTTTATTATATCATTGTAACTTTATATCTTTTCCACACTGATATTTATAACTTCCTCATTCTCCCTTTCTTAACTGTATGAATTGATATTTGTATTAATTCTTTTATGATTCCTTCAATTTCATGATTATCAATCCTGATGATTAATTTTCTTATTTTTTTAATATCTTCCATTATGTGCTGTGTGTATAGGTCTTATTACCTCTTCTTCAGGAGAATCAGTGGTCGTAGTGGCAGTGATTCTTCTGCAGGGGGAGCACGAGGTGTCCTAAAGAGGATGGCTCGGGTGACTAGTGATGAGATGAATCAAGCCATCAGTCCTGGCAGGGTGCCATCAAATGAGGAACAACAAGGTGTCTTAGGAGCAGGATTGCCTCTCCTTCAGCGTCTAAAGCTCCTTAAGGAAAAAGAAGAAAAAGAAGATAAAGAGAGACAAAGATTGAAGGAAGAGGATAATGCTAAGCAGCAGAGGCAGCCAGACCCACCACCACAGGAGGAAGAACCTGAAGTCATTGGTGCTGGTTTGCCTCTTTTTGCCCGACTACGACTCTTAAAAGCCAAAGAGGAGAAAGAAAGAATGGAGAGAGAAGAAAGAGAAAGGGCACAAAGAGAAAAAGCCGAGGAACAGTATAATGAAGTGAGAATTAGCACACCTGATGCTGTTTCTAAGAAAGTTGCATCACCAGTTACAGAAACCCAAGTCACACCTTCAAAGCCTCAGCAGGAAGTAGTAGTTTCTAAAGAAAAGCTGCAGCCTGTTGATGCTAAACCACGACCAGCTGGTATGCTTAAGGGTAAACTTAGAGCAGCATTGCTGACATCAGCTGCACCACCGTCTTCATCTGCAGCAGCTGTTCCAAGTACAGGAACAGGTATGCCAGTTAGTTCAGCAGCAGTAGGATCAAAAGCAATATCTTCATCAGCAGCAGTAAGCTCGCCTACAACAGTAACAGGATCAGCTGGAACTGCAGGACTGGAAAAGAAAGAATCGGCAGATCCGGACATCAGACAGCAGTTAAAGAGTCCTATTAATGATCTTAATAAGGGCGTAGAAACAAAAACTACAGTGGATGGAGGCAGTGAAAAAGTTGTAAATAATGATAGTCCAGTTATATCAAAAGAAACTCACTCAAATAGTAATAGTATTCAAGGTGGTCAAGCTTTAGAAAAAGCCTTTGGTAAACTTTTATCAAAAAAATTGAATACTACGCCAAAAGAAAGGACTAGTGTGCCAGTAACAGATAAACCATTAGTGGATTCTTCCAAGATTACAATTAGAGATAAAATTAGTCGAAGTGATAGTTTTAAGAAAGCCATGGATGAAGGTCGCATAAGAAGTACAGAAGAACATGATCTGAATATAAAACCTCATGAAAGCGTTCCTAAGTTACAGTCAACAAGAGAAAGTGACAGTGAAGATCTAGAGCATGTTATTGAGGATAAAAAAGTTGGTGAGAGTCAGAGTGAAAATGAAGTATCCCCTGTGAATGAAGAAAAACCAGTGATAGCTCAAAAAGAGGGTGAAAGTACTAAGAAAAGCAGTGATATAATTGTGAAATGTGATTTTGATTCAAAGCCTGTCAGGGGAGGATCTCGGGAAGAGGAAGGATCACCCAAGCTCAAACAGTCACATTCAACTGGAAGTGAAAGTACAGTACGTCAGTGTCATAAGGTTGACTCTTTAAAGGTAATATGTAGATATTTATTACAGCCTGCTGTATCTCGTGTACCAGATAATTATCTTTAAATTTTTCAGCTTAAATCTTTAGTATTATGACAACTATAGCACAAAAGCAGTGCACTACACAAATTAGATCAGCTAAACACCATACTGTGTGAATGATTCAGACTAAAATGACCTGAGGGTGCACTAGTTTCAGGTCCATTGCTGATTGATTGATTTATACTGTATTCTTTTCCATGGTTACTGTAGTTTGAAGCTGTTATTGATTTACATAGTTGTAGAAATACCATAACTAAGGACATTGATATGGTCTCAAGAATTTTTGCAGTAAAATATGAAGAGTGAACACTCTTGTAATCAGCATACTCACATATCCATTGCTGTTTAGGTCCAGCAGATGCCAGATAATAATTTTCTTTTAGAAGGTTATGAACACATGCCAGACTATTATATATACATAAACGCCCATACACGCACATATATATATTATTTATTTATACTTTGTCATTGTCTCCCACGTCAGCGAGGTAGCACACGGAAACAGACGAAAGAATGGCCCAACCCACTCATATACACATGTATATACATACACATCCACACATGCACATATACATACCTATACATCTCAAAGTATACATATATATACACAGACATATACATATACACACATGTACATAATTCATATTGTCTGCCTTTATTCATTCCCATCACCACCCAGCCACACATGAAATAGCAACCCCCTACCCCCTCATGTGTGCGAGGTACTGATAGGAAAAGACAACAAAGGCCTCATTCATTCACACTCAGTCTCTAGCTGTCATGTAATAATGCACCGAAACGACAGCTCCCTTTCCACATCCAGGCCCCATAGAACTTTCCGTGGTTTACCCCAGACGCTTCACATGCCCTGGTTCAATCCACTGACAGCACGTCAACCCCGGTATACCACATCGTTCCAATTCACTCTATTCCTTGCACGCCTTTCACCCTCCTGCATGTTCAGGCCCCGATCACACAAAATCTTTTTCACTCCATCTTTCCACATCCAATTTGGTCTCCCTCTTCTCCTCGTTCCCTCCACCTCCGACACATATATCCTCTTGGTCAATCTTTCCTCACTCATTCTCTCCATGTGCCCAAACCATTTCAAAACACCCTCTTCTGCTCTCTCAACCACGCTCTTTTTATTTCCACACATCTCTCTTACCCTTACGTTACTTACTCGATCAAACCACCTCACACCACACATTGTCCTCAAACATCTCATTTCCAGCACATCCATCCTCCTGCGCACAACTCTATCCATAGCCCACGCCTCGCAAGCATACAACATTGTTGGAACCACTATTCCTTCAAACATACTCATTTTTGCTTTCCTAGATAATGTTCTCGACTTCCACACATTCTTCAAGTCTCCCAGAATTTTCGCCCCCTCCCCCACCCTATGATCCACTTCCGCTTCCATGGTTCCATCCGCTGCCAGATCCACTCCCAGATATCTAAAACACTTCACTTCCTCCAGTTTTTCTCCATTCAAACTCACCTCCCAATTGACTTGACCCTCAACCCTACTGTACCTAATAACCTTGCTCTTATTCACATTTACTCTTAACTTTCTTCTTTCACACACTTTACCAAACTCAGTCACCAGCTTCTGCAGTTTCTCACATGAATCAGCCACCAGCGCTGTATCATCAGCGAACAACAACTGACTCACTTCCCAAGCTCTCTCATCCCCAACAGACTTCATACTTGCTCCTCTTTCCAAAACTCATGCATTCACCTCCCTAACAACCCCATCCATAAACAAATTAAACAACCATGGAGACATCACACACCCCTGCCGCAAACCTACATTCACTGAGAACCAATCACTTTCCTCTCTTCCTACACATACACATGCCTTACATCCTCTTTTCACTGCTTCTAACAACTTGCCTCCCACACCATATATTCTTAATACCTTCCACAGAGCATCTCTATCAACTCTATCATATGCCTTCTCCAGATCCATAAATGCTACATACAAATCCATTTGCTTTTCTAAGTATTTCTCACATACATTCTTCAAAGCAAACACCTGATCCACACATCCTCTACCACTTCTGAAACCACACTGCTCTTCCCCAATCTGATGCTCTGTACATGCCTTCACCCTCTCAATCAGTACCTTCCCATATAATTTACCAGGAATACTCAACAAACTTATACCTCTGTAATTTGAGCACTCACTCTTATCCCCTTTGCCTTTGTACAATGGCACTATGCACGCATTCTGCCAATCCTCAGGCACCTCACCGTGAATCATACATACGTTAAAGAACCTTACCAACCAGTCAACAATACAGTACCCCCTTTTTTTATAAATTCCACTGCAATACCATCCAAATCCTCTGACTTGCCGGCTTTCATCTTCCGCAAAGCTTTTACTACATCTTCTCTATTTACCAAATCATTTTCCCTAACCCTCTCACTTTGCACACCACCTGGACCAAAACACCCTATATCTGCCACTCTATCATCAAACACATTCAACAAACCTTCAAAATACTCTCTCCTTCTCACATCACTACTACTTGTTATCACCTCCCCATTTGCCCCCTTCACTGAAGTTCCCATTTGTTCCCTTGTCTTATGCACTTTATTTACCTCCTTCCAAAACATCTTTATATATATATATATATATATATATATATATATATATATATATATATATATATATATATATATATATATATATATATTGGTATACATGGGGTGTTCAGTGTTGTAAATGGAAATGGTGAAGAGCTTGTAGATTTGTGCTGAAAAAGGACTGATGATTGGGAATACCTGGTTTAAAAAGCGAGATATACATAAGTATACTTATGTAAGTAGGAGAGATGGCCAGAGAGCGTTATTGGATTACGTGTTAATTGACAGGCGCGCGAAAGAGAGACTTTTGGATGTTAATGTGCTGAGAGGTGCAACTGGAGGGATGTCTGATCATTATCTTGTGGAGGCTAAGGTGAAGATTTGTATGAGTTTTCAGAAAAGAAGAGTGAATGTTGGGGTGAAGAGGGTGGTGAGAGTAAGTGAGCTTGGGAAGGAGACTTGTGTGAGGAAGTACCAGGAGAGACTGAGTACAGAATGGAAAAAGGTGAGAACAATGGCAGTAAGGGGAGTGGGGGAGGAATGGGATGTATTTAGGGAATCAGTGATGGATTGCGCAAAAGATGCTTGTGGTATGAGAAGAGTGGGAGGTGGGTTGATTAGAAAGGGTAGTGAGTGGTGGGATGAAGAAGTAAGAGTATTAGTGAAAGAGAAGAGAGAGGCTTTTGGACGATTTTTGCAGGGAAAAAATGCAATTGACTGGGAGACAGGAGGTCAAGAGAAAGGTGCAAGAGGTGAAAAAAAGGGCAAATGAGAGTTGGGGTGAGAGAGTATCATTAAATTTTAGGGAGAATAAAAATTTGTTCTGGAAGGAGGTAAACAAAGTGCGTAAGACAAAGGAGCAAATGGGAACTTCAGTGAAGGGCGCAAATGGGGAGGTGATAACAAGTAGTGGTGATGTGAGAAGGAGATGGAGTGAGTATTTTGAAGGTTTGTTGAATGTGTTTGATGATAGAGTGGCAGATATAGGATGTTTTGGTCGAGGTGGTGTGCAAAGTGCGAGGGTTAGGGAAAATGATTTGGTAAACAGAGAAGAGGTAGTAAAAGCTTTGCGGAAGATGAAAGCCAGCAAGGCAGCAGGTTTGGATGGTATTGCAGTGGAATTTATTAAAAAAGGGGGTGACTGTATTGTTGACTGGTTGGTAAGGTTATTTAATGTATGTATGACTCATGGTGAGGTGCCTGAGGATTGGCGGAATGCGTGCATAGTGCCATTGTACAAAGGCAAAGGGGATAAGAGTGAGTGCTCAAATTATAGAGGTATAAGTTTGTTGAGTATTCCTGGTAAATTATATGGGAGGGTATTGATTGAGAGGGTGAAGGCATGTACAGAGCATCAGATTGGGGAAGAGCAGTGTGGTTTCAGAAGTGGTAGAGGATGTGTGGATCAGGTGTTTGCTTTGAAGAATGTATGTGAGAAATACTTAGAAAGGCAAATGGATTTGTATGTAGCATTTATGGATCTGGAGAAGGCATATGATAGAGTTGATAGAGATGCTCTGTGGAAGGTATTAAGAATATATGGTGTGGGAGGAAAGTTGTTAGAAGCAGTGAAAAGTTTTTATCGAGGATGTAAGGCATGTGTACATGTAGGAAGAGAGGAAAGTGATTGGTTCTCAGTGAATGTAGGTTTGCGGCAGGGGTGTGTGATGTCTCCATGGTTGTTTAATTTGTTTATGGATGGGGTTGTTAGGGAGGTGAATGCAAGAGTTTTGGAAAGAGGGGCAAGTATGAAGTCTGTTGGGGATGAGAGAGCTTGGGAAGTGAGTCAGTTGTTGTTCGCTGATGATACAGCGCTGGTGGCTGATTCATGTGAGAAACTACAGAAGCTGGTGACTGAGTTTGGTAAAGTGTGTGAAGGAAGAAAGTTAAGAGTAAATGTGAATAAGAGCAAGGTTATTAGGTACAGTAGGGTTGAGGGTCAAGTCAACTGGGAGGTGAGTTTGAATGAAGAAAAACTGGAGGAAGTGAAGTGTTTTAGATATCTGGGAGTGGATCTGGCAGCGGATGGAACCATGGAAACAGAAGTGGATCATAGGGTGGGGGAGGGGGCGAAAATTCTGGGAGCCTTGAAGAATGTGTGGAAGTCGAGAACATTATCTCGGAGAGCAAAAATGGGTATGTTTGAAGGAATAGTGGTTCCAACAATGTTGTATGGTTGCGAGGCGTGGGCTATGGATAGAGTTGTGCGCAGGAGGATGGATGTGCTGGAAATGAGATGTTTGAGGACAATGTGTGGTGTGAGGTGGTTTGATCGAGTAAGTAACGTAAGGGTAAGAGAGATGTGTGGAAATAAAAAGAGCGTGGTTGAGAGAGCAGAGGAGGGTGTTTTGAAATGGTTTGGTCACACGGAGAGAATGAGTGAGGAAAGATTGACCAAGAGGATATATGTGTTGGAGGTGGAGGGAACGAGGAGAAGAGGGAGACCAAATTGGAGGTGGAAGGATGGAGTGAAAAAGATTTTGTGTGATCGGGGCCTGAACATGCAGGAGGGTGAAAGGAGGGCAAGGAATAGAGTGAGTTGGAGCGATGTGGTATACCGGGGTTGACGTGCTGTCAGTGGATTGAATCAGGGCATGTGAAGCGGCTGGGGTAAACCATGGAAAGCTGTGTAGGTATGTATATTTGTGTGTGTGGACGTATGTATATACATGTGTATGGGGGTGGGTTGGGCCATTTCCTTCGTCTGTTTCCTTGCGCTACCTCACAAACGCGGGAGACAGCGACAAAGCAAAAAAATATATATATATATATATATATATATATATATATATATATATATATATATATATATATATATATTTTTTTTTTTTTTTTTTTTTTTTTTTTTTTATACTTTGCCGCTGTCTCCCACGTTTGCGAGGTAGCGCAAGGAAACAGACGAAAGAAATGGCCCCCCCCCCCATACACATGTACATACACACGTCCACACACGCAAATATACATACCTACACAGCTTTCCATGGTTTACCCCAGACGCTTCACATGCCTTGCTTCAATCCACTGACAGCACGTCAACCCCTGTATACCACATGACTCCAATTCACTCTATATATATATATATATATATATATATATATATATATATATATATATATATATATATATATATATATATTTTTTTTTTTTTTTTGCTTTGTCGCTGTCTCCCGCGTTTGCGAGGTAGCGCAAGGAAACAGACGAAAGAAATGGCCCAACCCACCCCCATACACATGTCTTGATTCAATCCACTGACAGCATGTCAACCCCGGTATACCACATCGCTCCAATTCACTCTATTCATTGCCCTCCTTTCACCCTCCTGCATGTTCAGGCCCTGATCTCACAAAATCTTTTTCACTCCATCTTTCCAACTCCAATTTGGTCTCCCTCTTCTCCTCGTTCCCTCCACCTCCGACACATATATCCTCTTGGTCAATCTTTCCTCACTCATTCTCTCCATGTGACCAAACCATTTCAAAACACCCTCTTCTGCTCTCTCAACCACGCTCTTTTTATTTCCACACATCTCTCTTACCCTTACGTTACTTACTCGATCAAACCACCTCACACCACACATTGTCCTCAAACATCTCATTTCCAGCACATCCATCCTCCTGCGCACAACTCTATCCATAGTCCACGCCTCGCAACCATACAACATTGTTGGAACCACTATTCCTTCAAACATACCCATTTTTGCTTTCCGAGATAATGTTCTCGATTTCCACACATTCTTCAAGGCTCCCAGAATTTTCGCCCCCTCCCCCACCCTATGATCCACTTCCGCTTCCATGGTTCCATCCGCTGCCAGATCCACTCCCAGATATCTAAAACACTTCACTTCCTCCAGTTTTTCTCCATTCAAACTCACCTCCCAATTGAATTGACCCTATATATATATATATATATATATATATATATATATATATATATATATATATATATATATATATATATATAACTATGTACATGTGTATATATGTATATGTGCATATATGTATATGTGCGTCTGTGGATGTGTATGTATATACATGTGTATGTCGGTGGGTTGGGCCATTCTTTCGTCTGTTTCCTTGCACTAACGCGGGACAGCGACAAAGTATGATAAATGAAAATATACAATAATACATATTTATTATTTATTATATCTCATATATTATTATTATATGTATATATCCCTGGGGATAGGGGAAAAAGAATACTTCTCACGCATTCCCCGAGTGTCATAGAAGACGACTAAAGGGGATGGGAGTGGGGGGCTAGAAACCCTTCCCTAGTGTTATATTTTAACTTTCAGAAAAGGGAAACAGAAGGAGGAGTCATGCGGGGAGTGCTCATCCTCATCGAAGGCTCAGATTGGGCTGTCTAAATGTGTGTGGATGAAACCAAGATAAGAAAAAATGAGAGATAGGTGGTATGTTTGAGGAAAGGAACTTGGATGTTTTGGCTCTGAGTGAAACAAACCTCAAGGGTAAATGGGAAGAGTGGGTTGGGAATGTTTTGTGACTAAAGTCAGGGGTTGGTGAGAGGACAAGAGCAAAGGAAGAAGTAGCACTACTCCTGAAACAGGAGTTGTGGCAGTATGTGATAGTGTAAGAAAATAAACTCTAGATTGATATGGGTAAAACCGAGAGTGGATGGAGAGAGATGGGTGTTTATTGGTGCATATGCACCTAGGCATGAGAAGAAAGATCATGAGAGGCAAATGTTTTGGGAGCAGCTGAGTGAGTGTGTTAGCAGTTTTGATGCACGAGACTGGGTTATAGTGATGGGTGATTTGAATGCAAAGATGAGTAATGTGGCAGTTGAGGGAATAATTGGTGTACATGGGTTGTTCAGTGTTGTAAATGGAAATGGTGTAGAGCTTGTAGATTTGTGTGCTAAAAAAGGACTGGTGATTGGGAATACCTGGTTTAAATAGAGAGATATACATAAGTATACCTGTGTAAGTAGGAGAGATGGCCAGAGAGCGTCATTGGATTACATGTTAATTGATAAGCGCTTGAAAGAGAGACTTTTGGATGTTAATGTGCTGAGAGGTGCAACTGGAGGGATGTCTGATCATTATCTTGTGGAAGCAAAGGTGAAGATTTGTAGAGGTTCTCAGAAAAGAAGAGAGAACGTTGGGGTGGAGAGAGTGGTTAGAATAAGTTCTTGGGAAGGAGACTTATGTGAGGAAGTACCAGGAGAGACTGAGTGCAGAATGGAAAAAGGTGAGAACAAAGGAGGTAAGGGGAGTGGGGGAGGAATGGGACGTATTTAGGGAAGCAGTGATGGCTTGTGCAAAGATGCTTGTGGCATGAGAAGCGTGGGAGGTAGGCAGATTAGAAAGGGTAGTGAGTGGTGGGATGAAGAAGTAAGATTGTTAGTGAAAGAGAAGAGAGAGGCATTTGGATGATTTTTGCAGGGAAATAGTACAAATGACTGGGAGATGTATAAAAGAAAGAGGCAGGAGGTTAAGAGAAAGATGCAAGAGGTGAAAAAGAGGGCAAATGAGAGTTGGGGTGAGATAGTATCATTAGATTGTAGGGAGACTAAAAAGATGTTTTTGAAGGGAGTAAATAAAGTGCGTAAGACAAGAGAACAAATGGGAACATTGGTAAAGGGGGCTAATGGGGAGGAAATAACAAGTAATGATGATATGAGTAGGAGATTGAGTGAGTATTTTGAAGGTTTTTCAAATGTGTTAGATGTTAGAGTTGCAGATATGGGATGTTTTGGTTGAGGTGGTGTGCAAAGTGAGAGGATCAGGGAGAATGGTTTGGTAAACAGAGAAGAGGTAGTGAAAGCTTTGCAGAAGATGAAAGCCAGCAAGGCAGCAGGTTTGGATGGTATTGCAGTGGAATTTATCAAAAAAGGGGTTGACTGTGTTGTTGACTGGTTGGTGAGGATATTCAATGTGTGTGTGGCTCATTGTGAAGTGCCTGGAGATTGGCAGAATGCATGCATAGTTCCATTGTACAAAGGCAAAGGGGATAGAGGTGAGTGTTCAAACTACAGAGGTATAAGTTTGTTGAGTATTCCTGGGAAATTATGTGGGAGGGTATTGATTGAGAGGGTGAAGGCATGTACAGAGCATCAGATTAGGGAAGAGCAGTGTGGTTTCAGAAATAGTAGAGGATGTGTGGATCAGGTGTATGCTTTGAAGAATGCATGTGAGAAATTCTTAGAAAAACAAATGGATTTGTATGTAGCATTTATGGATCTGGAGAAGGCATATGATAGAGTTGATAGAGATGCTCTGTGGAAGGTATTAAGAGTATATGGTGTGAGAGGCAAGTTGCTAGAAGCAGTGAAAAGTTTTTATTGAGGATGTAACGCATGTGTATGAGTAGGAAGAGAGGAAAGTGATTGGTTCTCAGTGAATGTCGGTTTGCAGCAGGGGAGTGCTGTCTCCATGGTTGTTTAATTTGTTTATGGATGGGTTTGTTAGGGAGGTGAATGCAAGAGTTTTGGAGAGATGGGCAAGTATGCAGTCTGTTGTGGATGAAAGGGGTTGGGAAGTGAGTCAGTTGTTGTTCGCTAATGATACAGCACTGGTGGCTGATTCAGGTGAGAAACTGCAGAAGCTGGTCACTGAGTTTGATAAAGTGTGTGAAAGAAGAAAGTTGAGAGTAAATGCGAATAAGAGCAAGGTTATTAAGTACAGTAGGGTTGAGGGACAAGTCAATTGGGAGATATGTTTGAATGGAGAAAAACTGGAGGAAGTGAAGTGTTTCATTGATAGGAGAAGGGAATGTTCTTAAATGAATTGACGTAAAAGTCGAAGCCATATTTTCAGCAATAAGTGGAATGAAAATAAATAAAACAGGAGGCCTTGATAAGTTCTATTCCAAAACAATGGAGGCAAAAAATGATATAGTAAATTTACACCATTTACAGCCTTTTTCAATAAGTCACTTGCTATGGAAAAAGTTCTAAGCAAATAGAAGTTTGCCAATGTATCATTGATATTCAAAAAAGGTGATGAGTCACTGTCCGGAAATTATTGTCCTGTTAGCTTAACATCTGTTGTTGAAAAACTTAATGAAATCACCATTCAAGACAGAATTGTAAAACATTTAGAGGACCACCACTTGATAAACGACTCTCTGCATGGTTTTTGACTTAGTAGCCCATGCTGTCATATCTGCTGAGTTTCTTTTATGATATCATCATATTTGATAGTAGTAAAGCAGTTGGTGTTATTTAACGAGATTTTCAAAAGCTTTCAAAAAGGTT
This sequence comes from Panulirus ornatus, assembly GCF_036320965.1. Classification (NCBI taxonomy): domain Eukaryota; kingdom Metazoa; phylum Arthropoda; class Malacostraca; order Decapoda; family Palinuridae; genus Panulirus; species Panulirus ornatus. The sequence continues at coordinate 4,897,419 of NC_092230.1, read as the reverse complement.
CCACGTCAAAGGTTACTAGTGAAAATTAAGTCGCATATCAATGGTAGGGTTGTACTTCAGTTGATAGGAAACTGGTTGACTTGCCTATAAACAAGGATTAATGTGATTACTGTTTGTCTCAGAATGGTTAGGCGTAACAAATGGAGTGCCACAGGGATCAGTCTTTTGACCAGTTCTCTTTCATATATATATTAATGATACTGATATTGGGCTGCATTGAAAGATATCAAAATTTGTTGATACAAAGCTGGGAAATAAATCTACTGACAGACTTGAATGTCTACAGCTTCAAACCAACATAAACAAACTGATGGTCTGGGTTCGTAATTGGCAAATGAATTTTGATATCAATAAGTGCAAAGTTTTATGCATTGGTAGTAAAAACGAAAAGGCAAGCTACAATATGAGTTCTTTTTAACTGCAAGAGGTAGATGAGGAAAAAGGCTTGGGTGTAATAATCTTTGATGACCTAGACCAAGTAAGCAGTGCACAAAAGCAGGAAGAACAAGAAAGAAATATCGGATTCTTGGGTAGGACCTTCAAATTTAAGTCTGGAGAAATCATCCTTACTCTTTACAATTCATTAGTTCATCCACATCTTGAATATTATGTTCAGTTTTGGTTACCCTACATTTAGAAAAAAGTATGGTGTCAAGTTAAGAAGATTCCTGGACTAAGAAATGAACCCCTATAAGATGATATTGAATAACTTGAATCTATTTAGCTTTCAAAAGGGAAGGTCAAGAGATGATATGATACAAGTGTTCAAAATTATCAAAGGCTTTGATATCTTGATCCATCAAGTTACTTAAGACTTAGTTTGTCTGATTTTACTTGTAATAATGCAAGACTGGGAGTTTACAAGGAGAGTGTATAATAGTACAATAAAAGGGCTTGATGTGATATGGGCAAATAGGGTGGAGGAGTACTGAAGGCAAAGAAACAGAGGAAGAATGTGTGGAATGGTGCAAGCGAAGGAGACATGTAAGGACAGGGATAAGTGGAGACTTTTTTATGCTGTGGCCACCCTTTGATGGAAGTTCCTGGAGGGAATGGGCATCAGAGATATAGATAGATAGATAGACAAACTTGTGGGCAAAAGAAACTTGTGGGCAAAAGAGTTACCTTGAATAAGGTGAAGCACTTGTCCTTTAACAAGATTGTTAATATATGGAATGAATAACCAGTTAGAGTGGTTGAAAGCAGCACTATAGATACATTTAAGAATAGACAATGAATATTTCACTTCAGTTCCATTACTTATGTATTTGTGCATCCATAATCACTATGACAGTTTGCAGACAATTCTATTTGAATTATGTGCATGCCATCTAACTTTCATCACACAAATCTGTGAGTTTCTGATATCATCCAATATCACAAACAGCCTAGAAAGGACCCATTGGTCTTTTGCTGTTTCAATTCTTTTGTATTCCTTTGTGTATTTTATCATTTGCTTATTTTACCTTTTCAACCAACATGATGTTGATTAGCGTGGGCCATTACCAGTGTCATTTTGGCAACTACGTAAGAAATAATGTAGATTAGAACTTTATCATGAGAATACCAACAGAGATGTGTTTATGTAGCAGTTCAGAAAGAGCTTATGGATGACTTAGCAGGAATGGCTGTGAAGCATGTGGGGATGAATGAAGTGGGAGGAAGGTTATTAAAGGTAATAAAGATATTAGAGGATGTGGTTCATGAAATAGTAGGTAAGTTACTGGTTTTGAATATGTATTTAAGCCAGAATAAGGAACAGACTGCACTATGTCTTCAAGGTTGTTTGATACAGTACATTGATGTTGGGATGAGAGTTTTTGATTCATAATTATTTAATGCCAGGGCCCTTTTGGGGGGTTAATACAGAGTAATGGTTGTGCTACTGTCAGTCGCAAGGAAATTATGGACTTCCTTGGAGTTTGAGTTCCTTAAGATGATTGTACTTCTTTCCCCATGTTGCTGAAGGTTACTCTTCACTTGTAGTGCAGCCACAAGCAGGCAGAGTCCAGTAACACCACATAGGTAATGGCTGCACTTAAAGTTAAAATTAGAAGTTGTTAGCAGGTAATACAGAGTATTTGCTGAACCAGAAAGATAGGTAAAATAGTTTGAAGAAGCTCAGCAAATTCACTTCCATTGAAAAAAAAAGCAAGATAATTTGTATGGAAAGTGAAATCAGTAACATATATTGTTAATTGGAGGGTTGCATGAGTTTTATTTGCATGATACTTGCAAAGATGTAAGGTACTTGAAAATTTTGAAAGGTAGGGATATGGCTATGGATTTGGCTTTTAGGAAAATAATGAAAAAAGGAAAGTTAAAGCCATCAGGAGTGTGTAACTTACTTGAAAGAGTGGTAAGATCCACATCATTATTTTCTGTGAAAACATAGGTCTTTAAAATTAGAAGAGCTTGTAACAGAGTATAGGCATTGAGATGTATTTTTTGATATCGTAGTAGGTTAGAGTTTGGAATGTAAAGAGGTTGTGAAATTTTGAAATTAGCTGAAGGTAAGGTACTTTGAAGGGAATGCAGGAAGCCAGAGATAGTAGAATAAAGGTGATTTGAACATGTGGAAAGATGTTGCAGTTTCACTGTTACACATACCTCCAGGAAGGCACAATTTTTGCTGTGGTCATCTATTTTCTTTTTATTTTGGTCAGTTACTTGAAACTTGGAAGGCATATACCCTGATTCAGTAGACGTAGATACCTTTTTCAATTTTTTTTATTTTTGTCTCGAGGATTTTATAGGGTCAGAGGCTAAACAACCATAATCTGTCATTGGGCTATATTACCAGTATTATTTAGACCCTATTATCTTTTATGAAAGTTGAAGCATTGTGAGAGAGAGTCTACAACAATTATTGTGTCTCCCTCCACTGGAAGAGAAATATTGATTTCTACTATTCTGTGGTGATCAAAAGTCACAAATAAGTTTTTTAAGGGCCATTTCTTGGTTGTATTTTAGCCACTGTTCATGAAATTTGACAAAATTGTCTTTTGATTATGCCCTACCCTGTGTTTATATGAGATTGGTGATTTAATAATTTGTGGCTATTGTTAAGATGCACACACACTTCCTAAAGAGCTTATTAAAGATGACCATTTCTTTAATCTTTGCAGTCTTTCTTAATGAATATCATTCTTGTGGCCCACTTAAAGGTCACCAATAAAGGGGAATTTTATGTTTTTTGGCTATTGCTTTTATAATTTTACCTAGTGGTAATCATATTTGGTAGAGATGCCTTTCTTTATATCTCGCATCACAGTGAAAAATATGTAATTTGACCTTTTTGAGCCTTGCAGCCATTCTTTATGAAACTTGTTCAGTGACTGCTGCATCCTCTAATTGACTTTGATGAGCTTTGGTACAAAGATATATAAGGTTTATATGGAAGGAGACATTCTGCATTTGCCTGTGAATTTTGGCCATTCTGTTTAATATTTTGTTTCCTTTACTGGTCTTATCCTGGTGATGATTTTTTTGGTGTGAGACTGGTGTAGTTAGATGACACCAGTTTCATAGTCAATAGTACACAAGGGTAGTGTGGCTAGCATAACATCCATATACATTTGACTTCCCAGTTACAAGTACAAGGCACCCAAGTACAGCTAAGTGAACTGGTATTGTACCTTCTGAGGGCTCAAACTGTATCATATTATTATTGTTATTATTATTATTGTTATCATTATTATTATTATTATTATTGATTTTCATTAGATATGTTATTAATTGTGTGTTATTGTGTGAGCAAGTACCAGGAGAGACTGAGTACAGAATGGAAAAAGGTGAGAACAAAGGAGGTAAGGGGAGTGGGGGAGGAATGGGATGTATTTAGGGAAGCAGTGATGGCTTGCGCAAAAGATGCTTGTGGCATGAGAAGCGTGGGAGGTGGGTTGATTAGAAAAAGGTAGTGAGTGGTGGGATGAAGAAGTAACATTATTAGTGAAAGAGAAGAGAGAGGCATTTGGACGATTTTTGCAGGGAAAAATGCAAATGAGTGGGAGATGTATAAAAGAAAGCGGCAGGAGGTCAAGAGAAAGGTGCAAGAGGTGAAAAAGAGGGCAAATGAGAGTTGGGGTGAGAGAGTACCATTAAATTTCAGGGAGAATAAAAAAATGTTTTGGAAGGAGGTAAATAAAGTGCGTAAGACAAGGGAGCAAATGGGAACTTCAGTGAAGGGGGCTAATGGGGAGGTGATAACAAGTAGTGGTGATGTGAGAAGGAGATGGAGTGAGTATTTTGAAGGTTTGTTGAATGTGTTTGATGATAGAGTGGCAGATATAGGGTGTTTTGGTCAAGGTGGTGTGCAAAGTGAGAGGGTTAGGGAAAATGATTTGGTAAATAGAGAAGAGGTAGTAAAAGCTTTACGGAAGATGAAAGCCAGCAAGGCAGCAGGTTTGGATGGTATTGCAGTGGAATTTATTAAAAAAGGGGGTGACTGTATTGTTGACTGGTTGGTAAGGTTATTTAATGTATGTATGATTCATGGTGAGGTGCCTGAGGATTGGTGGAATGCTTGCATAGTGCCATTGTACAAAGGCAAAGGGGATGAGAGTGAGTGCTCAAATTACAGAGGTATAAGTTTGTTGAGTATTCCTGGTAAATTATATGGGAGGGTATTGATTGAGAGGGTGAAGGCATGTACAGAGCATCAGATTGGGGAAGAGCAGTGCGGTTTCAGAAGTGGTAGAGGATGTGTGGATCAGGTGTTTGCTTTGAAGAATGTATGTGAGAAATACTTAGAAAAACAAATGGATTTGTATGTAGCATTTATGGATCTGGAGGGGGCATATGATAGAGTTGATAGAGATGCTCTGTGGAAGGTATTAAGAATATATGGTGTGGGAGGCAAGTTGTTAGAAGCAATGAAAAGTTTTTATCGAGGATGTAAGGCAAGTGTATGTGTAGGAAGAGAGGAAAGTGATTGGTTCTCAGTGAATGTAGGTTTGCGGCAGGGGTTTGTGATGTCTCCATGGTTGTTTAATTTGTTTATGGATGGGGTTGTTAGGGAGGTGAATGCAAGAGTTGTTGGAAAGAGGGGTAAGTATGCAGTCTGTTGTGGATGAGAGAGCTTGGGAAGTGAGTCAGTTGTTGTTCGCTGATGATACAGCGCTGGTGGCTGATTCATTTGAGAAACTGCAGAAGCTGGTTGACTGAGTTTGGTAAAGTGTGTGAAAGAAGAAAGTTAAGAGTAAATGTGAATAAGAGCAAGGTTATTAGGTACAGTAGGGTTGAGGGTCAAGTCAATTGGGAGGTGGGTTTGAATGGAGAAAAACTGGAGGAAGTAAACTGTTTTAGATATCTAGGAGTGGATCTGGCAGCGGGTGGAAACATGGAAGCGGAAGTGAATCATAGGGTGGGGGAGGGGGCGAAAATCTGGGAGCATTGAAGAATGTTTGGAAGTCGAGAACATTATCTCGGAAAGCAAAAATGGGTATGTTTGAAGGAATAGTGGTTCCAACAATGTTGTATGGTTGCGAGGCATGGGCTATGAATAGAGTTGTGTGCAGGAGGGTGGATGTGCTGGAAATGAGATGTTTGAGGACAATATGTGGTGTGAGGTGGTTTGATTGAGTAAGTAATGTAAGGGTAAGAGAGATGTGTGGAAATAAAAAGAGTGTGGTTGAGAGAGCAAAAGAGGGTGTTTTGAAATGGTTTGGTCACATGGAGAGAATGAGTGAGGAAAGATTGACAAAAGAGGATATATATGTCAGAGGTGGAGGGAACGAGGAGAAGTGGGAGACCAAATTTTAGGTGGAAAGATAGTGAAAAAGATTTTGAGTGATCGGGGCCTGAACATGCAGGAGGGTGAAAGGCGTGCAAGGAATAGAGTGAATTGGAAGGATGTGGTATACCGGGGTCGATGTGCTGTCAATGGATTGAACCAGGGCATGGGAAGCGTCTGGGGTAAACCATGGAAAGTTGTGTGGGGCCTGGATGTGGAGGGGGAGCTGTGGTTTCGGTGCATTATTACATGACAGCTAGAGACTGAGTATGAGCGAATGGGGCCTTTGGTGTCTTTTCCTAGCGCTACCTCGCACACATGAGGGGGGAGGGGGTTGTTATTCCATGTGTGGCGGGGTGGCGATGGGAACAAATAAAGGGAGACTATGAATTATGTACATGTGTATATATGTATATGTCTGTGTGTGTATATATATATGTGTACATTGAGATGTATAGGTATTCATATTTGCGTGTGTGGACGTGTATGTATATGCATGTGTATGTGGGCAGGTTGGGCCATTCTTTCGTCTTTTTCCTTGCGCTACCTCGCTAACGCGGGAGACAGCGACAAAGCAAAATGAATAAATAAAATGTTATTAATATTTTTGTCATCATCATCATCATCATCATCATCATC